>NC_068317.1:20680290-20995855 GCF_025860055.1 Xyrauchen texanus | reverse complement strand
ATCGAAAAGCTCATCGGTATTGCTAGGAGTAAAGGAGACAAGTATGTGTCTTTGTTCCTTTTGACACTTGTTTAGGGGGGAAAAACAGCTAAAACCAGCCCAAGGTGGTTTGCTTGTCTTAGCTAGCCCCCAATTTGGTCAGGCTGGTCTAGTATTATTTTTCTTTTTTTCTTTTTGGGGCTCTAGCCAAGCTGGGAGACCAGCAGACTGACCAGCTAAATCATCAGAACACCAGCTTGGCTAGTCTGGGAGATGAGCTAAACAAGTTCGACCAAACATGGAGACCAGCTAAATCAGTTTAAACCAGCTAAGAACACTAAACCACCTTATTCTGGTTATTAGTTGTTTGTATTTTTTTAGCAGAGTAGACAGGAAATGGAAGATGGAAGATGAAAGACAACGATCATGAAATAATATGAACCAGACTCAAATTTGTCGATTATTGTCAGAATATTTGCACCAACAGTCAGGCCTCATCTCTGACGTTACCAGGCTCATTTATCACACTTTGCCTTTGCTTGTTTTTGAATGAGCCAATATGTGTTTAACCTTGAGTCATATCAGTTATTTTACTCATCAGAAACTTTTGAACGTTTTGCTCTTGACAACTGATATTTTCCAGCTATTTGGTTCCTCTTTTATTTTCAGCACTTTTTAAAAGAGAAGAACACGATGAGTCAGACCTCAATATGCATTTCATGAGCCTCAAGGCCACGTTGTCAATAGATGTTCAGCTGCATCATATATGCATTCAGAAAGTAGCCAACAAGGACTCGCTTAGTCAGCGCTTGTTGAACTGGAATGAAGAAAAGGAAACCTGGAATAGATTTACTCTCACTATTATATACAGAGTGCTCTCAATTATGAGTTGCTCCATCTTCTTTTGGCCTAGTTAGGTAGAATAAAGCAGTAAGCCACTAGAGACTGTGCAATACAGTGACTGTACCACAGTGTGGAGGTAGTCTTTTGGCATTCAGGGATGCAGTGTATACATGTGGTAAAATCGCTGTAATGTTATATCTTCAAGTGGATTATTGCTTTTATATAACAGTAGCAACATGATGAAACACCAATTTATATACATAATTAAATGTATTCATATTAAATAACCGGCATTAAAATTATTCTGCCAATTAATATATTTAATGGGACTTAACTCTGTAAATTCTTTGTTAAACCATTCTTACTTAAATTGTAATGTTACAAAAACACTACGTAATAATTCATGAATCATTCATTCATAAGATTCATGAATGATTTACACAGAAATGTGTTCAGCTTTTATGAAAAGGGCACAACTGTCAGAGATAGGGCTGGACTGTATGCCAGAATTATATGTGAATATTTTTCAGCCTATTGAGATATCTTGATTATTATGTATCTGTTCTGGAATGGCTTTAAATAAATATTTTTATTTCAACCAAGCAGGCATTTTAGCCAAGTAGAGTTTTTCACTCAATTAACACATATAATAATATTTATTCATTTTCACTGATATGTACCAATATAAAACAAAACATATCAATTAAAAGTGACATTTACTTGCACATCTGCTCCAGGGGCGCCATATCATGGCTGACCCTGCACTCTGACCCAAGCTTAGCTGGGATATGTGAAAAATAAATAATTTAACTGTATATATGCAGAAATGTATGTATAATGTGTGACAGTTAATCTATTTTATTTTTATTTATTACAAATGTTTACTGAAACATTTTTTTTTTGTTTCAGTACCTCACTCACTTGAATATAAATACTATACAAAATCTCAGTTGAATATTATTATTATTATTATTATGAGGATTATATATATATTGTATAGCCTACAATACAAAAAATATTTATCTTGTGTTTATTTGTTCTTTGCATGGAGCCTTTATTTTGGAGGGAAACTGAAAATGCATTTGATCACTACAAATCTGGTGAAATGTCATCTCCTTTTCTGTGATAGTGTGTCAAGTTTTTAGATTTGATTAATAACTTCTAGAAGTTACAAATGGTTGGAATTGTGTCAATTTGTGAACCTGCAACACTTTCACAATGCACACAAAACGCTCGAAGCCTGCTAAAAACAGAGTATCATGATCCCCACACATGCACACAGAACAGGCCATTACCCTTTCACTCTGAAGTGCAAACAAATCATGTATTGAAATAATGAAATAATGAAATAAATCACAGCATTTTGCTTGATTAATTGTGCACCCCTGATGGCTGAATTTGTCTAATGCAGGCTTTTTAGGAAATGTAGTGGCCAAATAAAAAGCACCAGAAAATCATCGCAACATTTGCTTAATTTTATAGCTTTACACCAAAGTCATCCCAATTAAAATGTGAATATTCAAAATATCGCCCAGCCCTAGTGCTGCCTTCATCTCCTATCGGAATGATTGTAAATATGAGCTTGCTATACTGAAGTACACATGAACACCCCCTCAAGTGATTACGACTGGGAAACTCTGTTTTAATTTTGAT
Organism: Xyrauchen texanus; assembly: GCF_025860055.1. Classification (NCBI taxonomy): domain Eukaryota; kingdom Metazoa; phylum Chordata; class Actinopteri; order Cypriniformes; family Catostomidae; genus Xyrauchen; species Xyrauchen texanus. The sequence continues at coordinate 20,993,380 of NC_068317.1, read as the reverse complement.
ACCCGAGTTTCAGAGTTGGGAGAAGACTCAAGAATGAACCAGTCATCCTCCAGGTTTCCAACAAAAAAAGCACTTGAACATAACATGCTTGTAATTACAACTTCAGAAGTGGGAAGTAGTATAATTCAGATAGCCCGGAAGGCTGCTTTAGTTTTAAAGTCCATGTCTAGTCAGCCTGACAATAAGTGAGTGATGACTCTCACCCTTCTGCTTGAGTCAACATGCATACTGTCAAATACATTAGTCTGACCCTCATCACGCTAATACATGCAACTGCTTTACATCCCCCTCATTGGTTATTCATACCATTTGCCCACACTGTACTAGCCAATATGGAGATGACAGCTGCTTACAGCTTCCTACCGAGAGGTCATCAAAGGGACAAGTTACGTGGGTACCTGTTTCTCAGTATACAGAATGAATACAACCAGTTGATTTATAACTATGGCAAGCAATCCTGAATATTATGTCAATCCTTTATTCGGGTGTTTTGATTAGGATTAGAGCAATCCATTGCAGGACACCTGGCGCTCCAGGATTGGAGTTAAATAACTCTGCTGTAGTGCGTCCAATTTGTTATGCTATGATTCAGAACGATGTTCAAGAGCACAGTTGCAAACATTACAGCACACTACTATCCATGTCTGTGCAGCATTACGTCACCAAATGTGGAGTCAGAAGGACCCCAAGGGCTCAATGTGTCATTTAGGGACAGGGCATTGGATGAAGAATTAACCATATTAAAATCGATGTTTAGGGGAGAGATATCAGAAATTAGATGTACAGCTTGGCCTCTATGAATCCATTTTGTCATTTATAATAAAAGATGAGCCGCATTTATTCCCTTTATTAAAGCCATGTTCACTCTAGGACAGTAAAGATTTGCCTCTAACTTCATTTCTTGTGCCAATAGAAAGTGTTCCATTGTGTCCTTTGAGCTGAAATGGATTTACTCTGCTCGGCACAAGACAAAAGACACAGCTGTTCTATCAAATCAGCTAAAGTCAAACAATGTGTGTCATTATTGAGAACCAAAGGATTGCTTCTATTGTTTGTGGTGCATTGTTAATCATAACAAAGGCTGCTGTACGTGTGAAATGTTTGCACAGAGAGCGAAGAAAACACAGTTGTGATATTGAAAGCTTCCAAAGAAGCAATCATCTTAGAAATAATGTAACAGGATTTTCATTTTCATCTGTGTCATATTTTGATCCCGACATTTTGATCCTGTGTGAAATCTTTGAGTTAGGATATTGTGTTTTAGTTTTATGTTTTTCAGTATATCTTGGGAAAATTACATTAGATGTGTCTCACTGTTATACTGATATATAGTATCTTACAGACGTTACAGACATAAAATACTTTTGGGAAGTTGACATGTCCTGCAGGGTAACATGCTATACTCCATATAAAACTCTTCTAAATAGCATTTTGCTCTTTCTTTATAATTATTATACATGCAGCTTTTATAACCTCATAAGAGACTACATGGAAAATTGTGAAAACTCAGAAATGGGACCTATTTTCCCTTCATTCACAAATTCTTGAAACTAAAAAAAAAAAGAAAAAAAGTTGGTTAAACTTTTTTTTTTACAGTACGTGAACTTTCAGTATATTTACGGTGTACTTAACCAAGAAAGTACTTAGTAATATTAGATATACATGTGCTTTATATGGGTAAAGTTTAGGGTGGGGGTTGGGTTTAGGGTAGGTTCCTGTAAATAACTATAATTTTAATGTAGTTTTAATAATTAAATAATTTGTAAATGTAGAAAAACAACTGTTAAATAAAATGCTACCAAAAAGTGCATGGATGACAGTACCAATCTAGATATACTGTAGATTTGTGTTTGATTAAAGGAATATTCCTGGTTCAGTACCAGATACACTCCCTCGACAGCATTTATGGCATAATGTTGATTACCACAATTCATATTTTCAACTCAGTGAGTTGGTTTCATTGAAAGTGAATGGTGAAAGTTGAAATGTGAAGCTTATAATATTGTAAAAGGACTTTTTTTATTACTTAAGCTGTAATGGTGTTTGAATCGTTTCAATAATCTTTTAAAATGTAAACATTTTTGTGGTCATTTTTTCTGTCGATTGAGCATAACTTGAATTAAAACCGGAATGTTCGTTTAAGATCTTCGGCTAGACTATACATAGAAGCAAGCAAGATTGCCAAAGAAATGTTTGTCATCCTTCAAGCATCAAACATCAGAAGTATGTGTGTGTTTAACTAAAGAAAAAGTGTGTCTAAACCATTTTTCACTGCATGTTTTCTTATTCATGTTGTGCATTTTTTTCCTGATAAATGCTTTTATCGTTTTGAATACAGCATCCTTTCAAAAGTTAATCAAAAGACTTCAGATACATTTGTGTATGTTGCAATGAATGTGTAAAATGACTTCAAAATGTATGATTAATGTTGTAATGAATGCCCCTTTATTGAACTGAATCTCTTTCTGAGACTCTACATCTGTTTGCTCTTCTCTCTCTCTCTCTCTCTCTCTCTCTCTCTCTCTCTCTCTCTCTCTCTCTCTCTCTCTCTCTCTCTCTCTCTCTCTCTCTCTCTCTCATACAGACACTCACCTAAAGTGGTAAAGGCAGCATCTCAGGTTCTCAGTAGCATGTGGCAGTACAGAGATCTCCGGAGCCTTTATAAGAAGGTAGGAGACTTGCTTTTGCTCATGACAGCTGTGTCCCGCTTCATCCTTCCCAACCTGAGGAGTCAAATTAGCATGCTTACTGTTCTCACACAGCTTTCCTTCCCACAATGTTTGTGTTTGAACTTTTAGACAAAATATTTGGAATGAAAAATGGTGGGAAGCATTTTTGTACCTGAACAATCACTGCTGTGGCCTACTGTTTATTCAGCATGACACCTTGCAACCGACTGTGAACGTTAATCCACTGTGACTAGCAAAGAATGCTCTATTGAGCAATAACAGCCAGTCTGTAGAGATATTTCCATTTAATAAGTGTTTGTTGCACCATGTGCTCTCACTATTGTGCATCTCTATTCAGCTTTTATCATAACTCTGGCCTTGGCTAGTGCTGACTTCATTCAGAGGAACACATTGTACGTACTTAACATTACATATAGACTGATGTGAAGAGACCTTGTATAAATGTTCCCATATTCCTCTAGAGTAGCAATTAAAAGTTGACTTACCAAACAAAATTATTTTTAATTACCAACCCTTTTTTCGCTAACCATTGGGACTATTAAATATACTGTGTGCACATGGAAATTAAAATGAGAAAATGGGAATTAACCTATTTACATATAGCTAGACTGCTCTGGTTGTGTTTAAATAGAGCTTGAAATGGCAACAAATAGCCAAAGTAATGACTTGGACCTCTTAAACCTTAATGAGGTCAGACTGACATTGTTAAAAGGACTAACATCAAAAAACAAATGTTCCCAAACAAGCTATTAACAAGTGAGAAGAGGATGGCAAAGGGAATTGCAGGGATGTATGTGGTAAATGTGTCTGTGTTAAAGGTTGTGTTAACTAATCGATTATATTTGCCACTATTTGACTAGATGCTTTTCACACAAAACAAGTTCTGCTTATTCTATACTGTACTTGGTGACTGTAGGAAAAATATTCCTCTGTATGCAGTCTGTGACCCCGTGTATCTGTGTGACATCAGTTTTGTGCAGAAAGTCACCTACTTTTCTGGACAACTTGTTGACAAGTTCAAATGAGTAGTCATGCAAGCCCTTCTTTATGCTGAGATGCAAATACAACTGTGCTGCCTGGTGACAGATCACTATCCCCCAACAAGCAGTGGAATCCCCCAGGCTCTGAGAACACACTGTTCCATTTCAGTGAGCAATCTCCACCCTGACAGATATGATAGTGGGTGGTTAGAAACGTCCCAGTCCTGTATTGTGACGTTTTGCCCACACTGCTCTCCAAAAAGCTGCACTGCAGAATTACAGCATGTGGAGATGGCAATGGATGCTACGTTGACCTTTAGAGATGAGAAAATGCCATGAGCCCGACTGGCTTCACTGCTGAGATGAGTTCAGAAGTGTGTCTACATAAATGCCTTCACAATCTCCAGATGGACATGTCCCTTCTCTGAACTGTGCTGGAGAGAGCTCGCCACACTCTGGATTCACAATGCCTGCTTGATGCTGGGTTGGAAAATGTCTCTTATGATATGTAATTATAGATGTTTAGAAGTTTACCCCGCTGAGCTTGCTGCTATCAAAACCAATGTTATTACAAACTCTAATTTCATGTGCACTAGTTGCCCTCATTGTTGCCTAATTGCCCTCTCTGTCTTTTTAAATATTAAGAGCATTAGACAAAATGAAGGTAATGTACAATGATTATAAAGAAAGAGAATAATTATATAGAATGCCAGTCCTCATTATGCTAGCTGTCTAAATATCTATAAATAATATTGAATAAAAGACCATAGCACTCGCAGGTTCAGGAAGAAACTGAATGGATGAGTAGTGTTTGCATGCCGCCTTGAGGCTGGTTATCGAACAACTGCACACACGCTTTAGCTGACACAGATAAAGTGGCAAGGTCAAGGGCGTGGAGGACAGCCTGAGTTTCAAATGCGTCATCATCAGAAAGGCTGAAGTCATTAAGTCCACAGTTTTGCTTATTATATACAGTGCACACATTGATTTTGTTATGGGACAGAGCTCTCTAAATCACTCCCTTTTGCGCTCTGTTACAAAACGTAGTAAGCAGCCTAAAGAGACAGCATTTTAAGGCATCTAGGCATGGTTACAATGCAAAGGTTGATCCAAAACGTAGGTAGCATATTTATGCAGCATTCTGTAGTACAGAAGTAATACTACTCTTTTGGCCAAATTCTGAGGAGCTGTTCACACTGAACATGCTCCTGAATCCATCTGCACTGTTTTTCAATTGTTTTCCTATGTAAACATGCACAAGACGATGCCTTCACCATTGTGCTGCATCTCACTGGTTTTTCAGCATCTTGTCTGGAGCACTGCTTTATTCGGAAGTCATGTCACATTAAAAAGAACAATATTTTTTCTCGATAGACCTGTGTTATGCTCTATTCATAGCACAGTGTTTAGCTTTTTAAGCACACGAACATTGTGAACGGCCCTTGAGATATGTATCATGTATCATTCATGGAGAATCCCAGCAATCACAGAATTTATTGTGACAGACTCAGTGAAAAAAATAAATCCAAATGGAAGACCAATTTAAATAAAATATATATAAATAACCAATACATTTCATATAGTATAGATAAGTATCAATAAAAAATAGTTTAGTGTAATAAGAAATGGAAATTGTTAGGGCTGTCAATCGATAAAAAATTAAAGGCCTTTAAAAATATTTCAATATATAATTATTAAATAATTAGTTATTTAAATTATTACTAATATAATGTATTTTATATATATATAATAATACAGATAATTAAAATGCATTTTATTACTGTACCACACAAGTAAATCATTGAGAAGACAATACAAAGATTTGCTTTTGAAGGAAATATATTGTTTATTTATATAATGATAGGCTTATAACATAAATAAATCTCAAGATCCACTCTCTACCAGCTGTGTTTGAATAGCTGAGTGTGGTTTGTTGAGTGTACAGCTACGTGTTGCCTAAACAGCAGGAGTTTCACTTACCGCCCCGGCTGAAAACAGGTGGTACTTCAAGATTGAATTGCTACAATGGTAGGAAAATTTCTTATAATGGTCCGGGAACATGATTATGTAAAATTTTTATAGACAGCCCTAATTATTATACCCAATATTTGTGTTTGCTGTGCATTTTTACGCTTATTAGAGTATTTTGCCGATAGCTTAGCAACATGCTAACATCAAACTCTGTTGAAATCAATTGCGAGTTGAGTATAGCATCTAAAAGGCTATTTAATTAGCGAGCAGTTGCGGTCTGTTTTGAGCAGGTAAAAAGTTAACTTTATAAAAAGGTTAACTTTCTAACCTGACATGACATCTGAAAAGCACAGCGTTCTTGCAGGAGACGTTGAAAAAATCAGCTGTAACATACTGTATGCACAGCGGTCAAAGATATCCATCTAGTGTATATTTACATGGAAAAAATATACACATTTTTTTTTTAAATCGCACAGATGTGTAAGTGGTGTAAACGGCACCCTTAAAATGCAGTTGCCTATCAGACAGCGAGACTAGATTTTGGAAACAAGCTACTATCTCCTTTCTGTCTCTCTCTCTCTCCCCTTCCCTAACTCCCTAATTTCTAAAGTATAGTATAGACAGTCCACCTGCTCCCATCTGGGTTTGTTAAGATTCTTTAACATCCCTCAAACTAACCTGCTTCGTCAACTGGCCCAACTGAGCCCTGGAAATGTCACAAGGGATGGTACTAAGCAAAGGGCAGCAAGAAAGAGATTGCTATTATTAACATTTTCAGAGCCCCTGTCCCTCATCTCATGAGTGCATAATGACAGTCGCTCCGTGTGGACGTGTTTCTCTCCCACTGTTGATGTGAAAGGTGTCAATTGGATGAGTCTGGCCACCTGATGCACGATTCTTCTTTTTTGGGGTGGTATGACAGAAGGGAGAGAAGAGGGAAAATAAAAAAAGTAGTAAAAGACAAGGAGCAGTTTCTGCTGTCAGACACCTCCCTGAGCGATGAGCAATGGCTTTGTGCCCAGGAAGCATCTGTGATCAATTTTAGTTTTAATGCTGCTAACCATTATGGAGGATTATACATTCTAGAGTTTTATCTATATTGTTAACTCTTGTGGCTAGTTTAAGCATATAAAAGCTCTGGATTATTTACATATATCATAAATTATTTGGGTCTCATTAATAAGATATGCATTTCTGTATACATTGTTCATATTCATCGTAGGAACAGTATGTGTGTTAGGAATTAAATTAAACTGTCTGCATGTCAACACCATTATTGTAGGATATTTTTGTAGTATAAATGTGCATGAACGGATTGAAGTGCCCGTGAATTTTTATCATTATGTAGGTAAAACTATAATGGAATTAGTCACGTTTGAAACCATTATAAGAAATATTAAGGACAAATAATTAGATTATTTGTCTGAATAAAAATCTCCACCATTAAAATCGGGATATGTCTCGTTGTATCCACTCACAATTTCTATTGAAAGGAATTCGCATTAATAAGGGAATTATGATTAATTATGCTTATAGAAAATAATATCACACATATTTTAGGTATAGCTTTAGGGCCAGATATTTGAAAAAATCAAGTGATGAGATTATTTTTCAAAATATACCACAGTCAAATTTTCTTTGAATACAAAGAAAACTTTTTTCTAATCTGAACATAAAACTAATCTAACACATACAAACATGGAAACAGGTTGTGAGTGAATTGTAACAGAAGGTGAATAAAAATGATCTAACTTTATGGAGTCTGCAGTCAATGCCTTGAGAACTATTGATACATAATTCAGTCTAACTTGATTTGCAATCGGGTAGCTTTAATTATATTGCTATTTCAGCAACGTCTGGAGATGTCCTTTGTTTCCTTGCGTTGTTTGGTTCTTTGGCTCTTTGTGGAAAGTTCTGGTGTTCCGTCGATGTTTTGGACCTCTGTTAAGATCGCTGGGATGATGAGGCGGGGCTTTGAAGTGGCCTTCCACGAGGGAGACTCGTGACTCCCATCATGTTTGTGTGTGTCGTAGCGCAGAGAAGAGATTGGCTTCCTCAGAGCTTTACCCCAAGCCTTCCTGGACTTCTACATTCCATGGTACTTGAGGTGTGCCGGAGCGAGGCTGCAAGCCACAAGGGCCAGAGCGTTGAGGATGAGGAGCTGAAGTGGATGCACAGAGTAAGAGAAGAACTCGAGGGGGTTGTCCAGGCTGGTCTTTTAACACATTCAGTTTGTTCGCACCCCGAAGAGGCTCCAAGCCAATCAGAGGTGGCTTTTCAGAGGCACATGGTCAAAAGTGTCCTCCCCTCATGATAATCCATTTATGGCCTTTATTCCAATGTTTGTCAGTTTACCACTCAAAAAATTAACATTTTAATCATTAATTTCATAAGAAAACTACAACTGCAAATAACCCGAAAATACTTAACACCATCATTCTGGAATTTAAGAGGCAATCAATAAAAAACCAAACGCTTGTACATTCTTATTAAATTACAGTTATAATGCATGATAAAACTTCCTACTAATTCGTTTTTATATTGCATTACACATAATGAGAAACATGGTTGTCAGGGTATATTATCAGGTTTAACCTAGTACGAGAGTTCTAGGCACTTTAGCAGATTATGTGCAGAGTTAAAAGGTTGGGTTTTCCTAGATTCAGGTAATTTTGCATAGCAATTGTTCATTCTTCTGCACCGAATCATCCTTATGTAAATGTTCACATTAGATTGAATGCTCTAAACTACAGAAGCATTGTTTATGAATGATGAATATGCTCGTGTTTCAATATATACATTGTATTTATGCACCATGAAGGTTCAAATGTAAAGTAATATGTACTGAAAATTTACTTCTGAAAATCCTCAATCCCCCAATTAAATTTTATTCATATAAAGTTAGAGAATGCAAACTGGAGACTTGAAAATACTTTGATCTTCCAACTTTATCTTTTGCTTATATGTTGTGTTCAAACCCAGAAGGGTTTGGCTTGATTTAGTCAGTATGACGTAGATTCTGACTAAGAAAAGTGAGAAGTTGTAGCCTGAAATAAGAGAGAAGTTGCTTCTGCCATTGATCTTAAGCCTGGAGCCTCACTCATGTTGTGCTGAGAGGTGTTACATTCAGCCTGGCAGCCTCCTGAGATGCAATTCAACAGTCATGCCTCGCCAACACTCTCTACGAGGAAGTATCGGGTAGTCAATTGCCTCAGCAACCCAAGGGAGCCAACGTAGCAAGAGCAATGCTCCTGGCTCCATTCGCCTCTGGGAGTATTATAATGAGTGCTTGCCATTGGCTTGCTTCAGCGCAAATTTCCACACCAGAGGGTTTTTTTTTGTTTTTGTTGTTTGCTTCTGCTAAGCAGCATTAATGAGGAATCACAGGCAAGCAGGTTACCATAAATGACTCATCTTCGCATGGTCTGCTTGGTCTTTGCAGTCTCTTCTCAAAGTCACAATTAGTCCCGTAGAGGTGCTTCATGCATTCAGTTAGAATTAACACAAAAAATGGAGATCTTCCAGGCCAAGAGCTTATACATTATTAATGGAAAATATGCACCATTTTATTTCTAGTTAATTTACTGTTCACTCATCATAGACCTGAAGAACAGTTACTTTAGCATATAACCATCAATATACGGCACATTATTCTGTCAGTCCTGATAAAGAAAGGAAGGAGTTATGGGACATAATGAACACTTGCAATTAGAGTCTTTAATCACATTGAAACTCACTCTTCCCTGAAAGTATTGTTTTCCAAAGGTGGAGCCATCTGTAGAATGCATGGCGTTAAAGGAAGTATCCATTTTAACAGGTTTCTTTTCTCAGAAATAGAAAATGAAAATAGATGTCCGATTAGGTCTATAATCGGGCACCCCCCCAACACACACACACATACTGTACACATGGAAGTGACAACATGCCAACAGGAAATCACATGATATTAAAATAATATTTTAATTATTAAATAAGTTTATATGTAGTTATTATAATTACAGTAATAATTTCAGTATTTTTATATTTTAGATTTTTTATCATTTATTAATATCTATACATCATTGTTTATTTTATTATTTATATTCATATTAAAATATTGTAATATATTATATTATATATGTTATTCATAAAACTCCTTTTTGTAAAACAAAAAGGAGTGATTTTTCAATGATATTCACCCTTTGCTATATTGAAAGTTCTACAACTACACAATATATGATGTTTTACCTTATGAATTTTATTTTTTATTTTTTTTTAAATGTACAGTAATTTCAAATCAGATGATTGCAACATGCTCCAAAAAAGTCGGGGCAGTCGCATGTTTACCATTGTGAAACATCACCATTTCTTCTAATAACACTTATTAAGCATTTGAGCACTGAAGACACAAGTTTAAGTTTAGAAAGTGGAATTTCCCCCATTCATCCATTATGTAGGTCTTTAGCTGCACAGAGTTTTTGTTGCCATCTAATGCGCTTCATAATGCTTTACCCATGCCATGTGCACTGATGCACCCCTGGCCCATACAGACACTGGCTTTTGGACCTGACAATAATAACAGCTTGGATGGTCCTTTTTCTCTTTGGCCCAGATAACACGACGGCTGTGTTTTTCAAAAGCTGTGGACTCTTCAGACCAAAACAACTCTTCTATTTCCCATCTAAGATGAGACTGAGCCCAGAGAAGTCGGGAGCACTTCTGGACAGTGTTGATGTAGGGCTTCTGCTTTGCATAGCAAAGTCTTAACTTTCATCTGTGGATGCAGCTTCGAGTGGTGTTGACTAACAAACGTTACTAAAGTAATCCCGAGCCCATGTTCATATTACAGATCAATGACATAAGAGAGTGAAGTCTGAGGGATCGGAGATCTCGTGCATTGAGAAGTGGTTTTCATCTTGCCCTTTACGTACCGAGATTTGGCCAGATTCCTTGAATCTTTGGAAATGCCCAAATCCTTCCAGTTTGTCTTTGGGGAGCATTGTTTTCAATGTGCTGGATTATTTGCTGAAACATCTATTGGCAAAAAAAAAAGTATTGAATGATTATTGCTCTTGAAAGACTATATATACAATGACACGATTGCCTCACCTGTTTAACATCTCCTTGTTATTTCAACTTGTTATTTATGCTTTCAATATAGCAAAGTGTGAATATAATTTACAAATCACTCCTTTTTGGTTTTATTAACATTTTTCATACTGTCCCAACCTTTTCAGAATTGGGGTTGTATTATATTTTAATATATTATTTACATTATATTTTATGATATTGAAAATAATATTTTTAATTATTAAAAATATAACATTTAACTATAATGCAAGTAATAATATTAACTATTATTATTATTATTATATTTTATTATACATATTAGTTATTTATAGATAATATATACTTATATTATTTATATAAAAAAATATTTATTGTCTATATATAATTTTATTTATATTTTTATGTATATTATTCTTATTATTATTATATAATTGTATATTTCATTTTTTATATTTAAAAATAATAATAATAAATAATAAAAAAAAATCAAATAAAATCAGTATTCAAGCTTTTTCTGCGTTTGTAACATTTTGTCCTGCACCTCTACCCAACTTTGGTTTGGATTTGCACACTTACCCAAAGCTTCTTTTGTCACACAGCCAGCCCTAATGCCCATTATTATAAAGCACAAAGGTAAAAATCTTCATTCCTCTCTCTCTTGGAAACCTGAAAGTTAAATGGCACAAGTAAAAGGATATGACAAAGTACCCTACTGAAGAGGCCTTTAGCCGACAGGCGACAAGTGTCATTTTTATCATTCTTTGCCTCTCTTCACACCCCTTGGAGCTTTCAAATACCTGTCCAATGTCATTATTTGCAACAGGCACAACCGTTGGAGACCAGCAGTGGTTTCTGGCAGAGTTCTACCGTGTCAGAAAAGTGGGGCAGCTTTGAACTTCGCAGAGTTTGAGGGAACCAACCCTTTGATCTTTTCTTCACCCCTCCAACAAAAGATATGTCACAGAGTGGCAAATGGGATGTCAAGGGTAGTGTTCTTTGTCTTTGCCATAGTTGAATATAAGAACATGTGGATATTCTCTTTGTTCTGTAGCCTGTAAGCATAGAATGTGTCAATAGAAACCTTCAACTCTTCCATCGACGCATCCTGAGACCTTGTAAGACTTGTTTTCTTGTTGCTTATCTTCACTTTGTTGATTTTATGCTGATGCTTGGCAAACTTGTCCACATGAATCAACCTTATGAATGGTTTGACTTTTTATTCAGTGAGAGTGACCTCTTATACATAATTTGATACACGCTTACAATAATGTGTGATTAATCTTCTACTACAAATAGAAACCATTTTATAGCATCATATAAGATAATAAGATATATGACAACCCTAAAGGTGCAGTCACACTATATTTTAAGAAAGCAACATTATTTCAGACCCCAGAACAAATATAGGCAAAAGTATACAATGTCACACTCCAGATAAATCGTATTATTTACTAATTAATAAAAAAAATCTTTCAGATTTTATTTTCAGCCAAGAGGTTTATCTGTTACATTTAGATCCTCTATTTTTCTAACGTCCTTTCGCTATGCAAATTCTCTAGTTAGAGTTTTTCAATCTTTAAAATACGTTATGCAGCGAAGACAAAAATTATTTGCATATGCTTGCAAACCAACTCTCCCATGTTTACATGCAAAGGAATGGCAGTGAATGGGACACAAAGTCTTTGTGATTGACAGGTGTGTTAGATGGGTGATTAAAGAGATATTCTTAGTTTTACTTTTAATGTAAAACTTTACTAATTCTATTTCTCTCACCCTCGCCACAGCTCACTGTTCTTAGTACTTTCAGCAGACCTATTGATTCATGTTTAGGGTGACATGTTACAGGACCAGTGGCCAATGGCTTTAGTTTATCTCCTCCATCAGCTTTTTAGGCCATCTCATTCACACATCAAACAGGCTGCCTCCACAGCCACTGCCTCCAGATCATTCCATTATTGATTTCTTTTCCTCCATTTGTTCATTGATTTCTGTAATGACTCCAAAATAGGAGGCCTTAAACTAAACTGACAGAATAACAGTGGGCTACCGTAGCATACATAGATCTCAAAGAAAGCACTTTGTGTTGCGCACGCTCCTAAGACAATCCAGACACAGAGGCTTTATATCAGTTTTAGATAATAACATTTGGATATCAAACTTATGTGACACTTGTCCTAGTAGTAATCACATGGAGAAATTGCATGAATGTATGCATTATTACAGACCAAATACTTCAAACAACTTTGGAATACATTTTTCTGAAGGCACCTTTCTGCTTGATTTGCGTTTTTATTTTTATTTTTATTTTATGGCTGAGGCTAAGTGCAAATAGCGATAGGTGCTATTTTATCCAGATTAATCCCTCCTTTCAACTCCCTGACCTTCACTGTGACCAAATCACTGCAAGGAATCTATTTTATTTATTATCTTATGCAGTATTATATGAAATATTAAGAGAGGAGTCATGGGGAAAAAGTATGACAAAAGGCGGAATTCAAACTCGGATCGTCAGCATGACAAATCATTTTCACACAGTTGTAACACTCTGAGCTACAACAGTGAAACGTGGCAATTTGTCGTAAACTTGTGTGTCTCTATCAGACTATTGGAGTGCAAATGTTCACTCCGTTGTCTTAACTCACTAAATGTCTCCATTAACCAGTTCAACATCTCTGCCCCATTGCGAAGGGCCTGCCTTTATTTGACAAGCAGTTGACCCCTCAGAAATTTGTTAAGGCTGTCTTGAGCTTGGTCTCAGCAATGGTGGGTGGAGTTAGAGTAAAGGCTAATTGTGCTCAATGTAAATAGACACTCTGTTTTTTTACTGTATATATAGGAGGGTGCCTGGGTAGCTCAGCAATTAAAGATGCTGACTACCACACCTGGAGTCACAAATTAGAATTCAGGGTGTGCTGAGTGACTCCAGTCAGGCTTCCTTAGCAACCAATTGGCCCGGTTGCTACGGTGGGTATAGTTACATTGGGTTAACCTCCTTGTGGTCAACATAATGTGGTTCTCACTTTCGGTGGGGTGTGTTGTGAGTTGTGCATGGATGCCGCAGAGAATAGTGTGAAGCCTCCACATGCGCTAGGTCTCCGCGGTAATGCTCTCAACAAGCCACGTGAAAAGATGCGTATTGGGAATTGGGCATACCAAATTTGGGAGAAAAGGGGAGAAACAATAATACAAATAAATAAATATAAAAAAATATATATATTTATATATATATATATATATATATATATATATATATATGATATATATATATACACACACACACACACACTGTATATATAGTCTACCCTACACTATTTTCTCCTCAATATCAAGTCCTCAAGCTTCTGACCTGATCAAATACTCTGCATAAAATACAACCAAGAAGTAGTTATAGTACTTACGTTTGGTTTTATACTTTTTGTCCTTATTTAGTGGAGTTTTCTTGGTAAAAAAAAAACCTGTTTCTGTGTTTCTGTTTACATTCAACCTGAGGCAGCTGGTCCCAACAGTGTAAACATATTTCTCTTTCAAAGAATATATTTTTTACCATTTCAATTCATAACCTGTCTTTCTCTGTCTCTTTCTCTCTTTACCCCTCAAGGATGGCTACTCACAGTATCACTTCGTTGGATCTGCCTCCACAATAGAGAGAGACAGACAGAGACCATATTCATCCTCACGTACTCCGTCAGTATCCCCGGTCCGGACCTCCCCCAACAACAGATCAGGTGAGTACTGTATATATTTCCCCTTACTTACATGCCCTTCTCTTTGGTCTTGTTCACACTGCACACGAATTCGATCTCACGGTCCACACACTGTCATTTTGCAGGTGATGAAATCTGATCTGGTTGTTCAGACATTATAGTCATACAACAGTTGTGTATACAACAGTTGCTATATTGATGCTGTTTCACAATGCCCAGAGATTTCCTCATACAACAATTAAGAGTAGCTCTCATTGTGAAAAGAGTAAATGGATAACTTGAAATTTAGCCTCTGCTCATGTCTATTATGATATGTCATCATAGTGCTGAACTAAAGAGACACGTGAGAGAATGAGTGACAAGGCATTTTACGCATTCATGCATACAGTATGTAGTTAACACAAAAGTTAACATGAACTAACAATGAACAATACATTTACAGCATTTATTAATATTGGTTAATGTTAATTTCTACATATACTTATATGAAAAAAACAGTAACAAACAATGAATATAAATAACTAAAATAAATAACATTAACCAAGAATAATAAATGCTGTAAAATTATTTTTCGTTGTTCAAGATATCTAATGGATAAACTCATTTAAAGTATTTTTTTAATTAAGTGTTATCAAAAAAATGAAATAGTTGCACCAAATAATCAGATTTGTGCTGTTTGTCTAAAGAAAAACGTTATCTCTTAATTAAATACAACTTGTATTTCTGTAGTGCTGAATGCATTTGAGGCACTGTCCATGGTCCTGAAGTTTCCCTGTTGTTTAGGGTCTTTTAACAATTCTAGGTCTTCCTTCTGTATTTTAAAACGATAACAAAACTTAATGAGGCAAAAGCCCCTGCAGTGTTCTCTCTTTATCCCTGATAGAACTGATAGATTCAAGTTAAATTGATAGGGATTCATCAATGCATTCTGGGACTCAGGGTTAATGATCCACACTACTATTGGGGTTAGTGGATTCATGGCCGGCTGACTATGGCTGTAATGTGTTTTCCGGTGGACGTAGCATCTCGCTGAAGCAGAAAAGTACTTTTTCCCACAGTCAGCTTTTGAGGACGTTTGGCAAAGCTGTAGAAGAAGGGGAGTGAGGAATTAAGATTTTTCTTCCTCTGCAAGTTTTGCATTGATATTTGCATTGAATTCCTGGTCAAGTAGTCACTGTCTTATCTAACCTGCTGAAAAGGGCTTTCCATGCTGGACTTTCCATGCTGGTGTTCACAGCAATAACTTTTAATGAAACTGAAGGTGTTTAATGAAAATTATTGCTAATTTAGTCATTTAGTATATTTAGTATTTTAGTCATAATAATCTAGAAATAAAACATTATATGATGGTTTTATACATTGTCAACATAATGACAGAAATTTAAATTAAGTTCACCCTGATAATGGGGGTAGTTGTCCCTCAAGCCTTAGTTTTAAACAACTGAAGTGTTTTATAGACATACAGATTTCGTCTTTTCCTTGTGTAACTAATATGCCATTGTTTTTAAAGACCACATGAAATCGCTTGATGAGCAGTTTCCTTTCCTCTCTTGACATATTGTCTTATGAAACTGCTAGTTAGGCCGGGGCATATAATAGGAGCTTGTGCCTTTTTTTAGCCAATAGCCATTAGTTTACATCACAGCCGTGAACTAGGATTTGCTGCTTGCTATATGCAGATGCAGGTAGTATTATGGCAAGGGACAATCTCATTCTAGAGGGCATTTGATTGGAGATGAATCAGTGTAGTGCAAGATATGTCATCTATATTTTTGGTCAAATTTCACAAAAGAGGAGCACTTTATATTTAAATGCATTTTTCTACAATAAGTTATAGTTTTGTCAACTTTTAGAAGAACACTAGCATGTAGATGACATCTAAGCTAATAGACATGGACTAAAAGCCACAAAACTGTTTTATTTATTGCTGGTCTTATAAAAATTCATTACTTTTATTCAAGACTCGTATTGAAATCATTTTTACTGCATGAAAAGTGTGATTTATTGAAACATATGGTTGATTTTGCAAGTGGACAGTTAATTATGATACACTTTTCTACTATAGTGAAATGTAGCTGGTATATTAGGACTTAATTATTTTGTAACTCACACAAAGTAGGCCTATTAGTGCCACA
Organism: Xyrauchen texanus; assembly: GCF_025860055.1. NCBI lineage: Eukaryota > Metazoa > Chordata > Actinopteri > Cypriniformes > Catostomidae > Xyrauchen > Xyrauchen texanus. The sequence goes on along the minus strand of NC_068317.1, from coordinate 20,976,851 downwards.
GACAAGGGGATATATAAGTATTGCAGTAGTTGATTTTTTTCTCTCCTGAATCCAGTGGAGCTCTGACAAAAAAGCCCATTCTCCAGCACAAAGCCAGCTAAATCACCAAGATCTGCTGTATACCACATCTCTCCAGATCCACAACATAATTTATTTTGTTTGTCTACAGAAACATACTGTTTTCATTTTCTACAGTTAAGGTCATCATCCATTCAGTAAATGTAGAGGTTCACCTGAAGATAATCAAATCAAAAATGTACATTGAATCAAATGCATCAATACTGATTTTCTCGGAAACTGCTTTGTGTGTTTCTGAGAATCACTTTTTGTGAGATTTATGGGAACATATCAAATGAACCTTTGCAATTCTCTTGTTGACTCAAGTGAGTAATAACAGCCAGAGCTGCTCATTACTTAAGACTAATAATCAGTTATGAGCATAATTTTGCAAAATGATGCATTGTTGAAAAACAGTGATTAGATTTTGAATCATATCAAGGCAGTTTAGAGGAGGGTAAAGTGCTTGCAGTAATAATCTTATTATGGGTTTTAAATAATTAGCATGCTAATGTTTCTATTTGCCAATGTAGGAAGAATATTATTCTAAGTTAATGTGTTTTAATGAAAATTGGAGTGTGTGTGTGTGTGTGTGTGTGTGTGTGTGTGTGTGTGCGTGCGTGCATGCGTGCGTGCGCGTGCGTGTGTCTGTGTGTGTTTATATGATAAAACCTTCACTGAGAATTAACAGTGTCATATTTTTAAGATGGCACGTCAAGCTAAAAATATCCCTGCTTTTTTAAAAACACCTCGGTACCATTCTGTTTTGTTTATGTAATTGCGCTCTATGAAATACATTCAATTGGGGTCAGGTAAATTGCACATGACCTCCTTAAGACCAATTAGTTGACTAGTCAGATAACCCACTGTTGTGTCATGGTCAAGGCTGATCACAGAGCTATCTGTAATAATGGTGTGTATGCGCCTGATTGCATATGGGTTTGTCTAAATTCTTCTGTGCCGGAGAAAGAGGTTTTCCATGCCTGTGAACCCTCGGGCAGCCGTGTGCTTTAGAGATAGAGCTGCTGCCCACTATCCAGGGATACAGGGTCTATCAGACCAGGCTGTAGGAGGGCTGGAGGGGGAGTGCCATGGATCTGGTTAGAGCATTGAGGCTGGAAAGGGATTTTTAGCCACGGTGGAAAGACTAATTCTTGATCTCTGTGACCTTCACAGTGCCTGGGACAAAACACAGAGCTCTGAGCACAGTGACTCTAAGACACAGGCAGAAATCAGGTCAAACTGCTTGAAAACAAGTAACCAAATATAAATCAAATGACAGAAGAACACTGCTTTCATAATAGTTCTAGGGAAGAACTTATATTGTGGTTGTGCTGTTTGTGAAGCCAAACATCACTTACTATTTCACATACATTTCAAAATCCTGCACTGGTTGTGCTACAGACATTAATGATCCTGCAATTTGTGTGGCTTGTTGAGGTGAGTTATTACTTTTCCAACTGTTGGGTCTAATGTGCTCAGATAGGAGACAAAGGCAGGCCTGCACACATTCATAAAGCCTGACTGAGGCCTGTAGGAACACTCAAAGCCTGATAACACAGAATCAGCTGCCAAAATCAAAGGGAGTCCAAACAGACTACAGATCAAGCCTTGCTCACTTTACACCTAGATGTGAAATTCTGAAGGATCGAACGCTCCTATTGGATGAAATGCACAATAGAACGCATCCCTCAACCATGATATCATTGAGAGTATAATATTCACTGCATCTATTTGCAACCCTGCTGCTCCCAGGTATAGCCTTGCTGCCCAAGGAATTAACGTATGTACCTGAATTTTGGCCATATAATCTCCCTCTCAATGGACGAGCCGAGATTATCCGTTTTCCAACAAGCACGAAAACGGATCCGAAGAAGACCGCTGAGCAATCCGCGTCTCACCCTTTTGCCTGCAGAAGTGAAGAAAGAAGATTTCTCTTCCTTCTTCAACCAAGTCAACTTCGCTGATTTCTGCGCCAACCCGCTGAGAATCAGCAGCCGTACCGCCCACCAACATAGCAAGAAAACGTCCTCCCGTCATCACCTGAGCTTCAAAGAAATGAGTCGGAGTCAAACAATGGACGGACACACATTCTACCTGCGTCCTCATGCGATTCAAGTAAGAGATTTACGTCTGGGCAGAGATAGATTATTATAGTGTGTTGTTGTGTATCAAGGATGTTGCTTGTTCAGTTTATGGACCGCCGAGTACACTCATTGTTGCTAATAATACTTAGGGTGTTACTGTGAATTGCTGTTACCACTTATGAGATTTGCTGTGTTGTCGTCCAACCACGTTGGGCTGTTTGTATATTTCCTCCATCGGGGGTGAAACCGGCACACTGAGTTTATCCATTAAAGAACTAACGACCGCGACAGACGGATTACGAGCCGTTCACCTCATCTCTTAGTGATAAATCTAATGGTTGCCATCCCTCCCACGATCGCTAAACCTGCCTCGGTGGCGTCACACTATTATTTCTCTCTAGGACTAACCGCTGCACACACACACACAAACACGACCCCTTGCAAACATACCCATACACACATTTGGCGAACAGATAACTTGGCGATAGAGCCCAGCTTTGTCCCTAATTTATTGTAGCAGCGGAGACACATGTTAAATGGGCAGACACCATTAACCAGTCTCTCCGCCGACATTCACAGCCATATTCTCTGGCCGGAAACCTCGTGTGACACATTCTCCATGAGAGACATGTCCGCCATTTTGTACAATACTTCTCTCCTTACACACACACACACACAAACGTACACCTATTCACACACACACCTCTACCCTCCTCTCATGTGTTATAGGCTTATCTGTTACCATATCTAATCATGTTGCTGTTTAGTTTGTAGTTGGAAGTCAGATGTTTATCAACTGCATTGTATTGATTATTAATTGATTATTACTGCATCAATAAACTTTGTTATACTTTAAAGAGAAGTGTTTTGGTATTTTTCTGCTTGCACCTGTGGCAAGGGCTGGCAGGGGATGTCAGTGCTCATATTCAAGCCTTCATTGTTCCGCTTTGAATGTTGACGTTCTCTGGATGTTGACTTTCCTAAGAGAACAATCCTATATTGAGACTGCTATACTGTCTGGTTATTAGTCCCTGATTCCAGGGTGGTGCCCTGGCAATATTCATTCTTATTAATATTCTATTGATTTTGATAATGGATAGTTATCTTTGATGATTGTTGATTTGAAGGATTAATAAGCTAATGTTGATTCTAATCAATGTTCTGTTGATTTTAATAATAAATAATTATCTTTGATAATTATTGCTAATAACCACACCTGCTCCTGAGTGAAGCCCCAACACTAGCAATCAGACTTATCTACAGTATAAACCAGAATGCTAAAGAGACTCGAGGATGGGATCTTTATTATAATGGCATATAATGCTATAATATAGCATTATAGCATTATGGCAATGATTTTGCACAGGCAAGCACTTGTAAAACTAGTTTAAAAAAACAAAACAAATAAAACAATTTTATTCACCAATGAATCCATAGAAGTGTTGCTGTGGTACGTAAATATGGTGACTTCATATTTTGTGCCATGTTGTGTTGTTTAAAGAATGCCATTTTCAAGATGAATATGGTATTTTTGTGTGATTTATTGCTCATGTTTCTTATGACTTGGGAGAGCTGTGTAGATTGCAGCTGCCTGTTCCATGACCTGTTGGAAATTTCCTCAATGCTGACATGCTATACAGCTAATGGTGAATAATGATTCATGCCTTGAGTGGGCAGGAACAATGAACAAAGACACTATTAAACAGGAGAGAGAACCAGACAAAACAGACTGAAGGAGTGGAGAGAAAAAGAGATATAAAAATTCTAAATCAGATATACAGACATGAGGATAGGCAAACCAACCAGAAAGGCAGCCAAAAAAGCCACAATGTGTGAAATCAGGCTAGTGTGTATCCAGATGCTCAGTAAGAACGTGTGTGTGTGATGATTTGAATTGCAGCCAGTGCCCCCACCTCACCCAGAGAGATGATCAGCCTCAAGGAGAGGAAGAGTGACTATGATTCGACTGGAACCAACACCAGTTACCATGGAAACAAAGGAGAGCACACTTCTAGAAAAGACACAATGGCAGGTAGGTCTTACTTGAGGAAGAGGAGGACGAGAGGAAGAAAAGACTGAAGAACTCAGAGTGATACTTACCCTATTAGAGGATGATAGGTTTGTGTTTACCTACTGTTTACAAGATATTACAGAATGAATACATATTGTGTTTGATCAAATATTGTGTAGAGCTTTAGTGTAAAGTCCTGGTTTTCCACTTAGTCTCAAACTTCATTTGAATGACCTCTATATTGATTTGTAAATTCAAAGGTCAATTTTTACTCTATGCGCAACCCTCTACAATTCAAGTAAATAACTCACATATGTGACCAAAGTTCATGCTATGTGACTTAAAATGCCTGTGATTACCCACTGACTGACTAACTTTTTGTATTTCACTCACTAGTGATTTAGTAGTATAGAGGTGAAGATGTTCTGCACCAAAATCCCCTTTTCTATGTGTTGAGAGTAAAAGTTTGGTTTGACTTGTTCAGTGTAATGCCCAAAGAAGAGTACACGCAATCTGTTTGTCACTGAATTATTTTCCTTTTAATACCATTTCTATTCATTACAGTCAGTTGTTAACCAAAAACAACAAAATTAGAAACATTAATTCCAATCCTACATAGCACAGATGGGGTAAAGAAACTGTGCAACTATATGTACTTTTGTTAATGTGCACCTAAAACACTTCTATGAGACACTCATTAACCGCTGCTATTTTTAAAAATGAATATAAATAATTTTTTTTAACCCCAATCTCTCCAGCCACCTCTCATATAGATATATACATCTTTTCACAATCCAATCATTTCTTGTTTATCCTGGTTTACTCGGGAATGCATGACATTACAGAAGTAAAATGGGTTCCAATGCACGTTGACTTCATATATAAACTCTCTTTGTGGATGGCTTTGTTTCACTGGCAACACAAAGCACAATTTACAAGGCATTTTGTGGTCTTTTCATGTTTAATTTATTTTAAATATAAATAAAATGTATCTGCACATTCACACTCTTGCTTTCATCCCACAGTTCAAACCTCGTGTGGAACATCCACATTGTTCCGGAACTCGTACGAGACTTCAAATGAAGAGATCAAACACAACCAGGTGAGCAGCAGAGTCAGCCTGAGCCGCCTCAACTAACTAGGGTCAAACCGGGACTGCAACTCTAAATCCGTATGTGAAATGTGTCTCCTACTGTAGAAGTCGTTTGTTCAAGACAGCTGTCTATCTAGCAATCCTGAAGAGTGTTGGCAAACAAAATGCAGCAGATCTAATAGTGCTTCCAAAGACCTGTCAGATGTTGTTTATGTGACTTTGTAAAGCTATCAGCCTATGCTAATGATTAGCAACTATATGCTTCCAAATACGGAAGTATTTTTGGCAAATTTGACCGTGTACAGTATCTGTTGTTATAAGCCTGGTCAACTATCAACTTGACAAGGCTTATAATGGTATTGCTTTACACTCTAGCTATAGATTTTCAGATTTCGAATTGAGAAAGTTTGCCAGATGTCCCTGGCACACTTCCAATCCACACCGTATGTTGACTCAGTGGACAGAAATAGTTTCCCAGACGAGCAGATGCGAGGAGACTGGGCACTGATAAGCCTGGCTTCCACATGGATATTTCCTTTCTGTAGCTGGAGAGCATTCAGCTTTGAATCTTTTTCAATTAGCAACATCTCGTTTTCTGCTTCAAATCACTCTGTTATAGGAAGCAGCTCTGAATGGATGGAGTAAAGTGTATTTAACTCTTGCATGGTTTTAAAGGTGCAGTTTGTCGTTTCTGAGCTGGCACCAAATTGCAAAAATAATTACTGTTTACGAATGAGTTTCCTAAACTTAGGTTTCCCAACATCTGCCATTATTAGGTCCAGTAGGTTGTCCCCAAACTCACACCAACAAACAGAGCAACAAACAGAGCAATGTTGAAAGTGCCACAGCGTGTACACTCATCAGAGTATCAACCTGCAAACATATTTATGTAACTGTTCAGGGTGTATATGTATTTTCGCCAGCATATAACCTGTAAAAAAAATTATAATAATTCAGCAAACATTTAGGGGATTTCTCATTTACTTGCAACTATCTCCCTCAAACAAAGTTCTTAAATATCTTTAAAAGATATGATGCCACAAAAAAGTCACATTTTTGCAAGTTCTCAACCATGATTTTGAAGTTAACACATTTAATAAAAAATTCAGAATTTGCTGAAATTTGCTTCTTAATGTAGCCTATATGTACGTATATATAATATATGTGCAAGCATGGAGAGTACAGCCATGTATTTATGTAACACTTCAAGTACTGGTGCTTGAATTTGTGCAAATTTGTGCAAACATCGATTTGAGTTTATCAGACTATTGACAATTTGCATTTACAAGAAACTAAACATGACATTTTTATTTTTCACACATAATTTTATATAAAGTCTCAATTATGAGAAATAAAGTAAAAGTTCAAAGCAGTTATGGAATGTAAAGTAAAAATTACAGTACAAGGTTTTAAAAGATCTTATTTGTTTACACCCTGGCAAAAAGGGCCTCAGATAAGTCTGGTCCCCAGGAGCCTCAAGCACTGTAAAAATGGTAAGATTATTGAGGCACTATTTGGGGTTTCTCAGCTGCCATGCCAGCGGAACCCTCTGGAGATCCTCCATACACCCTTTTTCCAATAAACTTACTCTTAGTTTCTGCAAGAAATATATAATAGAACATCCATCCATCCATCCATCTTCAACCGCTTATCCGAAGTCGGGTCGCGGGGGCAGCTGCTCCAGCAGGGGGCCCCAAACTTCCCTATCCCGAGCCACATTAACCAGCTCTGACTGGGCGACCCCGAGGCGTTCCCAGGCCAGTGTGGAGATGTAATCTCTCCACCTAGTCCTGGGTCTTCCCCGAGGCCTCCTCCCAGCTGGACGTGCCTGAAACACCTCCCTAGGGAGGCGGCCAGGGGGCTTCCTTACCAGATGCCCAAACCACCTCAACATAAATAGAACATAAATGGGATATTTGAGGCTCTTTTAAAGGGTGTCTGGATGATCTCCTAAGGGTTCTGCTGGTGTGGCAGCTGAGAAAACCCCTAATGTGCTTGGAGTATCTTTACATTTTTACAATGGGGCTATATTCCATTTGCAAGCTGACTGTTCTTTCTCGCATTCAGGAGAGTTGTGTTGATCATTGCCTTTCACTTACAAATACTTGTTTTGTCGCAGGTCCTGCCACCACCCGCACCACAGGAGCCCCCATGCAAAGACTATGAGGCATATCCCATCTATCAAAACTCCACTAGTAATTTTGAGGAGCCATTTTTCGAGGATCAAGTCCATCGCCCTCCTCCCGCCACTGATCTCAATATGCACTTGGGACTAAAGTCCACTGGAAATTATGTGGACTTCTATTCTGCCGCCCGTCCCTATAGTGAACTCAATTATGAAACAAGTCACTACCCTGCCTCTCCTGACTCTTGGGTTTAGGACTTCATAACCCCAGGGCATTGCAGGCAGGAAACGGAAGTGGGGCATGTAGAGAGGCTGGGAAACTGCATGTGCATGCATATCACAAAACATTTTTCATGAAGTTTCGTTCATCTAAGCTGGTTCCATGGTGAGGAGTGAGCGAGAGAGACGTAGAAAAGAAGGCCTTGAGAAAGAGGAAAAGCAAGAAAGAATGTGTAAGAGACAACAGAGAGCACATCATTTAAAGAGAAGCAAAAGCTTAACCTTTGGAGTAGAGAGTGGGTTTTTATTGAAAGGTATTTGAAAAGTGAAGGTTAAAAAAAAAAAGAGTCTGCACAAGTCAAGCAAGGGAAGGCGAGGTATGTAAGCATAAGAAAATTTAGATTGTAACGAGCTACGGGAACAGTTTTTCACCTTTTTCGTAACTTTCTTTCCATTTATTTGACGTCATGTTGGATCAAAGCTTCATCTGTGAATGTCCTCTATGTTGGAAAGTTTTTTCCACCATTTTTCCCCTCTATTTTTTCATCTTTTTTTATTTGCTATTTTTTTCATTTATTGATGTGAAGTATTTGGTGTAAATTAAAGATATGCATTTCACAAGTGCATTGTGTAAATTACACAGACCACTCATCCCGTGGATTTGCATAATGTTTTACAGTTCAAAGAAAAAGACAAAAAAAAAAGTCCTTGGAGAGATGTATTGATCAATGTCCCCTTTCCCACAATGCAAACTCATTCAAAGAGCAAGGATGTATATGCCTGTATTGTTTCTTCTGATAATGTGAATATGTCTGTGTCAACTAAACAAAAGCAGTTGAAGACAGTTACCTGAGTACCATTCCACTCTCCTCGTCAATGAAGTGCTTTCTCACTGCCTAAAAAATTTAAAATGTAAACCTAAAAAAGATTTTTGACATTAAGATTCTTTTTCAGTTTTCACTTAAATCAGTTTTTTTCTCTCTCTTTTTCTTGATGACTTGTTGTGAAAAAAATAAATGAGCCTATTTATCATCCATATAAACTGTATGTTTTAGAACTTTATCTCAGTTTTCTGTGCTAACTTACTGAAACGATAACTAACATAGTGCCAACATTTTTAAATCTCTAAAATCAGCTTTGGAGACATTTTTACGTTTTTATGTCACTATTACTTGTTATTTCTCCGATTTGTAGCTGCTTTTTGGTTCCTACGTGTGTTTTACTGGAATTAAGCTACATCTAGAAAACACTGGAAAACTACCAGGAGGGCAAAACCTTTGCAAGCTTAATTCCCTCCAAAGATGTACAAAATCCTGTCTCTCAATGTTAGTTGATTGTGTGCTGTATGTCGATCAGTGTTTGATATGAAAGCCTTTGTTTCTAACAGGTGGCTTCTGCTGTTTGATTTGATATTGAACTGCAACACTGAAATGTTAATAGAGTATGATAAATATATAAATATGAATATAAATATAGATCTATATAATTTTTATGTGCAGATGTCAGTGTCACTGAAAGCAACAAACTAGAAAATACTTCCATGTTCTGTTTCCAACAGAGAAAAGAAAATGAAACTTGAAAATGTTGACCTGATCTCAGTTGTGTTGTTACCAAGCTACATAGAGATAATCACGCTGGATTTGGATGATGTTCTGATGCCAGGACAATAAATTACTCTTTGCGATTTAGAGCTGGGGTTTTTTTTTTTCATTGCATGTTAATGACATTTATAATGTGTTTTTATATTTATAATATAATTGCATGCATCTTTTTTAGTCAGATTTTAAATGTTTGGAGCTTGACCAAATACAATTACAACAAGCCTTTGGACAGATACCTAGAATTTATTTTATTGATCTGTTTCTCCACCTCTACCAGCTGGGTGCAGTATTATTAAAGACACAGCCATCCAAATTTTCTATCACCATGATTGAATATACTATGGAGAGTTTCCCAGGTAACAGGAAAACAAAAGCAAGAGATGCCAGCTTGAATCGCTCCCGTAATCCATAGCTCAGCAGAGAGCACCATTTCAGAGCATTACATCCGCAGCAGGATTTGCATGATGTACAACAGTGGTCTCTTGCTCCGATTTAGGAAACCTATTCACACATGGGCACAGTCATGAAGGGGGAACCTGTTACTGTTATTACTCATAGCTTGAGATGGGATTTTGTCAACACATAGTGTGTTATATTATGACAACAGCTCATGCCTGATGAAGCATTATGGGGATTACGTTACAGGCACCTTAAATGTAGCCTTTTGAGACAGGCTCTATCTGATGGGCATTTCCTGCCTGTGAGAATGTTGTTAACTTATTACTCCTCTCTGGGTGGGGGGTTGGAGAGTCTGTTCTAAAACCTAGTGAGCTGCCTCTGGAGGCAGCATTTTAAGGCACCATATGCTCCCGCCGTGAAGGCTGTTCCAACAATTATGCTGCTTCATAAGATATCTCTTTTTGGCCAAATTTTAAGGAAGCAATGTCAGTTGCGAGGAGTTACCACCGTGTAGAACGTTCCAGATCTGTTTATTATGAGGCTCCATTTGAGTTAGAATGCTACCATAGAAGTCAGCTGCCTTTTAAGTTAGGAGACAGCAAGGCAGCTTACTAGGTTTTGGCACAGACCCATAGAGTAAAACTAGTCTTCAACACAAGTCTATCGAATCAGGGTCTTTCTAGAGAAATTTCTACACTAGCTGAAAGGCTTCAAATGGTAATCTTCCCCTTCAATCTCTGTATGATTATAGTTCAAACTAAATCGTTATCCAGTAATTATGAGCAAATGTCATGGAAATTCATCACAGACCCTGTCTATTTGAAACAGGATGACACTAAAACATGTGTAAACAGGGTTGGGGTCCAAAACGTTTGAAGAAGTTTCTGCTTCAACCACAATTGGAGTGGTTAAAAACATATTGGGCTTATATTTGAAACGTTGGGTAAACGCCCATCCATTCAAATGCATTCGGACAGCAGTGAAGCACCACTTACTCACCTGACAGTCATCTACAACACAAAATTAGAATTCTCTCATGCACCCTTATGCCATCTTAAACTCATATGACTTTCTTCTCAACACAAAAGACGATATTTTCATAGATTTATGTTTTTTTTATCTGTATCCAATACAAGTCAAAGGGGTCCAAAACTTCCAAGCTCCATTAAGGACATACAGGCAGTCCATGTCTTCTGAAGCTTGTGATCGGTTTTGTTCATGAGAGAATCTTGATTACACTTCTTTGTGCTTGACACATGTGCTGAGCACTGTACACTTTGATGTTGTCCTTTGACTTGCATTGTATGGATATAAATATGTCATAAATCTATGGAAAATAGCTTTGCTTGTGTTAATAGTCAGGCAAGTCTGGGATGGCATAAGGGTGTGTAAATGATGGTAGAATTGTAATTTTGTCATAAACTATTTATTTAAACAAGAGTTTTAAACTGTGTCTGTTACATGCAGCTTTAAAAGGAAACAACAGTCCAATCAGAAAGATTTTATAAGCTCAAACATATACAGTACATGAACAAACAAAATTCACGGTGAAATATAAAATTGTCTGAAGAGGTCTGGTCTTTACAAAGTTTTAGATCATCTTTGCACTCATATAGAGTATTATCACGGCAGCAGAAGACTTGTAATATTGTGTATTGTTCGATGTATGTCCCTATTTTCAGGACACACCCTGACAAGCAAAGTACAATTTTCTTCCATCTACCATATACTGGATGTCTCCATATTGGGTCCTAGTCTTACAGGAGCTTCCTCAATAACATGATTTGATTTGTGAATCTAGACATGCAGCATTGTACATTCAATTACTTCAGTTTTTTGGGGACTTGATTTCTGGAATATATTATAGTCTGCACATTGGCAATTGTAGCATACTTGTCTCAGCCATAGTAACTTGATAATATTTCTGAAACACAGGTTGAAATATTTCAAGCGAGAATTAGTGTCAGACCTTCGCTGTCTCATCCTCTTGGCTCTGTGAAGTTGTAAAATGAAATTCAGAGGGTGTGAAACATCGCTCTGTTTCCACTGAATGCTTACGATGATTAAGTGCTCAATATGTCAATATGTACCAAAGTTCCATTTTTAGTCTGTGCCACCTCACACTGTGGATTTATAATCTAATGTGGCATGAAAATAAAGTAGGTCTTCAATTCAACAATGTGATTCATTTTATTTCAGTACAAATACGGCAATAACTCCAAACCCATCTTTCTTTCATACTATTGACACATTCCGTAATTTAGAGACCAAAAATGCAGGTTTGGCACAAAATCAATTTCTGTTTAAGCAAAGGTTAAATAACAGAATCATCATCCCACTGTAGACAAAATTATTAATAAAGGGAGATTGAATTGTCATGAGGAATAATTGGAGCAGAGTTGTTGGTTTAATAGGCATCTGTGAATGTCAGATATTACATCTTTGTGCCACACCTGATTAGGTCAGTAACATTTTTATTTGACTTGCACTGCCAGGAGTTTCTTTTTCCTTTTAATCTACACAGGTTATTGTTAGAACAGTGCAATTTCAAAAAGTTCTTCATGATAGTCAAAACATTGCCTTTTAATGTAATGTAATGTAATGTTGCCTTCACTTGCTATTGGAATTATCATAAATACGAGTTTCCCACTCTGAAGTTGCAAATGAATGGCCTCTCAAATCATAATTACGACCTGGAAACTCTGAGATCATTTTGATACCTGAGTTTCCAAGATGGAAGGAGTCTAAACAGTTTCTGTAGAAACAGCTAATTGTTAGTGCTTGCTGTTTTGGTCAAATTAATTTACGTATATTAGCAACCATTCTATGCATGTTGTACATTTTTACACTGTGAAAATAGCTTGTATTTGATCAAAATTCCATTATCATCAGCAAGTTAACAGAGTGATATGTATTATGGTGTCAAAATAAAAATTCCTCAAGAAACATGTATGAATGAACCTGCCGTCGCCATGTTTCCCGTTCTTTCCAACAACAAAGCATATTCATAATTACCAATTTAGAAGTGGGAAGTAAGATAATTCCGATAGCACATGAAGGAAGCATAAGTTGTTAGAGCATGCAAGCTGAAGGTTGCATGAAGTTTCCATCAATGACCTTTGTTTTAGAAACACTACATGACCAAAAATGTGTGGACAACCTCTTCTAATTAACATGAGGTTTGGCTATTTCAGCTACACTTACCTGCAGATACATAAAATCAAGCAGCATGTGTCAGTGAATGGAGATGCAAACTAAACACTGTTTAAAAACTTTTAACACTGTTTATTACTGTTGATATGACTGCAGTTAGGACTTTTAGCATTTGGGAAATATTTTACAATCTGGATGTAAGGATGTGTGTTTCCAGTTCCTGTATAACTTCAAAATCAACACCACTATCATATGCATGCACAAGTGCTTATTAAAGCATTCGTCTCCCCTCTAGTGGTCACATGAATCACTTTGGTGTAAACTCATCCACACTTATTCAACATCTGCCTGTAACCACAAGTCCAGCTCCAAAAGTGCATCTGTAGAGAATCTGAGACTCATCTATTGAAGAGCAACTGCTTTAGGTGTTTATAAAGATCACGACTTGACTTTGAGAAACAATGCTGAGAAACATTTTGATCAATTCTGTTTGCATCACTGTCTATGACTCATATGGCCATGGGTGTCAAATTAACCGACCATTCAATGTATTATCAAATTGATTTTGCACACAATAACTCATTTATGGGATCATGGGATCATTATTAATCACAATGAGGACTTGGGGGGGCTCACTGAGTTGTTGGAAATTGTCTCAGTTTTAACTTATGAGGAATTTTACAGCCCCATAATAATGATTCATGATTCTTATGCAAGACTGACATTATTCCCTTTCACTCAAAGTAGTGCAAATGGCGTTGATGCATAACGTCATTTTTTTTTATTGCTGAAAAAGGCTTGTTTGTCAGATATACCCACCATCACAGGTTCTATGTTTGCTAGAGTTTTCCAGACACATTTTTCACAAATTAATTTTAGGTATCCTTCTGCATCTTTCTTCAGCAGATGACCAAATATTCTTCAGATGTTTAAAGCCAAAAACCCAAAAATGAAAATGATCTCATCATTTTCACATCCTCATGCCATCCCTGCTGTGTATGACTTTCTTTATTCTGCTGAATACAAGCAAAGATTTTTAAAAGAATATCTAAAAAAAAAAAAAAAGGACTTAAATATTGATCTGATTCTAGGCCACACTTATCATATCCCTTCTGAAGGTGTGGATTTGGACCAACAGAGCAGAGATCTCTGTGTCTCAGTGTCAGCCCCCTGTAGGATATTTGGTATGCGACATTTAGGAGCCATTACATGTAAGATATTTGGTGTGCTAAATTTAGAAGGAATTTAGGGCCTTGAAATATGTGAGCTATGAACTAAATGAAACTGTCCTTATTGTACCTCATTAGGTAATGAAATATAAAACGGAATTAGTCGCGTTCGACAACCATTATAAATTAGATAAATAACAAATATCTAGATTATTTGTCTTAATAGATTACCCACCATTGAAATCTGCTCACAATTTCTCCACAATTTCTAGCTTTAATAAGTGAATTATGATTAATTCACTTATTGGAGTAATATTATTCTCATGGCTTATTGAAATTAATATTACAAATATTTAGGTACAGCTTTGAAGCGATATCTTTCAGAAACAGGGATGAGATTATTTATCAAATATACCACAGTCAAATCATCTTTGAATACAGACAAACTTTATTGCTATTCTAAACATAAATCTAATCTAACACATATATACATGAGACAGGTTGGTGAAAAGAGTGACAGAATGTGAAATAAATGATCAATACAGTGAAAATGAACTTTATGTAGTCTGTTGACAATACCTTAAGAACCATTTATCCTTCTTTGAGTCTACATTGATTTGCTATCGGATTACCCAAATGTTTTAATTAATACACCAGCACTTTGAGCACAATATTGGAGATGTACTTGCGTGTTGTGGTGTTCTTTGTGTTGCTTGGTTCTTGGCGCTTGGTCAAAAGTTCGTTCCGTCTATGTTTTTGACCTCTGTTTGATCAAAATTTTTGTCTGTATGAATGATGAGGTTAGCTTTGAAGAGAGGCCTTCTAATTTGTGTGTGAACCATAGAGAGTGATGAGCTTTCGACGTCCCGAGCTTCCCCAAAGGTGTCCTGCGCCAATCAGATGTGACATTTCAGAGTCACATGGTCAACTGGGCTGTCTTTTCTGACAGTTGATTTATGGTCCTTTGTTCCAGAATCTTACAAATCTCCCACTCAAAAATAGTGCATATTTAATCATGAACTTTTATATCTTGAGAATAGCACAAGAGACAGATATTCGTTGTCATCAGCTTTCTCTATGTAACCAAACAAATGCTTGCATACCAAATATTACATTCTTTCATGAATATTGTATGTCTATGTAACAAAACATGAAAATCCCTGGCTACAAAATCATATTGGTTTTACACATCATTGTATTTTATCAAGTTAAGCCTTATAGTTAACATTCTTAGTAGAATGAGATGAATCATACAAAATTAAAGATTATATTTATCAATTATAAGTGATTGCACATCGCTACACACATTTTAAAGAGGTCCATCAGTCTATAATCATTCATTTGTCAGGTACAAACGTTAACAGAGTTCAAAGTGATTTCCAACATTACATAAAAGATTAAGATGACATTTCTTAGAGTTGCGCAAATCTGATGGTCCTTGTAACCTTAAACAGAAAAGCCTGGTTTAACTCTGTGTGGGGGTTCCAACTGATGGCCTGTAATTTATGACATTGAAACATTCCTAGCTGAAAGGCTTGGTTTTTCCTAGATTCAAATCATGTTGCTGGAATTCTTCTGCTTATATAACAACCCCATAGAAAGAAAGAATGAAAGAAAGAAATTAAGAAAGAAAGAAATGTACAGGACATGGGCCACATTCATGCTTTTTTTTCTATCCTCTGCACAATATCTGTCTAGTTTGGTTCAGCCATGAAA
This sequence comes from Xyrauchen texanus, assembly GCF_025860055.1. Classification (NCBI taxonomy): domain Eukaryota; kingdom Metazoa; phylum Chordata; class Actinopteri; order Cypriniformes; family Catostomidae; genus Xyrauchen; species Xyrauchen texanus. The sequence goes on along the minus strand of NC_068317.1, from coordinate 20,961,221 downwards.
TCGGATATCTGAAGACTACAAAGGCCAGTTCGGACTGCCGAGAGGATTATTGGTTGCCCCATGCCCTCCCTTCAAAAACTATACACTTCCAGATTTAGAAAAAAGCCTGGGAAAATTACTCTGGACCCCACTCACCCTGCCCACTATCTTTTTGAACTGTTGCCTTCTGGTCGGCGCTACAGAACACTGAGTACCAGAACTGTCAGGCACAAGAACAGTTTTTTTCCCTCATGCTATCCATGTCATGAACAGGTAAAACTGCCCCATTGAGCAATAATTATGAGCAATTCACAGTCTAGTCCAGGGGTCAGCAATCTTTTTGACATGGAGTGCCATTTTTAATTTTTCTGGTCAATGGCAGTGCTAACAGATTTGTGTTTAGATTTGCACTATGTATGTGTGCATGTGTGTGTATGCATGTGTGTGTATAATATATATATATATATTAGTCTTATTGTGTACTCTATATATAATTTATTTTCTTTATATTAAATTTGTATTTATTTATTTTTATTTAAAAAAGTATTATTATGTATGTCTTGTTCCTGTTTCGTATTGTGCACTGGAAGCTCCTGTCACCAAGACAAATTCATTGTATGTGTAAGTATACTTGTCAATAAAGCTGATCCTTTTTGGTTTTTCCCCCTTCGTTTCTGAAGTATTCTTCTCCCTTCGTCGCCTGTTTCTAAAAATAGGCGGTCTGCGGGGTTGTATGAATTAAGCCTACTACAGAACATTTACAGATGCATGCAGGTTTGATTTTTCTCATACGCCTGATTTGTTCCAGTAGACTTTCCATAGTAGAGAGGAGGAACGTCCTTTCTCCTGAAACTCTCCTATTGGTTCCAGACGACCAATGACGTCATCGCGTACCGTTGCCAAACAGTGGGCAGGAAAAAGCCACGTTGACGAAGTCGTCAGTAGTGTGCGTTTGTTTTCAGCCAGGAAAAAGGAGGACTGTTATTTTCAGCTAGACGAAACAACTCTCTGGAAGAAGCGCTTGACTGCAGCCAATAACAGTCATGTCTTCGCCTCCAAAAGAGAAAAGCGAGACCAAAGCTGGGCATCTGCCTGCTGGTAATGTCCTCGTGCTGTTGTTTTTCTGTGAAATATTTTGCAGGATTCGCTGCTTGTTAGTTGCATGCTTCGATAACGAATTTATTTAAATTCAGACGGTATATTTTCAATGAATTAATCTTGTTCAGTGAACTGCAGTGAATGTCACGTGATGCAGCTATTTAACTCTCTATTTCGTTCTGCTAATGGGTCATTTCACATGATGTAAACGTGTGATATCACGTTTAATGTGTTTCACTTCGTCACCATATCTGTCAGTGCGGTGGTTAAGTACACAAGCAGTCAGATGACAAGTGAGGAATGGCTCTAAAAGTAGGCCAAGGGAAAAGATAGCACAAGGCTGCACACTGAAAAGCTGCTTGAGGTTTAAATAAGAAAGGATTTAATATATGTCATCAATGTATACTGAGGGAATAAACTCTGGTGTTTGTAATATTGTGACAGTGAAAGCTGGAGGCATGCGGATAGTTCAGAAGCACCAGACTGCAAATGATGTGCCAGACAAGAAAGATGACAAAGACAGTGAAGAATACGAGACAGAGAGGTAAGAATGCTGACCTTCACATTTCTGTTGCATGCATTTAAATCTCATCTCACTTGAAGCTCTACGCCACACGCTTCTGCTCTGACAGGCAACTTTTCTTCTAGTAACGTACATGGTAGACTATATCTTGATCAGCAGAATCTGTTTTTTCCTGGTATGATACTTGATCACCAGAAGAGAATCTAGGCTTAGTTTGAATATAGAACATTTTCTTGATAGCCTAACAAAGAATAAGGGCCACAAATAGGTTTCACATAACCCCTCAGGTATCTACACTTGCACTCACAAGGCTTCTTCAGTTAAAATATTCCAAAACCTGCATCCTCTTCAGCAAAACATCAGGAGTGTCCCAAACCACACACTTTTTCACATTTCTACACCTTTTATTTTAATGAGAGTAGTATGTTCACCCTGAAAATGCAAGTACTACGAGGACCCGAATGAGACAAACGTCAGAATGTAATGTGGAAAGGTGGACACTTCGTGCACTCTGTGCTAGAGGCTTGCCGTACGTAGCGGAAGGTGAGGAGTTACCTGGCTCTATTGCTGGTCTGACAAAACAGTTATAAATAATGGAGAATGTGGCAGTTAGTGAATCCACAATCAACCCATGCTGTGTGAATATAAGTTGTTTGAGAAATAGCTAACAAGCTAAAGCTAGCCACAACACATCCCGTGCGGTTGAAACGTTACTTCTGTCAACTGTTAAGCGGTGAATGCTTCTGTGTAGTCAAAACCGGTAGTGTTCCAATTGGGATGATAATATCAGACATTGGGACTTGAGTTAGTCTCGGACTAATAGACATCAGACTCCAGGCTCAACCTAAAATGACTTCAGGCTTGACTCGAAGGACTCGTGAATATTAAAAAAATGAAAGTCTTTTAACCATAACTATTGATATCTTAGATGTAATAAAACACAAATCAAATTCTTCCTTTGTGTCAAATTTCCCCATGTGTCATGATCGATCGGGCCCTTATCATAGAATTTGATGATGTACAGTGCATTCAGAGAGTATTCAGTTGCAGCCTTATGCTAAAATGCTTTAAATTCTATTTTTTTTTTTTTTTTACATCAATCTGCATTCCATACCCCATAATGACAAATTAAAAAACAGATATTTGATAACTTTGCAAATTAATTAAAAACAAAAAACTGAATTATCACATTGAAATAAGTATTCAGACCATTTGCTGTGACATTTGAAATTTAGCTCAGGTGCATCCCATTTCTCTGGATCATCTTTTAGATGTTTCTACACTTTGATTGGTGTCCACCTGTGGAATTGATTGATTGAACATGATTTGGAAAGGCACACACCTGTCTATATAAGATCTCACAGCTGAAAATGCATATCAGAGCAAAAACCAAGCCATGAGGTCAAAGGAACTGCCTGCAGAACTCAGAGACAGGATTGTGTCGAGGTACAGATCTGGGAAAGGCTACAAAAAAATGGCTGTATTGAAGGTTCCCAAGAGCACAGTGGCCTCCATATTTCTTAAATGGAAGAAGTTTGGAACAACGAGGACTCTTCCTAGAGCTGGCCGCCCAGCCAAACTGAGCAGATGGGAGAGATGGGCCTTTGTAAGAGAGGTGAACGACAACCCGATGGTCACTCTTGTTGAGATCCAGAGATCATGTGTGGAGATGGGATAAACTTGCAGAAGGACAACATCACTGCTTCACTGTAGGAATGGTATTGGCCAGGTGATGAGACAACAAAAGCGTGGCTTGGGGACAACTCTGTGAATGTCCTTGAGTGGCCCAGCCAGAGCCCGGACTTGAACCCAATTGAAAATCTCTGGAGAGACCTGAAAATGCCTGTCCCATCAACGGTCCCTTTTCAACCTGAGAGCTTGAGAGGATCTGCTGAAAAGAATGGCAGAAAATCCTCAAATCCAGATGTGCAAAGCTAGTCGCATCATACTCAAAAAGACTTGAGGCTGTAATTATTGCCAAAGGTGCTTCTACTAAATACTAAGGGTCTGAATACTTAAGTCAATGTGATATTTCTGTTTTTTATTTAAAAATAAATGTGCAAAGTTATCAAAACTCTGTTTTTTGCTATGTCATTGTTGGGTATAGAGGGTAGATTGATTTAAAAAAAAAAAAAAATAATAATTTAAAGCATTTTAACATAAGTCTGCAACATGAGGGGGGCTGAATACTTTCTGAATGCACTGTATTTCCCTGTAAACTCAGATATGCGCTAAGAGTTCCAGGAAACCTGACGACACCCACCGTGCCATTTGTGCTCACATTTGGTTGTGCCCTCAGAAGCAGAAACTTGAAGAAGAACACATTCTCAAAGATTAGTCACATTAATTCAGGGTTTTCCCTGGCTCAAAATGAGGCGGAGGTGGTACCATACTGATCAAAAAAAGAGATGTTAAGAACACGTTAATGTTGGCTTTGCATTAATACACTCCTAATGACCTGGCAACTGAATAATAGTGTTAATTTTGTCATCTGTTTTTTAATTTAGTCTTAGTCCTGTGTCAAATGTCCTTTGTAGTTTTTATCATATTTAGTCAACCTTATCCTATTTATTTATATATTTTTGTCAAGTTTTAGTTGACAAAGTCTGGGCTTTTTAATGTAGTTTTAGTCAATGAAAACTGTTGACATTTTAGTAACATTTAGTCATATTGAAATTTTAATTGAAACATTTTTAGCCATAAGGGTATTATTGATAAGCATTTGTAAATCTAGTCTATACAAAACCTATATATATATATATATATACACACACACACACAAACATTTTATTGTCATTGTCATTTTAGTGTTATTTTTCACATAAGATTGATCTTCTCATGATGATGACGTTGCGAGCTGCAGACAGCGGGGGTGAGAGACGAGTGTCTCCGTGTTAGAGTGCGCATCAGCCGGCGGAAATTTAAATCTCTCCCGGTCTCGACTCCCACTCAGATTTTGTCTCTTCCGCGACTGGTTGAAGCAGCTCTGACCGCACAGAGAATGACAGTTTTGGATTTTGTGTTTATTTACATGGCACGCTCCTGTATTATATGAACTTTAATGAAGGATGAAATAAAGATATATCGCCATGCTGTGATCTGAGTTTCTATCAGACACTCGAGCTGCAGCGCTCCTCTCGTCTCGCGTGTCGTCATCATAGTTTTATATGATCTGAAGTTACGTTAAATGACATAAAGCGACTATTCGACAATGGACATTTTATTATTATTGCAGAGATTTGCAGTTACAAATGACAATCCAGAGTGCAAAGAAGACACCCTGCCATGAAGACACCCACCAGAGTTTTGTAGACAGCTGGAGGTGGCACAACATTTTACGGAGGCAGCCACCTAGTAATTCTCTATGCAGGGAAAAACCCTGTAATTAACACACAAAACTAGCTAATATTTTATTGTCACAAACACTGGGCAGTGTAGAGAGAGACAGAGAGATTTGTCCTGTTTTTTAGCATCTTGCAATCATCACATCTACAGTTATTTGTGGACTTAACAGCTGGCTGTTAATGTAAAAATGATACCTAATGATATCGCATTACATTGCATATGTCATATTGCATTGCTTGTGTGTGCATTCTTAGCCTTGTTGAACAAAAACAGTACAGGTTAACTCAATTTAGTCTGTGATATCATAAAATAATATGAAGTATATTTTTACAAGTTCAGGTAGAATTCTGTTAGCATCCCAGGTTTTTCAGAGATCATGCATTTATAATTTTTAAGCAGAGAATTAAAAAAACTAATAAAAGATGAAAAGTTTAGTGACGAGAATTGACTCTGACTTCAGGTGAAAGACTTGTGAACATCATTTGGGACACAGCTAGTACGTTTTGCCTAAATGACAATTATATATTTAATAATTTTTTTATGCCTTTCATGCTATAGCATGCCAAAATGTAAGAAATTCAAAATAGAGGTTGAAGTGACAATGACTTTAGAAAAAATTCTATAAAGCAGTGAAGTCATTGCTTTGCATTGAGTCAGCGCTTTGAGCAAGCATTTAATCAGTGACACAGATGTGTGGTTCCCACATCGCTGAGAGAGCATGACTAAGATCAAGTGGTGGGATTTAAGCAGACCTCACAGCTTATCAGAGGACCTGTCTTGTTATTAATCTATCAGTTCAAATACATTTAGTCTGTGTTAGTTATGTGATCTAGTGCTACAAACAACTCTTTTGATAATCGATAAAACTATTGATTATTAGTTTGATTAGATGATTAATCGGATTATAAATAAAAGCAAAATTTTCTTTTCAATATTTTTCCAAAAATGTAATTATGCTACAAAAAAAAAACAGTTAAGTAAACTAATGCAAGCAGCTGCAAAGCATTTATCAGTTTACTCAACCTTAAGACCTTGCAAACTAAAGGCGACGATTATGAGCGGTGAGTTGCAGACAAATGGCCCTTTCACATAGAAAGCAAATCCACGTCTTTATTATAGGTGGCGCTAATCGACAAGCAATTTTACCCGGGTACGTAGGTTAGCTGGTCTTCCGTCAGCCCATCCACGGATAAGAAGAAAGGCAAATTTAAAAGAACGAGTTCTCTAGTGAGCAGATTGAAAAAAGAAAACCGATTTCTCTATAAGCTGCAGCAGTGATGAAAGGTTTATTTTCTCAATGAGAGAGAAAACATTTGAGACACTTTCACAAATTATTTCAGTTCACCTGCTGGACAAGTTGACTTAGAGTATTATCACGTGTACACAGTATGAGGGGAGATTAGAAAAAATTGTGTAAAAAATTATATTAACGGTTAAAACATGTTATCATTTGGAACAAGAGTGATTATACGCCACTGACATGAAAATATACTTGTGAAAACTGCATTTGTTTAAAATAACTGCGTTAATGCACACTATAAAAACTGTTAAAACAAATGTTTATTTGTATCTGCCATGTACATTTGTGTGATACATTTATTCAAAACCCTTAAACATGACTAGATTTAAAGTCTGTAGTTTAATATAGTCTAAATAATGCACACAATAAAACTAAATTCCTAACCAACAAAACCCATCTTCAGTCTGATCCATTATTAGATACTTCAGAACTTAATTGCTGTCGAATGGCTGTAAACGATGAGCACAGCAATATAGATTACATAATTTTGTGGAGAGTGGAGACCAACAAATTTTTGGTATACAAAGGCAGTTTAATACAAAGACATTTGTATAGTGTGCAGGCAGTCACAGCAATTGTATTAATATTATAAATATTCTATTAAAAAGGTTGGTGATATAAAGTCAAAGATGCTGTAATATATTTTCAGGGGGAAAAAAGTGAACTTGCGTAAGATTTAATTCAAAGGCAAAAAAAAAAGATTTTTTGAAAGAAGGTAATCTCAACTTTTTCTACATTAGTGCAATCAACTTTTAAAATTGAGGTTGTCTGACAAAATTTAAGGTGGGTTTTTTGCAGTGTAGATTGTGCAGAAACATTTTAAACCTATAATTCCATATGTATCAAATATGACGCACAACGTTTGACGACTCCTGTCTCACTCTCTGTTCAAAGCTGAAACGCACCAAAAAAAAATCAATGTTTATATCAATCTATTTAAAATGGTGGTGGACTTGTGCAAGAAATGACTCTTATATTTGGGAAAATTGACCGCTTATTTTAATAAAGTAAAAGTGACAGTAATGATTATTGGTACTGATATTTTAAAATGAGTATTTGCTTAATATAAGCAACTTGTGCTTGCTTAAAATTTTGTATATTATTTGATTGAAAAAGCATGTTGAAATTACATGTATTAAATATTATACAATGGGCTTTTAAGTTACATCTTTCAATCACCGTTACATTCTATTCATGCCCGCTATAAATGTTTGTTTTATGTATATATAATTGAATTAAAGCTTTAAAAATTCTTCTGAGAACAGAGCGCGAAATTGCGAAGCTAGCAGTGTTTGAGACTAGCTACCAGCAGCTACTGCCCGGATTATGCAAAACTGTCTGATTCCATTCAGTGCAAATCATCAAAATAAGGTAAATGCCCTGGCTATTGTAATCTATTGTGCTGTAGGTGTTTGTTAAAACTGAATGATATCAACATTGAACATTATTTCATATATTTATTTTTTTATTAATTCCATGTAGGGATACATGCAGTAGTCCCAACAAGCATTTAAAAAAAAAAAATTAAACTGATTTTTTTTTAGTTGGAAGATCTTATTGTGTTGGCCATTTAAAAGTAGATCATCATGCAAAAAAGTGTGGGCACCCCTGTTCTAAACCCTTATAACTTTATTTTTTTCAATAGAACACAAAAAGAAGTTTTTATTTATTTATTTATATATTTAAACAGGAAAAGATTAAAGAAAATCGGGCCTGACTCAGTATAAAACTGATTTTCAGCAGGTTCCTGTTCTGCAGAACATAAATACCTCATACACAAAGAACTCAAAAACAAAATGGTAACAAACACACAAACCAAGAGAAAGCATCAGAGGGAAGCCATGAAGCCATCTCAATGGTCACAAATATACCTATCCATTAGATGGCGAGCAAATGTTATTTTAAATAGTCTTATTGATGTTATTGTTCTGATGTGCTGTGGAGTTTCCATTCCAGGCTTTGGTAAGCACATGAAAAAAAGATCTCTGTCCATAGCAGTTCCTAAAAGCCGGTATAGGCAGAAGTCCAAGTTGGACAGGATGTTATCCTCAGTCACCATTCACTGTCAGTACAAGGAAAGTGAATGGTGACTGAGCCTATCTTTCTGCATAACATTTCCTTTTGTGTTCCAAGGAGGATAGAATGTCATATATGGGCTTGGAACTAGCCCGTGGGGTTAGTTTAATATTAATATTATATATTAATATCTGTTTGGCATTCCTTCAGAAACATGGCACTAGTCCTAGAGTGGACATTTCAGAGAAGAGAGTAAAGCTGGTTTCAATGCTAAAGAAATGTACGCTGTTAAAATGTGCCCCACATTATTAGGTTTGGCATTTTCACACATCACTGGCAAACCAAGAGGAAACTCTGTATTTTCCTGTGTAGTGTCTTTGTGTTCAGAAGTTTGTTTTAGTTGTTGACACAATTGAGGCTGAGACTCTGTGGATGGTTAGAATAATCCGTTTATTTATTCTGTGTGAGTTTGTGTTGGTTTAGCTATTTGGTGTGTAACTTTAACATTATGACTGTATTTCTTGACGTATTGCACCTCTGGGGTGTAGTGATTGGAAATGCATATTGCTGGTTCGTGGAAAAGTAGTACCAGAATGGTTTAAACCAGGGGTGCCCAATACGTTGATCGCGATCTACCAGTCGATCGCAAAGGCAATGCTGGTAGATCGGCAAAAATCCATACCGATAATTTTCCCCCATTGTGTCCTGTGCTAGAGCGGCTGGGAAATGCGCGCTGTCATAATACAGCATGAGAGCGGCCGCTAGAGGCGAAATAAAAACTATCACTGATGCCTCGTGGTGGTTGTTTTGACACGTGTGACTAATGCAGCGAACACTGCACGGAGCTGAACAATGCAGATTTAAAACGCCAACAACTAAAAAGTATGTATACAGTACATGCTGTCATATCATTATAAAGTAATTAATTTCTTGAATAGATGCTGCATTAATAAAGAACAGCATTATGTTTGTAGACCAGGCTGAGAGGATGCTAACATTAAAGCTAACCTCAAGCAGTTAGAACAATGTGACAAAAAACACACAAGTCCTACACAAATGTTTAAATAAAATGTATTACAATCTATTTGCATTAGTTTATATCCAGTCACGTTTATGCTTTAGCCAGCTAAGTTGTATATTTAAAGGTAGTGAGAGATTTGAGAAAAATATCTTCATGCAATCAAGAGAAATGTATAAACAAATCAGAAACGCATCTGATTTGAATTAATTTAACCTCACAGTAATACATATTTTTGCCATTTTGATTAGATAATTATCAAATGATCGGTGTGTATGTGTGTGTGACAAGATTCTTTGAGAATTTAAACGAGCGTAACGGCGCAAAATACAAACAAAAATATCACTGAATCTTATAGAATTGTTAAAAAAAAGCACAAGACATTGCAATTCACTAGTTTACCCTAGTTTTACATTAAAGATCCCTCATTAGAAGTTAAGTGGTCAGCCACTTGAAGATGTGCAATAGCTTGGTGAATCACAAAAAGTCTGTGTTTAATGAGTAAATATATAATATGCGCAGCGCCACTGAGTTATTGAATGGCGCTGCTCTGTTTACTCACTCACACACACACCCGTGGCTATTTTTAGCCTTCACCCGCTGCAAAATATTTGAGCACTACTCCACGAACAACATCTCAGATGTAGGTCCTCAATAGTTTGGTTCACTTATAATATGCATTTAGAACAGCACCAGAGGTACATTAGACCAGAATTTGAATAAGAAGCAAATTAAACTACTGTGAACTTGCCTGCAAACAGACACATACAGAACTTCCTGGAGAGTTTGGCTGGAATGATGGAACGTGGAGCGGTTAAAAGAGTTAATAATAAAGTGTTTCTGTAAATAAAGTGTAAATAAGCTTTATATTTATATTGAAATAATGTAGTTGGAGGTTTGTGTTTCTTTACATATTAAAGAGCACACCCAATTAGTTCCACACAATAATGTAAAGATATTCTAAACTGATTATACAAAAAAACAACACTGGTATCGGATTAGGATCGGTATTTGCCGATAGTGAGATTTCCGGTATCGGAAGAGAAAAAGTGGTTTCGGTGCATCCCTATTTAAAATGTTGTTTTTTCATTCAGTATCAATGGAAAAAAATATCGGCCAATTAACAAGTTATCGGCTTGTCTTCCCAGCTTAGTTATCGGTATCGGTCGACCTCTAGTGCTTGCCCAGTTTTTCAACCATCTTAGTTTCTGTAGTATTTTTTCCATACATTTGGGTTAATAGGGTTTTCATGAAATCCTTCTTCATAGATTTCTAAGAAATTATCCAACCAGCTTCAATGTGAATCCCAATGTTACCAACTTTGATTTAAGTAAAAATAAGTATTTGAAAATGGTACAAGACAATGGTACATGACAATACTTGACATATTTAATGAACTGCAATCCCATAAAGCATTGTGATTACTTAATTTAATTAAAAAATATTAGATTTATTTTAGATTGAAAAAAAATATGTATTTTTTTTAAATTAGTAAATAGAATAAATATATTTCAAAATAGTAAAATATATGCAAATACATACGTAGTTCGAGACCAGAAATTCCACTATTAAACATTTTAATAAAATATGATTTTTTTAGAAGCAAACACCAATGAATAACAACCTCTGAGATAATGGTAGGTCTGTCTTTAAAAGCTAATATGTTATCATTAAAAATTCCCTTGTGGAGAAAATAAATGGAATTTTAGCATCTGGAACTAGACTGTTGCACTTTATTAAATGTCCTACTAACAGTTTTGTCTGATAGGTTTGACCAGCATTTAATGTATCTAAAGAAAAAGATTTAGCCATGGCATTGGACCATGATGGTTGCAATTTGAAGCTTAGCAACAGGAATAGTTTCACAAGATACTTCCTAAATGCCTCAAAAATACATCCTCTAGAATTGCTACACAATTGAATCTGGACATTTGCCAAAAAGCTGATATTTGGGGCTGGGCTGCATGTGTCCAAGGCAGTGCACAAGATGCGCATCTTTCCCCTTGTTTCCTTCATCTGGCTTGGTTTCTGTTTGGAGAAACCTTTGGGATGTCCACTGTTCCTTCGCATTGCTCACACATCTATAAACAAATTTACGAATGCTTTCAATAGAACCGGGATGAAGTAGAATGCCTTCCATGGCCACAGATCATTGCACTTTTATGGGCTGCTCTGAAGTGAAGATTGCAGAGTGAACTCCATTATATAAAGGACTGGGTGTTTTTCAATTTGAGGAATGGTGCAATTTCCCACTACACAAAATATAGGAGTCAGAATTCCAGAATGATTTAAGGTTTTCTGAAGGCCTGACTCTTATTTTGGTCTTTATTACAGATATTAATACATTATTAAATCCAGTAGCTGTGCCAGATGCACACACACACACACACACACACACACTCCATGTCTTTCTCTCTTCTCTTTGCTTGCTGAGAGATGGCCTGCATTGAAGCTGTAAGCAGGTGGCTTCTGATGGAAAAACTGCACATTTGTCGCAGCAAGTCAAGTGGGACTTTCTGGGGATCACCTGTCACATGTAATTTGGTCTTCTCAGACATATCGGAGGACAAAATGAAATAGCTCTGAGATGCTAAAGTGATGTGCTGTGTTGCTGAGTTCACTCTACGTTGTATGTACCTGCTTGTGACTCAATAAACTCTCTGTTCTACTTCAGTACAAGTCACTGTCTCACCAGTCTGACTCTTGGCAACTGATCCGATAACTGACACTGATTTGTTTGCAGCCCAATATATAAATGTTGGGAGCCAATTTACTATACTGTAGTGCATATTGGATAAGCCGGTAAAGGTGTTTAAATGTAATGCGAAATTGGGGTAATATTATGTGCCGATCAGTTTCAGCTTAAAGCATTTATGATCTTACCCCGATGAAGGAAAACAGTTTAAGGTGTTTACATGACTGTAAATGTTTACTAAGGTATACAAAGCATAATTGGTGTAAGATTGTTCATGTAAATGCGCTCATTGAAATTCTTTTCAATGCAAACATGCCTCTTTTCATTGTACATTAGTCTAGTTTATAGATTGTGCTTTATTCACAAAATGTAGTGCTTTTTACTTGTCACAGTTAACTTTTTTTTATACCATACAGACAAAGGAACGAATCATATATATATACATATATATATATATATATATATATATATATATATATATATATATATATATATTTTTTTATTGTTTTTTTAAGATGTTTGTGGACATTTTCCTTTGGTCATGGCAGCAGTAATTCAATCAGTAATAAAGAGCATTATAACCGCACATGTATCCAAATGCACAATGAGGTTGGGAATGTGCCAGAGAAAACGTATGATGTCAAATATTTCAAATTTTGTGACATTTTCTGGATTTTTTTATCCAGTGCAATAATTAGTTTACCTCTGAATATCAGGGCACCTCTGTATGTAAACAGTTGAGATGTTGTAAGCAGACTGTTTTTGTTTAACATGTGGTGTGTGACTGCGAGTGACTTGTAAGCAGAAACAAGTCATTAGCTGAACCTTGGAGCTGGAGCCGTTTCTGTAGTAGCATATAGACTGCCTTCTAATTCTATTCACATACTACAGTCCATTTTTTGGCCACTTCACAATAATTGAATCCACTGCACTTGGGTAACCACACCGCAATTCAGCCCGTGCTAAAGCGTGTCCCCCTGCCTCTATTCTACTACGGATGAAGCAGTGGTGAAAATTGGGATGGTATGCTAGCTTTAATGGAGAAAATTATTTCCATGCTAGTTTTCCTTTTATGTGCTGTTTATCGAAGTGTACTGACGCTGTTGCAAGAATTGGCTCTTGGAGTGTTGTTTCAGTTAATCTGCGTAAATTTGCCGCGCTGCTGTGTCGGAAGAATTTCTGTCTTAAATATATGTTACCACAAAAGTTACTTTCCAAATGTTCTGCCAGCCAGTCAGTCAAACAAACTAGAGTCCAAATCTGACTTCCGCATCCCTGCCACAATTTTGAGGAAACAAAGTTATGACTTCCTTGTGCAATATGTAGATTTCTTCATATTTGGATCATAAAATCTGATATTCTAAGTATTATCATAAAGTATAAAAAGTATTTTAATACTAAAAGTATTGTTCAAACAATCTATTTGTTAAACTTAAGTATTAACAGTTAACAAATAGCCTTAAGTATTAAACTTTGGTGTGACTCTGATTCATCCTGCATCATTTGCTAGTTGAGAAGAGGTGTGCTTTTACTTTTCTAAGAAATCAGAGGTGGAATTTTCACCTGGCGGATAATAAAATGGGCAAAAAACATCTAATAGATTTACATTGGAGGGGGGACCCATGCCATGTCTAGGGAGAAGAGTTTCTTATAGACTTAAGTTTGGGCTATTTTCAAGTGGGCTAATACAAAAGCACTAAAACAACTTGGAACGTGCCTAGCAATGCATAATCAACCTCTCAGAACACCTTATTAACCACAAAGCTACGTCCTGACAACACCCACCCAAAAAACCCTAGGTAGCGAGTTTTTCACAGGCAAGAACCTCTCAAGCACCATCACTTTTCTGTTGAAAATGATTAAATCTTTTTGTAAATAAAGTCTTGAATATTTAATTTAATAACACACTCAGTGTTGTGTAGTGTCTTCTCTTCTTTGAACATATATGTTTTCACAATCATGGTAACTGATAGAATATGATTTTATAATCATATTTTATAGTCTCACAACAGTGCAAACTCTCAGTGATTATGAGGAACAGATGCATATACTATTTTATGCTTTTATGTTAATTAATTGTACTGGGGAAGGGATTTTGTAGCCTGATAATAAGTACTGTAAGCCATTTGTCACAGCACTGTTGTGTCTGTATTGTGCACACCTGGCATATCATATAGGATTAATATTTTTATCATTTGGAACTCCAGTTCATCTTTCCTGAAAATAAAATAATATTGTGTTTATTCGACTGACAAATTAAGTATGATTCTAACTGTAAACCTTAGTAGGCTTTAACTTGTTCAATACAAGTTAAGCTCAATCAACAGCATTTGTGGCATAATGTTAATTATCACAATTTATTTTAACATGTCCCTCATTTTCTTGGGGGGAAAAATCTGGTTGCGAGGCACTTACAATGGACGTGAATGGGGCCAATCTGTAAATGTTACAATACTCACTGTTTTAGAAGTTTAGCAACAAGATGTAAACAATATGCATGTTAACATGATTTAAGGATGTTCATTTATCACATAATGAACTTTCTTTTGTAAAGTTATATCCACTTTAAAGTTATATCCATTTACAACTTTGTAGCCATGTCGATATAACGCGGTAAACCTTATAATCTCAAAAAAACAACAATTAAAAACAACTTTACATCTTTTAATAATTCACAAGTTTTAACAGAGAATTAATGTAAGTTCTTTTAAAAAGTTATAGGTTCACATGTCTGCCTTATTATTGAACCCGGAATATTCGCTCAGTGTACAAAAGTATAGGTTTCATGTTTTGGAGACCAACTGGAAGTTGGCCATTGTTGCAAAAGGGGAAAACATAATTTAATTGTATTGTGTTGAGGTTGGAAGTCGATACAGTTTTATTGGTGTCATTACTTAGAATTGGACTTTGGGAATTGGATTGTGCTCCTGTGTTAATAGGCCTGGCCCCCCTAATTTGGAGTGGTAGAATGGTAAGAGTGATAATCTCATTTTCCATCCCACTGAGTTCAGTGACCCCACATCAAAATAAATAGATCAATCAAATTATATTTAAACAAAACATCAATATGACTGCATAATAATATTTAGTGGGGTAAAGTTTAAAGTTCAATATTTATTAAATATTAGCTTATGGTTCATAAGAGATTGTCTGAAAGGCCCACATACTGTGCTAAAATGTCACGGGTGGCCAAGTGTTCAATGCAACTCCCTTGCATGTTTTGTCTTAGATACTTATTAAAATAACATTTACACATTCTAAAGATTGTAAATTGTATAAATAACTTACACTTTAATTGAATTAATGAATACTTCCGATGTTTTAGTGCTGTGGGTGGAATTTTCAGACGATCCCTTGGCATAGAAACACTGTTGGGCATAATTCTCCAGCTACAACAAGCGCTGACCATTTGAGTTAAATGTGTTATGTCTGTATGATATAGTCCTATATTCTTTAACCTAATTTTGCTAATGATACCGTTGTCCACGCCAGAGAGCGTAGGAGAAAACGAATGTCAAACGAATAACGAGCCAAAAACTTCTGGGGATAAGGTATAAGTTCAGCCTTAGTTTCGCATCTTTGGACCTGCCAGCCCAGTTCTACTGAATGTGAATTATGCGTGCTGGTGTAAATGTACTGTAAGTGTAAATTAAGTTACTTTTATAGTGCAATTTCCCTGATTATTATTGGGTTTTACTTTCTGAAATGACATACAGTACACACTTATTTTAAGTAATGAGGTATTTCATTTGTGTTTAATGTTTTGCTCTGTACAATGCAGAAACGAGACAAATGTAGTGCAACAAGTTTGACAACAAACAATTAAGCAACTCTGATGTAACTGCACGAAGGAACAGATGTAAAGAAACGAGTTTGAAGAAACAGCAGCTAGCGTTATACAGGGGCACACCACACATGAAATGGTAAATTTCAATTTTCGTGCTCAATAATGAATGCACATAGACATTTACAGACATAATGATAAGGGGAAAAAAACACTTTAAATGCATCGTATTGGTCACTATATACTATAATGTACTAAAATACCTCAGTAATTATAAAACAGCTCCTATTTTAAACATGCAATTGTATCTAATGGCACTTTTCCACTGCACGTTACGGTTCGACTCACCTCAACTCTACTCGCTTTACTTATAACCCTCTGGGGTCTGAGGGTATTTTGGGCCCTGGAAAAGTTTTGCCATGCCTTGACATTTGTGCTTTTTTCAGTTGCTTAAAAACAAATTAATGGCTAAAGTCTGATAACACTGTATTCAGCACAAACTGGGCTACAATAATATGTGAGCAACATGTGTGTACATGTTTGTATTTTTAGAAAATAATGTTTATGCATGGTTTTTGATTTATTAAATTTTTTTTAAGTCATTGAAATAAGGCCATGTAACACATACTTAACATTTGTCCACAAGACTTTTGAGAACTGGATATTGTAGCCTAGTGTTTTTGCTACAAAATGATATAAAAACCATCCTGATCACTCATTCATACAAAACAATATAGTAATTGAACTTTTGTAAGACACTTTTAGTGTTAGAAAGGTCATATGCGAGGAGGCGTGAACTATCATGAATATGGATGTATTTTACAACTGAGGAGACAAAAGACCCTCCTCTGGGCCCATCAATGAGGAATGTGACAGACAGATAATGAATGTGGGGAGACTTAATGATCAAAATCAAGTTTTAAGTTAAAAGAAGTAATCTGACTATACATTTTCTTTACATAAAGACTTTACTTAATTTTAGACTTAAAACTCTAATTTTACACTACCATTTAAAAAGTCTCTTCTGCTAACCAAGAATGCATTTATTTGATCCAAAATACAGTAAAGACAGTGATATTTTGAACTATATTTACAAATTAAAAGAACAGTTTTCTATTTGAATATATTGCAAAATGCAATTTGTGATCAAAGCTGAATTTTTAGCATCATTACTACAAGTCTTCTGTGTTACATGATCCTTCAGAAATCATAAGATGGTGATTTTCTAATATGGGCATATTTAAAGTGCATTTTACTCATTTACAGAATGAACCCATATTTGAACCCATATTTGCAAGCACAAGCTTTGTTGATGATAATGAGGCAGCATAAACACTAGATAAAATATAATCTAAACATTCATATTATTTTTGTATCATATTACATATCATATTTATATCATACAGTATATCATTTAAATACCTGCTTTAGCTGAAACTAAAACTAGCTTATTAGGACATATTTCAAATGTCAATACTCTGAATCCTGGCTGGCAAGTCTGGAAACAGTCCCACTAGTAAAATATGTACGTTTATATAAAAGAGCATGTCAGCTAATGAAAACTAAATTAATTACTCATCCGAAATTGTATCCTCGGCTGGATCAAGTCTCTCTTCAAAATACAAATGTTGCGCTGCCTCTACTGCCATGACATCATTTAAACGTGACACAAACTGACCAAATCAATAACACAACTGCTAGCTGTTAGCTACTAGCTCATTGTGCTGCATAAAGCAGTTGTTGCATGGTGATTTCATGCAAGTGTAACAGTTAAATGGGCCTGGTTGGTTTAGAAGCAAGCTTCCAGTAGCTGGTCAACTAAATAAAAATTCAAGCAGAGTGTAGAGTTATCGTAGCAATACATACCATCCTCCATCGTGGATCAACACCAGTCCAGGGCACTCTTCCTCCCATTACTCGCCGGTTTAGATGGTGTCCATTTGGTCGAACCACTTCCACTTTTCCTTGATTGTTCTGTAGTCACTAAAGTGTTTTTTACTTTTCCCTACACTGTTGGTAGGTCCGGTGGTAGCCGTGTGAGGACAACAGCTGAGGCATATCCTGAGAGACTTTTTTTGTTTCGCTCATCACTAATAAGTGGACCGTCTGCCCCTCATTTATTGAACACTGCATGGTTTTGCGCACAGCCATTTCTTTTTTCACAATTCGAAAGTCACGTGAACAAATGATATTGTTATCGCTGTTACTAACTTTAAAACTAGCGGGTTGATTTTGTGTGTTGGAAATCCAGTGACTCTGATGGTGACTATTCTCCCTGACCAATTAATGAGCAGCAGGATTTTGACGTCACATTTAGTATCGGCTCGGCTTGCTTGGAACCTCGACCAAGGTGGTGCTAAAAAAAAGTATCAGATACCAGATGTACTATCCACAGTGGAAAACCCCCAAAAAATGAGCTGTACCGAGTCGTGTTGTACCGTGCAGTGGAAAAGCCCCATAATATAGTTGCCAAAAGGCTATATCCATGTTTTGATGATGAATTACAGTGAAGTGCTGATCTACATATGTCTTCTCCAAAGATCCCTCAGTTATGTTCATGGTTTTTATAGGGACATTGTTTGGTTTGTTGGTCCCTTGGGTCAGTTTTGCGTTGTCACCACAAACGAACCGCTCCAGAGTTTGCTTGACCGATTAATTTGGTGCAGATCCGAGTGTGATTGCATGTTCATATATGCCTAAATAAACCGAACCAAGAGAAAAAACGTGCCAGGTTCCGAAATAAATGCTCCAAATAAGCCAGGTGTGGAAACGACGTTAGATTCTATCATGTGCAATGAAACAGTGAAAGCAGGCATTCATAATATGTTGCCTTTTTAAATAAGTGTATGTTTAATCTGAGATTACACAGCTGTCTCTTTAAAAAGATACAAGGATGTGAGACGGGCTCTATCAGTTGAGAAGCACTGTTATGCTTCAAGGGGGGATTATCCCATAGGCAAGTCTCTCTCTCTCTCTCTCTGTTTGAGCTATCTTTCCCTGCCTTCTTGCAGTGAGATGAGAGCCACAAACTTCTTACATATTCTGGATTTCACAGCATTACAGAAAAAGTCCCTAACATTTCAGATTGCCTTCATTTATGCTCAAGTATTTTGAGACTTCAGGATGTGTCTCACGCTGTGATAACAATTTGTCTACTTTTATAGCTCTATTTCCTGTACTGTGGTGTAATGCACCACTGTTTTGTTTTGAAGGGGTTTGTGGAACACAGCCACTCAAATATGAGTCTTCAGAACTTTCTCTTTGACACGCATTATAATTCTGTTTTCAACTGAGACGAGGACCATTTTTCTTGTCAAGGTCAATTATCACTCTTGACCTTCTCTTCTGGCAGATGCTTTAAGGTGAAGCGCTTGGCTTTGGAAAATAAATGAGTCATTTCTGGAACTGACGGTTATTCAGACCTCAAGCAATATTTCTGCTCTGCTCAGATAGTGGTGGTAAATTCCCTGTCCCAAAGGAATTTTGTAGGCTGGTAGCACCTGGTTTTATGTCAGACCCCTGCTTTACTCCTTCTAGTTTCATATATGCATGTTTGCTTAGTCCTCGAGCCACTGTGACCGGAATTTAATCTCAACATGAAATCAAAATTGGCCCCACAAAATATATGGCATCATAAGGAAGGAAAATTATGTGCATATATTGAAACGGCATCTCAGGACATCAGCCAGGATGTTAAAGCTCGGTTTCAAATGGGTCTTCCAAATGGACAATGACCCCAAGCATACCTCCAGAGTTGTGGAAAAAATGGCTCAAGGACAATAAAGTCAAGGTATTTGAGTGGCCATTACAAAGCCCTGACCTCAATCCAATGTAAAATTTGTCGGCAGAACAAGTGTGTGCAAGCAAGGAGGCCTACAAACCTGACTTAGTTACACCAGTTCTGTCTGGAGAAATTCCAGCAACTTATTGTGAGAAGCTTGTGGAAGACTACCCAAAAGGTTTGACCCAAATTTAAAGACAATGTTACCAAATACTAACTAAGTGTATGTAAACTTCTGACCCACTGGGCATGTGATGAAAGAAATAAAGTAGTGATCCTAACTGACCTAAGACGGGGAATATTTCCTATGATTAACTATCAGGAATTGTAAAAACAGTTTAAATGTATTTGGCTAATGTGTAACTTCTGAATTCAACTGTATATAATCAATGACAAGCACAATTTTCCCTCTAACATCACAATTGTTAACCCACTGATGGTTAGGTCTAGGTTTGTGGTTTGGGTGGGGTGGTACGGTTTATAAAATATGCAATCCCAACCCTCTCCGTTCATGTTGGAGAAAGAATCGCCATTGGCTAGTACATTTTAGTTTTTACTCACCAGACTTTAATGGCATGTAAGCTTAATGCAACTAAAAAAGATTTTAGGCAAACCAAGAAATGGAGCCTCTTTATATATATATATATATATTTCACATTCACGCAATATAGCATATTGTACATTTTATTTTTTTATTTCACCTTATCATTTTAATCAAATTTTTTTAAATTCACATTATATCCATTTATTTGATGTCATGAAATTTGTATTTTTAATAATGATACAATGCTGTTGTCACTGTTTGAAATTTCATGCACATTTAAAATTTTCACTAGGGCTGTCACTATTGCTTGATTTAATTTGATTACTCGATTAAAAATAAATTCTCGATTTACAAAATTGCAAATCGAAAAATAAGGTGGAAGTGACAGTCCCACAGAAGAGGGTGTAAACACAAAAGGACAAGAGGTGTCAGCTGTGTGACAGAGATTCACTTTAGATTTGAAAAACAATGCAAGACATCACTTCAGCAGCACTTGAAGTTTTCACAAGCCTGCAAGACACAGACACGGTAACTCATCTGCAAGCGATTGCAGTGTTGCGTGTCCAGATATGTGAGAGAAGTTGAGCCTTTCATCGCTGCATGGGACTTGCTGAACTCCGCAAAAAACATATTGGAATACACTCTAAACCTATTTATCTACACAATCTTTTTGCAATATAGTCTTTTATGAAGCAACATAAAATAATGTCTGTGACAGGATGGAGGACGGGGCCGGGTCGTGATTATACATCAGGCTAATTAAGTCTCCGTGAGGGATAAAGGCCGATTGCAGACAGTGGTGCGATGAGAGAGAGATCGTTTATGGACATGTCCGTCATGTGTGTGTGTTTGTCTTAAGTTAATCGTTAAAATATTATTTATATTGCCAAGCCGGTTCTCGCCGCCTCCTTTCCATTGAACTGCTTTACACTGGTGCTGAAATCGGAAAGGAGGCGGCGAGAACCGGCTTGGCAATATAAATAATATTTTAATGATTAACTTAAACAAAAGACAAACACACACACATGACGGACATGTCCGTAAATGATCTCTCTCATCGCACCACTGTCCGCAATCTGCCTTTATACCTCTCGGAGGCTTAATTAGCCTGATAAGGATCCGGGTCTGTATAATCACGACCCGGCCCCGCCCCCCACGCTGTCACAATGTCAATATAAAGACGTCCGTTAGACTTGATTAAAGTTACCCATGTAGTAATGGATGCACAATCACATTCTGTTCAATAAATCCGACCTAATCCAGACAATTTAAGAAGGCCGTTTTCAGCCAATTATCGTTTGAGTTCTGCGTAAATTAATTTCCATTTGAATTAAATGCAATCTTAGATTTCGTGATGATTGTTAAAAAAATTGATTGCAATGCCCCACTTCCAATAAATATTTGATAGTTTATGGTCATTATTACAGGTAAAACTCAATGTGGGAATCCAGAGAACTTTATTTTTCTGAATAAAACCGCAGGTCTGTCTGTATGCTGTCAGTCAAAGCTCAATGTGAGTCTGCTGTTAAAGCCACAGCTGCGCATGTCGCACACCAAATACACAATGTAAAACTTTGGCTTACCTGAGCGAGATAAGGCTATCTCTGCATGTGATTTAAGGATCTGAATGTCCAGATGCTTAAGAGCAAGCAACAAACTTTCGTGATCTGCATGGATCACACACACGCACGCAGCAATGCCCTCAACTGCTGCAGCGCACCACGAGTAAAAAATATTTCACATGAATAGTGTGAATATTGTATTCCGTTTTGCAGTCAAGTGATAGTTTAAAAAATGTATTTTATATCTCTGTAAAATAGTTTAACCACATATATAACGTATCCTCAATAAACAAGATTGATGGGCAGAAATGGTTTCTGAAAAGATAAAATATTTTATTTCCACATCCTGTTTTCCCTTATTTGAGTTCTAAACGAAAATGTTGGATCATATTGTTGAACTAGTTAAAGAACAAAAGTAGACTTTGCATTTAAAACCATTTGGGAACATCTGGAGAAGTCAATCTCTGTCAGCTTGAATATATATCTTTTAATTTTATAAATCTGCTTTGGGTATTTGTTGGTTTTAGATATTATTTGCACTATTGTTTTATTGTTGTTATTCAATCGTAAAATGCATCAAAACTTAGGCTAATGAAAGCATTTTAGCCAAACGTGACTTCACCTCGACAACATTGCACAATTGGAGTTAAACAATTTTTACGATTACTCGATTAATCATCAGAATTATATTTAGATTACTCTATTACCAAAATAATCTATAATGACAGCCCTAATTTACACACAGATTTATTTTCTTTTGTTTGTTTTGTAACCCAGCCAAGCTGTATAGCAATTATATTATGTAATAGTAAAATATTTCTGCCTTAAATTCTTCACTTTCACACTTTATTTTAAGGCTCTCCTATTAACCCTTTAGCCCTTATTTATCATGAAGGAAGAAATTCTGTTTCTTGCATTTTATCATCTCCACAGAGTTGTGGGCATCTCCTCTATGGCACTGTGGGTCATTAACATCGCGTGAATGACCACGGACATTTGTCATTACACGGTCATTAATTTAAAGTGAAATTGAAGCACTTTTGCATTCACTATTTAATCAAGAAGGTTATACCTCATTTATATTTTCACCGGAGTTTCACTCAAGCCTCTGAAGTCGGCGCTCACATCAGATCACTTCAGAGACGATTCCTCTTCATGCACTCTCAAGAGAGCAACTTGACATCCGTGGTGTGGTTCCATGAGATGCTCAGAGTTCAACTGAATGAGACACAAATGCTTTTTCCTGTGTGCTCATGAGACAGCATGCAGGGAAAGACGAGGCTGAATCCATCTTAATCGCCTGCTTTTTATTCAGTAAAAGGATCTCAGTGCTTCAACACTACACAACTTTATCGCTGGTGAGTGTAATGTTAATATTTACTCACCAGTGGCTAATAACAGACATATTTTAGTCGCCTAGCACTAAATTTGCACTGATATGTGAATTATTTATTTGCAGTGTAGAGGGCTGAATTCCTCTTCAGTCTCTTAAAGCCAGCACAACTAAAAACTTGCTTTTGGCGCCCCTGCATGGATAATACACTTTGAAAATGGAGCTCATACGCTCAACACTTACCATTTTGGCCACTGGGTGCAGTGTTTTGAATTTTGGATCAGTCAATGTGAGCACATCTATTCCCCCCTCTTAAGAGAAACTATTTGTTTAATAGGGGCCTTTAACCCTGCAACAGGGGGGCTTTTTACCCAAATACTATCGTTTTCACTTATTGGAGAGATAAAATTAACAATGACAAATTTTGTCTCGAAATAAAAATGATAATTTCTGGGATATTCATTGGCTACATAAATTTGCAACATTGTAAAAATGATTCGATATTAGATCAAATTACCTCAAAATAAATCTTTATACATTACATGCAATGCTCTCCTGGTTCGGGGATATTTTGCAGTGCATAGTTACAAACAGGTGTTTTGGGATGTGTTGTGGGAGCTTTTGAGATTGTTAATGTTTTGAGAGAAAATCAAATCAAAGGAGCTTCACAAGCTTTCAATTCCGATTTGGATTCGATTCAATGTTGATTCATATGGGTTTATTTAACATTTCATGACTAAACTACACAATTACAAGTGAGTGAAATGTAAGCATTTATCAGCAGTTGCCAAATATATTCACTTTAGTCGCATAGCGCGAAATGTGGTTGTTAATACGATGATTTCCTCATAGCAGAGGGTTGCGTATTGAGTGAAAGATCGATCTTGGGATTTAAGAACCAGTATCGAGATTGTTCAAATGAAGATCGTGATTAATCGGAAAAACAATATTTTTACCCACCCCTAAATCATATCTTATACATTACATTGCAAAACATGGATTATCTTATTTCATTCGTGTGATTTTATACTTTTGTGAGCAACATATAGAATTTGGATCCTATTCTGGTAATCCATTTTTTTCTGTGGTTGTCCAATGAATGCTGCTCACATGTGCTAAATGTGAAGTCTATTTGCTGATGTTTAAAACGAATTCCCTGCACTGGCATTCCATCCATGCATCCCATTAGCTGTGTGTATGGATGTAGAAGGCACTCCTCAAAGTGGTGATGTGGAACAGAGCTGTGCTGACAGCTACGTCAGATCTGTGATTTGAGTTTTCACTCAGAGGTCCTGCGTGCATAATGATGCTGCCTGTTGACCTTCAGCTAATCAGCTCGCATACTTTGATTTCATGCCACTCGACAAGGTACTGTCAGCTCTGCATAAATAAAATAATTACATTTGCATCATGCAGATGGTGATGTATAGTACTGTCTGTTTATCCCAAAGTAAACGTCTGTGATTTGTGTTGCTATACTGGTATTAAATTAACTGATTCATATCAAAGCATTTGTGCATTCACAGATACCTTGTATCTAACATAAATGTCAACAAGTACATTTTAAATAAAGACAATAAAGCCTGTTTTTTTTTTTTAAAGAACAATCATACTGGTCCTAGAAATGACTTGTTTGTCTAAGTAATATAGAATGTATTAATTTTTTGTTTTGCGATGAAATATTACATTTTCTAAACCGGTTTCTTGAAATATATCAACCAATCTGATGTTTACATTCACATCCATATTAAAGCCTTTAAGAACAATTTGCTTTTAATTGATAAATATGTTTAGAAACCTTTTCCTATCTCTTTCATTCCCTAAACAGCAAGCAGAAAAGTTATCTAGTCAAATTTTGGCCTCCACCTTCAATAAACTCCGTTTAAAGGTGTTTTTGGACTGAACACAAGGCAGCAGTATTGAGCCAAATTTGGCTCAAACGCACGGAAGGCTTTTTTTCTTTTTTTCCCCACTGAAATATGAGTGGTGTTCTTCATTACTAGAATGCAGAGTTGTTTGTGTTCTCCTTCACATTCCCTGTGGAAAAATTAATGATCCTAAAAAATCGAAGACTGATTAAAATACAAGCTTATTTTCAATTGATTCCTGTTTGACATTAAACTAGAGTTGTTTGCTTCAGGATCACTTTGCGCTGATGACATCTATTTGACTCTTGATTAATTAACTGGCACTTGTATTTGAAAGTGTTTTGTTTGTTTTTGTAAACACATTGCCTTCTGTTGGTAACTGGGTTTTTTGTTTTGTTTTTTCATCTCTAGCCCACCAAAGCTGCACGTTGTGGTCTCAGGTGTTGTCACTAAGGTAGGTCCCTATGTATATTTACTAGATTATAATATCGTAATCAAAGGCCGGGTCATTAATGTTAAGAGTCATGTTATTCATCTCCCTGGCCCAAAATGTTGACAAACATAAATTTAATACATATTCTGTGTGCCATGTCCTGTTGGTATACCCACCAGATGAGCACATTCAATTAAATATTTTTAAATTATATAATGTTCCATGTGCACTGAGTTCCAAAAAATAACTGAGTTGAAAGTAGGCTGATACCCAATTACAGCTAAAGTGGACCTAAGTCCAGGTACAATGTGAATACATAGAGAGAACTGTCTGAAGTCAAGGAATGATCTGTGGACACATCCAAAAACCAAAGAGATTTCTATTCTGCCTCCGTTTAGCACAAGTAACATTTTGAACTGGAATAGTGTGTATCAGTTGTCCTATTAACCTTCCTACAGACTTAAACCAGACTGGGGCAACCACTGCTGTCTTATCCATTCAAAAGCAGTGCCGTTTTCCTCTTGAACCTGCTCATTTTCCCAATCAACTGCCCTGAGCATTGGGAAACCATTGCCTGAGGCCTGAACAAAGAGTTTGGAGAGTTTGCCAATATAAGTGAGCAAAATCTGTTTGTCAGGTTTCTCTTATTGAGATTATATTAGTAGTCTGGTGTGCTTGGAATGGGGTTTGTGTAAGGGCCTGACCTTAATCCGCTCTGCCACTACGGGATTGGTCGTGTCTCAGAATTTTAAATGCTGTTTTGATAGAGACTGTGACATA
Source organism: Xyrauchen texanus (assembly GCF_025860055.1). NCBI lineage: Eukaryota > Metazoa > Chordata > Actinopteri > Cypriniformes > Catostomidae > Xyrauchen > Xyrauchen texanus. Next base: position 20,935,162 of record NC_068317.1, on the reverse strand, counting down.
ATGCATCCATCTGTGCATGCTTACAAGGATGATCATGCAGTGCTGGGAGGAGTTTGCTGTTTCTTTAATGCAGTTTAGTTTACTAAAATTTTATTCAACAGGCATGACATTTTAACGCCTGACCTGATGAAGTCCTAAGAGGTGTTATGTTTGTAGAATGTCACATTTGTTGAATAAAACTCAGAGCAATAATAAGTGTGCTATCATTGACCCTTTTTTTTCCACATGTTGCCCATAATTATGCATTTTCCATTCCAGAGAGAGAGGATGCACATGTAGTCCTTGCTCTGAGGCAAAGGCTTTTTACTTTTGAAGTGCTCTAAACATTCTCTGGTGCTCAAGAGTTTCTTTACCTCTCCCTCTCATTTCAGTGACACAATGTATGCAATAATTCCTCTCTAAATGCTCACATCTGAGACATATTTGTGCTCCACCAATCTGTGAAATGTAAGTGTTGTTTTGTAAATATACTGGAAACAGACAAATCTAAGTTTATGTTCAGTCTTGTCTCATTACACTGTCTTTGACTGTCCACCCTATAATCTCATTCAAAAGCATTCACATATTTGCTGTAAAAGACTCTTAAAAATAATAGATTAAATGGATGTTGAAGAATGTCTGATGCAGCGGTTTCTTGGAATATCAGATCTTTTACTGGGCATCATCAGTTGAACTCTTTTCAGACTGTTTCTGCATGGGCATTTTCCTTTTCTGTTAATAAATGGATACCAAACAGCCCCTTGTTAGAAGTCATTCTCATAAAATATGTAGTTTAACTTTCAAATTAGATCACATTTACTCAATTACTCTCGATGGCAACCAGAATAAAATTGCAGCCAACTTTGTTGTCATTAAAGAATTTTTCAAGTGACTCTGACTCCATAATATATTCTAAAAATGAGATGTTAGGCTGGATGGATGATATTCCCAAGCTCCAAAAATGACAAAAAAGCACAATAAAGGTATCATAAGTGGTCCAAACAACACTTGTTGTATAATTCTGAAGACATACAATAACTTTGTGTGAGGAACAGACTGAAATGTAAGCCATTGTTGATTGATAATCTTCCCGTCTGGAGTTCTCAAATCTCATTCACACTTGTTTTCAATTCCAGAATGGCACCTTTGCATCAAGCCAAGTTTGACCCATCACCATACAGAAAGTTTGAAAAATCCAACTGCAAATTAGAGCTTTTTTTTCTTGTTGTTGTTTCATGGAAAAAAACTAAATAATAATGGATTGGAACACACTGCCATTTCACAGATGTTTTATGCACGTATATTTTAATTTTCTGTGTACTGATTGATTGCTGTTCTCAGGGTGATAAAGACTTCACACCTGCTGCTGCCCAAGTGGCCCATCAGAAACCAGTGCCCTCGGTGCAGAAGCTGCCTTCAGCCCACCACATCAATCAGCACATCCACCAGCCCCGCAAGTGAGCCACCACTGTGCTCCAGACCATTTCTGGCACACCACACGGGGCCAGGACCACACCACCCCCCAAAACCTGCTCAGGTTGTCAGGCATCTCTTGCCGTCAAGCATTCTGTAAACCCACCCCCTTCCTGTCTGTGCCTGCAAGCGTCCTGTTTCAACCAATATTGTGGTAAACATTCCTTTTCCCCCATTCCTTTCCTGTACATCATTGCAACTCTAAATTTGAGTGCTCCATCGCAAATCACTAATCAACATGTTAATTTCATGAGGGATGAGTGGAGCTGTATTTTATTTTAATTTTGTTTTACATGAATATTTCCTGAGATGTAAATTGTATAAATAATTTTTTGGAAGTCAGTGAATGTTGTATATTAGGTAGTAGGTACTAGGTGTGGCTATCTGAATAAAGAGTTAATATTAAATTAAATGTTTTTTTCTTGAGTATATTTTTGAGAACAAAAATAATTATTGCCATAATATTTGTCAGTACTGATTGCTGTCCTATTAAAGGGGTCGTGACATGCCTATTTTAATTGATTTGAAATGTTCTTTTCACAATAAACAGTAATATATTTGTAAAACATTATATTATTCCAACATCATTCTGACCCTCTGTCAGATTCACTCTGTTTTGGTGCTACTTTAAGACTTGACCGTAAACACCCACAGTTCTGATTGGCTCTTTGCTCTTGCACTGAAAAAAAAAATGGAACGCAGCTCCATTTATTTTTAGATGAAAACATAATTATATTGTGTAAAGTCCAAGTAAAATTTTTAGTGCCTTCTCAATTTACTTAATTAAACTGAGTTAATCCGACACAATTCTTTAGTATTTGGTCTCAACTTAATTTCATTGTGTACAATCTAACTGTGTTTAATCAAATTGTGTTGGAACTATGGGAAAAAAGATTTGTTGCTTCAAAATATATCTGAAATAAGACCGGGGATTTACATTTCCCAGCATGCTTTGCATGAGACTGGATTGGGAGAGTACATTTTGAAATTAAGTGTTATTTTTATGCATTTATACACAAAATGAAAGTAGGAGACTTTTTAATGTTGAAAATTCTTTTATTTTGGAATTTAGAGAAGTTTCTGTCATGGTGGACATTTTTTGGAGGTTACTATTGTGAAGAAGAGTGAAGCTAATGGTAAGGTCGAGGATGGGTGATTTTTAACATTGCTGAACAATATGTTTATATTGCTTTTGTCATGAAGCAAAGACTGAACAATCATCAGCATACAGACAGATGAAGGATCAGTAGACCCTCAACAGCACCATACTTGTCATATTGAACAAAAAGATATATAATATGCTAATGTTTATTGTTGCTAGCCAGAAGCATGCTGTTAAATTGAGTGATCTGGACAGATCAATTCAAGTGAAATTAACTTTATATCCTCTGAGGATTGTTTTTTCGAGCAGGACAATGCTCCCTGCCCCACAGCCAGGTCAATCAAAGTGTGGATGGAGGACAACTGGATCAAGACCCTGTCATGGCCAGCCCAATCTCTAGACCTGAACCCCATTGATAACCTCTGGAATGTGATTAAGAGGAAGATGAATAGCCACAAGCCATCAAACAAAGCCAAGCTATTGAATATTTGCACCAGGAGTGGCATAAGGTTACCCAACAGCAATGTGAAAGACTGGTAGGGAGCATCCCAAGATGGATGAAAGCTGTGATTGAAAATCAGAGTTATTCCACCAAATATTACTTAAAATAAAGCATTGTGTTGTTTAAAATTTAATTTTAACATGTTTTCTTTGCATTATTCGAGGTCTGAGAACACTGGATCTTTTTTGTTATTTTGACCAGTTGTCATTTTCTGCAAATAAATGCTCTAAATGACCATATTTTTATTTGGAATTTGGAAGAAATGTTGTCATTGTTGTTTTGTTATAGAATAAAAAAAAAATAATCATTTTACTCAACCATATACCTAGAATTAGTAAATCCAGAGAAACTGATAATTTTGTAGTGGTCTCTTAATTTTTCCCAGAGAGGGGGAGGGGTATCTTGCTTCGAGGATCGGCCTCTGTTCTCATCGTAGCACCCACCAACAACTGTGATGAGATCTGTAGTGTCGACAGCTCCGACTAAATATGTGTGTGTGTGTGTGTGTGTGTGTATATATATATATATATATATTAGGGCTGTCGATTTAACATGTTAATTCAGTGCAATTCATTTTATTAAAAATGTACACAATTAATCACAATGTCCCCGGACCATAATAAGGAAGATTCCTGAAAATTGCAAGCTTGTAGTACCACATGTTTATTCCAGAGGGCAGTAAGTGAAATTTCAGCTGTGTGGTAACGTGCAGTTTATACCGTGAAGAAAACACGTTACGTTCTTGCGTTCAAAACACATGATGGAGCGCAAATTTGAACTAAGGGATCTCAAGATGTGTTCTAAGTATTAAACTATATTTAACTTGACACAGTGACCTAAAAATTGTATGTTTATGATGCAACGCACCCGAGATGCTACACTAGCATGTCTGACACAAGTGTAAATTGATGGGTCCTTAAACAAGCCCTCATAATAAATCTCAAACTGATTGACAAATTCACTTGCAAAATGGATTGACTTATGATCAATAATATGGTAGTAAACAATACATTGTATTCTAAAGCCACATTTTGTATCATCTTATCAATGATTAACTTACTGAATGTAATGCATTTTGATTATCTGAATATGCATTTTGATTATCTGAGAATATATATATATATATATAATAACTATATAATTATTTCATCATTATATATAGAATTATTGTTATATGAGGGGCTTTCAGCAAATATTTGTATATGCGATTAATCGCGATTAATTCATCAGGACACCATGTAATTAATTCGATTGACAGCCCTAATATAAACTTAATGCTTTTATACAATTATAAGCTTCACATTTCTGCCTTTTGAAACCTCAAAAAAAAACTGTCCCCATTCACTTCCATACACCCTGTCAACATTTTGGGTACCAAAATCCGATAGACCTCTTGGTGGTGCTGGATGTCAGGGGCAGGCTAAATACAAATTGTGCTCTTGTGATTTAATGCGCTGAGTAATGTTATTTTTCCCACCTTGTCCGATATTAAAATCAGTGCGACACACTTTGCAAAAGGCATGGACATTGTCGATATGGCTTCGAGATATGACATTAAATTCATTCTTCCAGCTGTTGTTAAATTTACATGTATATTTTGTTGTTTTCGCCGGAGCACCAGCTCTTCTCCTTCCATCACTAGTGACGCTTGATTCAACTTCCCGCGTCTACTGCCTGCGCAGATGTCAATAGCGCAACTGGGTTGTAGGTTGCCAGGTTGAGGTCACAAATAGGTTGAAATGTGTCGATTGTGTGAGCAGGTTGCGTTTCATACAAGATCTGGCAACGACAACCTTGGAATAATATAACGATGTGCTTATGCTTATTCATATAACGAGGTTTGGGCCATGCAAATTACGGGAGTTTCCCGGGAGAATTAACAAAACGAGAGGGGGCGGGAGATTGGAGTGAAATACGGGAGACTTCTATTACAAGTGCCTCACTTTAAACTTAATTTTTGCTGCTGCTTTTTTTAACAAAATGAGGGATGAGTCGAAATATTTTAGTACCTGTGCACTACCAATATTATAATACCTGTAGGCAGAGTTTGCTCCATTTCTGATATTTTACAAAGTTTACTGGTGTTCATTGAAAAATAGTATGCCCAGACAAGGTTAGCAAGCAATTTTATAACATTAGTCACATGTTAACATGTATAATGGTGACATTTTGTGTTGCTGCTTTCAAAATGTTGTGCATTTTAACATTTATCACATGTAAATATATCACTTTGTTAATTCAGCTCAACTGGAAATGTTTATGTGTAAACCCATGGTCTAGTTTTCTTGCTCTGTGGAGTTATAGGGTGGCAATGCTTGTCAGCTTCCCCTCCTCTGCTCCCCGACTCTACTGTCTTGGCCCATGCAGCTCTTTAGCACCAAGCATAATGCCACTCAGAATTTGCCCCCTCTCTCTCTCTCTCTCTCTCTCTCTCTCTCTCTCTCTCTTTCATTCTTTCTTTCTTTCTGCTTTCTCTATCTGTCCTTCTCTAGTTCACTTTGTATCTCCCTTGCCTCCTTTGTTTCTCTCTCTGTTCACTTTGTGTTCCACTCAGGTGTTGTTAAGAGCCACCAGCTGCCACAGGCTTCAGGTCATTCCCATAACACATTTAGGACCCCAAGGAGCAAGACTTGTACATTCCCAAGGAGCAAGACTTCTGCATTTCCTAATGGCATGTATGGCCTGGCCATACATGCCATTAGCACACCTGCTGTTCCCCATCGGAAAAGGTGAACCTCAAAAGCATGAGTGGCAGTTAAACTTACTAAGTGCTGTTTTTTTAGGTCAAGGTTGTACTTTTCCACACCATGGTATCTGGTATCCAGCTTTGAAGCTGGTTCAGAGTGACCCAAGCCTGGGGGTCTGTCTGACATTCAAGCCCTCTCAGTCTATTTGGCTTTGATAGGATATCAATCCAGCTAAATATTTCCAGAGAAAGTTTTCCAGTAGATGGCGATTTATTGCCCTTGTATTGTCCTGAGAAAAATGCTGACCTTGCAAGACCGTTAAAGTCCCTCAAAGTCTGTCAGTCAGAACCAGTAACCTCTATATTCCTTAGAACTTAATAAGCACCATCCTTTACCTTTAGTTATACAATTACTGCACAAGAAAGTTCAACAAATGCAGTGTCCCAATTATAGTCACCACACAGTGTTATAAAGCTGTTTTATTCCAAAGATATGAGTTCTATGCATTTCTGGTCATCATCTTTGGTTTGCTATGTAATACAAATCAAATATAGTGTATGTAAAACAGAGTTTTAAATACTTTTAAGATAAGAGGGTGACCAAACTTTTGGTCAGCATTGGTATGTTTGTTTGTATATTGAGGGACACCGAGGCACAGTGGTGCTATGAGATATGTTGATCAGTGAGAAGACGTTTCAAACAGATATCTCATATACATTCTTAAATTAAAAGTCTTCTCATTATCCTGCATACAGAACTGTCCATTGTGTTATTATTCCTGAGATTGCAGATATATATATATATATATATATATATATATATATATATATATATATATATATATATATTCTTTTTTATTATTTTTTACTGAAATTAACACTTTTCTTAATCAAGCTTTAGTTCTTTAATGTCGGGTCTGCCAATAAATGCTGTCATTTACTCTCAAGTGAGAAATGTAGAACAATGCACTTTAAGGGACTGTTCACCCACAAATTTAAGTTCTCATAATTTACTCACCGTCATACATCACAGATGTGTATGACTTTCTTCAGCAGAACACAAACAAAGACTTTTAGTAGAATATCTCAACTCTGTAGGTCCATACAATGAAGTGAATGGTGACCAGAACTTTGTAGCTCTAAAAATCACATAAATTAAACGTAGAAGTAATCCATGATGATATGTTGAAATTAACATTAAGATTAATAAATGTTGTAATAGTATTGAAATTGTTAGTTCAAGTTAACTAATGTTATTAACTAATGTTATAAAATGGAACCTTATTGTAAAGTGTTACCAATATAATAGGTGTGGGTGGGAAACAGATCAAAACGTAAGTCCTTTTTTAACTAAATCTTCACTTTCAATTTTACATCTGAATGTGGTGCCTGTTTAGTTTCACTTTCACATCTGAAAGTTAAAGTGGGTATTAAGAGTAAAAAAGGACTTAAATACTGTTCTGTTTCTTCCCACACCTATTATATTCTGCAGATATGGATTACTTTTATGGTTCCATTATGTGATTTTTGGAGCTACAAATGTCTGATCACCATTGTCTTCATTGTATGGACCTACAGAGCAGAGACATTTTCCCAAAAATGTTTGTGTTCTGCTGAAGAAAGAAAGTCATACACATCTGGAATGGCATGAGGTTAAGTAAATGATGAGAGAATTTTCATATTTGTGTGAACTATCCCTTTAAGCTTAACAGTTACACATTTTCAATAATAATATTAGTTTTTATTATTGTTATTATAATAAACAAATGTAATATTAGTAACAATATTCATTTTTATTTTTACTACTACTAGCCTGGATATTCATAATGAGTATTGCTTTCTAATGATTATGTTTGTTTGTTTTTTTCAATAAAAATCGTTTCTGCATAGCAGTTATCGGACATTGTATCTGTAATTAATAAATACATTTTTATATATATATATATATATGTGTATGTATATATATATATATGTATGTATATATATATATATATATATATATATATGTATGTATATATATGTGTGTGTGTGTGTGTATGTGTGTGTGTGTGTGTGTGTGTGTGTGTGTGTGTTTAGTAATTATATTGGTACTGTACATCTCTAGTGACAGCAAAAGCAACATCTGGGTAAAAGATGAATTATACTTTTCTTGAAGAATAGAGTTTCAGAACAGACTGAATAGACATCCAAGTCATGAGCTTGAGTGCTTTAGTTGTATAAATACCTATTAGAAATATATGGATACAAAATATCCAACAAAATCCATTCCTCTGTGTTCTTGATCAAATTTCCTCTGTTTTGTTTTCTTTTTCAGTGTTTATGGTGATTGTCAGTAGCTCTCTCATTAGTCTCTGAAATTTGTGCAAATGCAGGTATTCCTACTCTCAAAACACCATCCAACTTCTACAATGTTCATAAAAATTGTTTAAAAAAATTAGGTACAGTATATTTGTATCTTTAAAATACATTTGTGATGCTACTGATAAATCTGAGAAAATGTTAGTCTTGAACAACCCTCTAAACACACACTGTCTGCAATGTTGGCATCAGCAACCCTATTTTATAGGATGTAAACACATACAGTAATATCGCATTTTAGTAGTGTACCCATTTTAGATCATCTTAGAGCTTTGTGACTGGCTAGTCTGCTGATGCTCAGTCCCCTACATGGGGATTAAAGGTTTTTAAGAGCTATTCACTTCAAACCATTTGCTTTACCCCATTTTAAAAAAGCTTCATCTTTGGACAGAAACATTCAACATTACAAAAAAAGCAGTCATCTTTTTTGACAACAATAAATATTAAAATAAATTTGCATTTCAAGTATAGTCCCTGTTAATTCCTATTGCCAGTAGAGAGCTTTCTTTTTGTTATGGCCTCCAGTCTTTTCCTCTCTGCCTCCTCTGCTTTCTTTCGCTCTTCCTTCAGTTCTTTATATCTCCACTTGGGAATCTGGAGGAACTGGCCTTCTATACAACTGCTTTTCCGCCGCACTTTCTCCGGCACGTAAGTGGGCATAGGTGCCTTGGAAATTCTCACCTTGGGCACCACCAGACCTGGTCTTATGCTGCTCCTCTTCAGCAAGTGTAAGGGGAGCAGACTGCCCCTACGGAGGGTTAGGGAGGAGGAGGAGGAACCATCTGAGAAGGCCTGGGACTGCAGACTAGCTCGTCGATCTTTGGGTTTGGGCACCAGCATGACACAAGAGTTCTGGAAAAGACGTTTGTTGTTCTCAAGCCGCTCGGGTCCAAGAACTTTCAGGTGCTCGGCTCGCTGCTTTTTTAGTATCTCCTGAACAGCATAACGCCGTTTTCCGATGCAGGGCGGGCTGCCAGGACACACGGTCTGACATGCAGTTCCAACGAACGGACTCCTCAGTGCAGTTGTCATGCGCACCATGTGATCCAGAACCCCATCATCTGAAGCTTCAGTGACGTTACTGATGTCAAAGAAGTTGCGTAGTGTCTCTGAAATCCTCTGAACGCAGCCTTTAGGTGACTGGGCTTTGGCCACCAGTGCAGGTAGAAGGGGCCACTCAGGCCGATAGGTGTCGCAGAACTGCTCAGGACATGGCTGCTGCATCAACCGCATAATGACAAAGGCAGTCTCATAGCGGCTTGTGAAGATGGCCCACTCTCGTGCGGTGAACTTCCTTCCATTGTCTCTGGCCTCTAGATCAGCTCCTGAAGAAGAAAGCAAACACACTCTGTGAGACTTTCTAGGTCCTCAGATTTTGATCATATCAAAGTCTTTCTATCAAGTCAGTCCACTGTCGGCCAAATTTGGAACACTCTCAGAAGCCTATTTCCAGCCATTTCATGCAGCTCCCATCTACTTGAAATAAATTGTCCTTCTTTACCTCATATTATGCTAAAACATGCAATTTTCCAGGCTTGTATAGCTAATGTGCATGCGTGTTAGCTAATTGATTGGCAGGCGATGTCTGTGTCTTGAAGTTGATTGGCTCTTTTTCCTGTAAGGCGGGACATCCTTTCAACATCCGTTGACCGTTGGGCATTCCAATTCATTCATTTAAATAGAAGTGGCCCGTCTCTGCAAAAAAGTCCCTGTCGTAACCTAACTCAACATTTATAATATCCTACAAAATAATGTTCAAGTTGTTGACCCAAAAACTGAAAATTCTGTCATTATTTACTTGCCCCTACACTGTTTCATGTCTGTATGCTGTTATTTTGTCTGTGGAACACCGAAAATGAATAATTTTAAGACTCATAAGCCCAGCTGTAATTGCAAAAGTTGTATGGACTACATTCAACATGACCACACAGGAACTCGTCATGTTGCAACCATCAAATCGACCCCATTCTGCAGAGTTATCTATAATCAGACCATTTTGCATCAATTCAAATACATGTACATTCACTTTTTCGTGTGGCAATGCTGATGACATTCAACAGCACTTCCAGCTTCAGCCACTGGGGGCAGTGCTTCAAATTTCAGTAAGCACAGATACATTTTATTAGAAGAACTTTCGACCTACTGTCACAGAATTCACAGTTTAATCTGTCTGCTACTTTAATGATACATTCATGATACGTAACCACTATGGACTGCTATTATATGGCAAGAGCTGCGTAACAATCCTTAAAAAATTCTAACATGTTCGACAGAAAAAATAACCACATACAGGTTCTGAATGCCATATAGGTGGGTATACAATCACACTTGTAATTTTTGGGTGAACTATTCCTTTAAAATGCACAGTGTAGGTTTTAACCAAGCTGTGGTATGATCATCTCTGTATGTGTTGTTTCATTATACAGGTTTAGACCTGCAGTCTGCTGTATAGAGATCTAAGACTTGAGTACCTGCCAGCATCAGGACTTTGACACATTCCACTCGACCCTGCATAGCAGCTTTCATCAGAGCAGTGAAACCATGGCAGTTCCTCCTCTCAATGTCAAGCCCGGGAAAGTAGTTGAGTAGGTAGTTAGAGATTGTGATGTGACCTGCAATTGTTCAGGTGAATTATGGAAATGCAGTCATTGTTGTATAACAACTTTTCTATGGCACTATGCAGTTCATTTCAGGTCAGTTCCAAACTTGAGGGTGGTTAAAAAGTTCAAGTTTTCGCAACTCAGTTAACCATTTACTGAGAATTTAGAGGTACTGGTTAGTTGAACTTTGTCAATATATTTCATCACAGACAAACTGTTACTTTTCAGGTCAAGTCTACTTTTTCTGCTGTTTTACAACTCATATATCTCTAAACTGCAAAAATCTAATTCTTACGTTTTTTTGTCTTCTAGTAAAAATATCTAAACATCCTTAAGCCTCAGAGAACCAGGCATAGAGATTCATGTATTCTCTTTTTAGTTCTTAAACATGTTTTAATGAAGCCACTGATTATTAAATATATGTATAATCTTGATTTGTAAGCACATTCTGCTTTGAAGTGACTTTTGTGACATTCAATATGCAATATTTTCCATCAAGAACTGTAGCGATACAGTTCATGGACACCTCTTACGGTTGCGCAATGTCACCATGTCACCTAGTGCGTTCCTCCCGTGAACATGAATAGAGGAAAATGGGCCCCATGGGAGTTGTAGGCCCCTGGCTACAGCCTGTATACCTTTTTTTTGGCCATTTTTAATATAAAAAATAGGTATACAAACTGCAAATCTGATACTGAATGAATGTCAAATCTGGCCCACCAATCATCTTTGTCTGACCCTCCGACTGATTTTTTTTATCAAATTGGCTCGCCATCTGAAATACAATTAGCGGTGAGTTTAACAACACTCAATGATGCATGCAACAGCAATCTGCTGTCATTAGTTGTCCAGACCAGAGCATGTGTTTAAGCTTTTCTTGTGATAGTTTAGTTACTCTGTTTTGCTAAACATGGGTCACACCGTCTAGGTGAGCATTTGATCACATCTTTTTCAATCAAATGTATTTATGTAAATTGCTTACTTGTGTGGAGTGCGGTCAAATCTGATGTACAAAAATGATCACCGCAGTTGTTACAGAAATGTTGTCAGCACATATGCACATCTTAACCAACAAAAGAGAAATTGATTACGAAAACTGAACATTCAAAGAAAATGCACTCAAAAAGTTTGCTTTATTCACTATTCTTGAAGTTTCAAACGGGCATGTCTCATCTGTTCAGGGTCTTTAGTGCTCGTAAAAAAAAAGCGATAACGTGAAACTGAACCTGCAAATATTCTGATTATACTTGGTTCTATATACAGCTGTGAGTCAGACCTCCCAATCACGAACAGCATCAACTCAGCTTGTTTTTCTTTTGCAAATGATTAACTGCACAAACATCTGGCTCCTGCACTAGCTATTGTATGCAAAATTCACAATATTTGCAGGACTATTTTTTTTACCCTCACTGAATAGGATACTTTATAGAGAAAATGGAAGAATAGAAATGTATTCTCCAAAAAGAAAATTACATTTAAATGCATTCCTGAGTAACCATGACATTTCTATATGACCATTGTTTTCATATGTGGGTTGATATTGTGAGAAGGCTTTAGCAGATTTGAGAAGTTTTTATAATTTGTAAATAATAGCCTAAAATGTAAAAAAAAAATGTTTTGAAATTGTAGTACATTTTTCCAAAACAGTTTGTTAGTTAAAGAGTATGTCATGTTTGTTCTTCAGACAGATTTTATGGAGGAATTTATGGCCTGACCTTAAAAATGTATAATTCATTACAGTATACCTTGTGACTATTTTAATAAGAATAAATTCACAGTATTAAGAGTGTTTTATAAGAAACGTGTTACATGCAATGAAAGTGCAAGCTAAGATGAATCCGTAAAAATGTTTGGCCCCCTCCAGTTTTTCTTCTGGATAATCTGGCCCCTGCAAGAAAGTAGTTGAAGAGCCCTGCTCTAGGGCATCTGAGAAAGTGTTGCTTACCAGTTCTCAAATCACTATAAAAGGCTCTCTGGGGGTGTTGGATTGGACTAAGGCTGTTTGTCCCTCTGGTAGTAAGGTGAGAAAGTACTGATGCTTACCTGCTTGTGAGGCGGTGATGAGGGCTGTATTGCCCTCGTTGTCCTGCCAGTTCACATCCAGGTGAGGACACTGGGAGAGCGCAATCACCACGTCAACGTACCCTTGGTAACATGCCACTATTAGTCCAGTCTGCAGAGTCAACATATACACACAAGGCATTACTGTCAAGAATTTTCCACCTGGGCAAGAACATTTAGAGGACGCTTGTGGATGTGAAGAAAAACAGGCTCAATTAGATAACTTTACCTAGGTCAGGATTATTTACTATTTTCAGTTTTGGTCTGAACGTCAATTAAAATTTTTAAACTTGTGTAGTCACAATATTTCCCATATTTATGTACTCTTCAGCCAAAATAAACAAACCTTGACAGACAAAAAATGAATTCAGAGCAGAGAGAGAGAAACAAACTTCCAGAGACAGCACATCACACAGGAGAAATCCAGATAGGGATTTTAAAAAACAGAGGAAATTACACAAATTACACGGTCTAAGATGGAGAATGAAGCTTTTGAATAATTTTTATTCATTTGAAGTCTTATGTGTCTTAGTTTAATTAGAGTTGGATGTGTATGTTTCCTTGAACTAAATTCACTATGCGAAAGGAAAACTGTTCAGTTGCCTCTGTATGCTGCAAGCAATTTATGTTTTTTCTCAGTTGAAATTGTTTTTAACTTCAAAGCTGACCTTTTTTAAACTTTAAAGTGACAGCAAACTGATTAATTAAATCTGTTGAAGTTTAACACAATTCAAGCTGGGCCCTCAGCTAGTCATCCTAAAAGGTGAGTGACCCAGATAAGGATAAACACTGACTCTATGAATCAATCTCATATTTAATTGTGACGTGAAATACTTTTTTGTCTAATTATAGACCTTTTAGAACAGGCAGATCTGAACACAATAATGTAATTGATATGTAACAATTTGTATATAAAGATGGCATGCTATCACTTCGCTAATAAAAATGTTAATGATATACCAAAGTATTATTGCTACTACATTTCCTGTTATCGCTGTTACTAAAATAAAACTGTATTAATGAATTATTATTATTAATATATATATATATAGTATATACATTTTTTGAAAGAGATCCATATCAATCAATTGTAGGTTTTTTTTTTATGCAACTGCACTGTAACTGATAAATTGGCTGAAATGATACCAAAACAAAACACCATGGTATTGCAATCTAATATCATTGCTCTACCATGATACCATCAAAATACTCTTTAAATGGGTAGCTTCTCATGCACACTCTGTGTAAAGGGGGTCAAATAAAGTATGACATTCCACTCAGGAAACAGATTAGTATTATTAATTATTATAATATATTTTTTTATTATTATAGAATCTGCTTGAAAAAATTGTTTTACACATTTGTTAGGTCAAAGACATAAAGACATTGTTTTTTACTGCTGTATTTATCTAGATAGGTTTAAACCTGCCAAAGTGCTGATCTTTGCATGTGAATTTTGAGTTCCTAGTGGCCCTAATCTACAGAATTGCAATTAAGTAATTACACAGAGGGATTTGCATGATGATTGAAAAGGATTTTTGACTTGACTTGACTTGGAGTCAAGTCATTTTTATTTGTATAGCGCCTTTCACAACACACATCATTTCAAAGCAGCTTTACAGGACATCAGTCATTAACAGAAGATAAAACTGTAATATCTATAATGTCTTAGTCATCATTGTGTATTGTTTAAAAATAAGTAATTAAATAATTGTATTTATAACCCCAGCGAGCAAGCCGAAGGTGACCGTGGCAAGGAACACAAAACTCCATAAGATGTTGGTTAATGGAGAAAAATAACTTTGGGAGAAACCAGGCCTGGGGCCTCTAATATGTCTGTTTAAATCTACACAGTCAGTGAGCCCTATTTAAGTGTGAACAGTAGCAGTGTGTCAGCAGCCTCTCATCTCTCTGACGCACAGCTGGAGGCAACAGACTAAAAATAAACATGGACAAGTTGAATTTACACATTCATGACAATAAGGGACAGACACTTACATTTGCTGCACATCAGATGTTGAAGGAGTGTGTTTGTGTGTTTAAAGGTGAAGTGTCTAATTTTCTCATGTTTCAGCTTAATATACAGAGACAGCTATAAGTAAGCCATTCGTAGGTTGATGTCACAGAAAAAAGTAAACTCTGTGGTTCTATCAAAACTTTGCTCTGTTTGATGAACATTCCAAACCAGCCTAACACAGCAACACTGGCCCACCCAATGATGTGAGTTTGAAGTGGGACTATTTGCTAATCAGTGGTAGGCGTGGACAATGTCCACATGTTTTTTTGTAATAATATTATGCTTAATTCTTAATATATGAATAACTATGCCATTGCATAAGTGTTTTATTTCTTTTTTTACTTCAGTACATCTCTCATTTAATCAATCTGGACTTTATTTCAAGAAACATTGAGGAGACACAAGCAGGATTTACATAAGTTTAACCATCCAAAATTAATTGAATTAAAGCAAGCACAAACAAAAATCAGTAACACTTTACAGTAAGATTCTATTTGTTAACATTCGTAAATGCATTAATTAATCATGAACTAACAATGAACATGTAGTACGGACAGTAGAGATAAAGTTAGTGTATGTTAACTAATGAAGTTAACAAATTTTACCTTATTGTTAAGTGTTACAATTATATATTATTTACACAATCAAAGATATTTGTCAGTTAACGTCTAAAATAACCTGTATTCAAGTCATAAATATGAGCTATAATAACTTAATTAACCTAACTAAAGTTAACACTAATGAAAATCATTTATAAGGGTCAAATGTGCTGTTTTCATGCAATGGATATTATGTAAGCTATATTCATAGATGGACTTATCAGACATTAAAATTTAATTTAGGGCACAAACCTGTCTTATTCAGCATATACTTGGTTTTAATACAAATGAAGAGACATGTTGGGGTAATCTGTGGCCTAGTTGGTTCTTAAAATAGAAAGGATTAGCCTTGTGAGCCATTGACTGAGAGAGGAGTTACATGATTTGTCCTCTGCTTCAGAGTATACAGCCTCCATGATACTTCTAATAAAAGAACAAGACTGCTCACCTTGTATATCGCATTTGAGGGAGTGAAATAAGTATCATTTCAATTGCTGTACTATATTAAGCACTATTTTTAGTATTGAAGTATTACCTTTACTTACAACATTGCCTTACTTAATGTTCCTCAGTGTGTTTAGAAGTTTTGCAAATAAAAGCTCAATAGTCTTCACTGAATCTTTTAGTCTTGTATATGACAGACTGGTAAGACAAAGCCTTTTGAAATAGGACAGGACAGGAGCAAGCTGGCCTGGATTTGATAATATCATGTCAATCTGGCTGTGAAACATTGGCGTTACAGAAAACAGGTCAGTGGGTAGCAGTCCATCCATCCACAGATGTGCTGTCAATGACTTGATATTGTATCCGTGCCTAGCACAAACTGATCCTGACTCATTCATCAACTGGAAAGCCCTACCTGCACAGCAGTGAATAAATGAAATGTCTGGTATCTGCCAGAGTAGTTGTCAGTAAATCTAGCTGAATTTACTTCCGTGCTAGGCCTGTTCTATCTAGGGGTAGCTTAGGGGGTAGTATGCTTCCATGAGAACAGCATTGATTTTTTTTCTTCCTTCAAACAAGCATTGACTGTCACAGATTTTCAGTCTCAAAAGATGGTGCTCCTTTAGTAACTTCAGTTGTATGATAAACAGGATGTTAGAGGTCATGCACATGTAAGTAATGGAAAATGCAGATGGGCTTTACATTTTCAAAAATACAGATGCCGTGTCTCCAGTAATGAAATTAACAGTCCACTCAAGTCATAGGCCTTTAGAACGGCAGCATGTTAGTCTCAGTCACCTTTCACTTTCATTGCACTTTTTTGTCCTGATGCTGTAAGTCCCTAACATTCTGCATAACATCTCATTTTGTGTTCCACAGAAGAAAGTCATACAAGTTTTTTTCCAAGTTTTGTCAAGACATTTGGCCCAGGGAGGGGTGTACTGCACACTGACTTAATTGCTAATGACCTTATTTACAGCATTACACCATGTGGCGATGGTCTCAAATGAACAGAGCACATGCTGGAACAGTTAGTGGAGAAAACCTGTGACTGTTGTGCTGGACTGTCTATGCCGATGAGAGGTGAGATAAGAGATGAGGCTGTGTGAAAAGAAACTCTTGACACACCTCAAAAGCATTCCACAGCATTGAAGCCACACTGTCTTGTTAAGTCTCGTTATCAGTCAAATCAGAATAATAGGAGTAGATCAGTCACAATTACATCATACTATAGCTCCTCTTTATTGAGCTTATGAAGTTGTTGATTTTACGTTTTTGAGACATTCTGTTGAATCAGAGCTTATAAGTTGTAATGTAATACATTCTCAGCTGTTGAGGCCTCAAGCTCTGGGAGGTGATGTCACTCAGTGACTCATTTTTGTGAGGAATTGCTAGGATTGGGCTAAAAAGTGAAGAGGTAAGAGGCTTGTTCTCATGTCACTGTGCAGCTCTGTGTTATTAAACCCAAGGCCTACAAATTGTTTGTGCATTACATGCTTACACTGTGCATAACATCTGGTTTGTATTAACTATTTATATGATGTAATTAACCCAGTACAGATGCCTTAGAGGTCACAGTAATCTACTAGAATTAAATCTGAAATTAAATGTGTTTAGTGTACAAGCAAAATTGAGTGTCTAACTGCTAAATGTCCTCTAAGTTACACCTAACATTCCATAATGGAGTATGTTTAAGGGGTATCTTGACCATAATAAAAATGTTTGCTAATGGTTTGGCAGTCTACAGAGCCCTGAGATTTCAAATAAACATTGGGGACTTTAGCATTACTCACTTCTCTTCCGTTCTCATTTCACTTACTTCATATTTAAATGTCCATTGTACTGTTAATAACAGGAGTGTTCCCTTCCTCCTTAACTGAGGAACTACTGTAGAGAGAACTTGATTTCAAATTCTTTAACAAAGTCTATACGGTCACACGTTAATACAGCAGTATTAGTGTATCTGCCTACTGAGTAAAGGGCTGTTCACACTGAATCGTTTTTGTGTCCATCTGCACTTTTCTGTATTGTTTTACTATGTAAACATGTGCTAGTCAGATGTATTTAACTGCTGCACCATGTCCAGCTCTTTTTGTCAATGTCTCATCAGCTGGAACGGCAAGTTTTTTTAGATGCTCGGTCTTGGTTTCGGTCTGAACGGCTCCTATTACTGAGAGACTCTGCGGTGCTATCACAACATTGCTTTGTTTGCTTTAGCATCCTGACCAGCCTGAAATATCAGTATTTGCTCAACCAATGAGGTTTTGGCGGGACTATCTGTTTCTTCAACCAATGGCAGACGGGAGAATTAAAAAAAAACTTATTTAAAGCTATAGTAGCATGTAACAAAAAATATGGGCACAAGTTAAACTCAGTTGACAGCATTTGTGGCATAATGAATTAATGATGAATGAATGTTATATTTATGTAGCACTTTTCTGATACTACACTCAATGCGCATTACATTTTGAAAAGGGGACTCTCCTCAACCAACACCTGTGTGCAGCATCCACCTGGATAATGCAAAGGCAACTATTGTGCGCCAGTACGCTTACCACCAGCTGTTGCTGGAGAGGAAAGAGTAGAGTGACAGAGCCAATACATGGATGAGGATTATTAGGAGGCCTTGATCTATAATGGCCCATGGTGGAAATTTGGCCAGGACACCAGGGTTACACCCTTACTCTTTTAATGCCATAGAGAATCAGGAACTCTGTTTAACATTTCATCCGAAGGATGGTGCCTCTTTAAAGTACAGTGCCCATGTCACTATAATGGGATGTTAGAACCCACACAGACCACAGTGCGAGAACCCACTGCTGGCCTCCTTACCTCTTCCAGCAGCAATCATATCTTATCCCCAGGAGGTCTCCCATCCAGGGACTAGCTAGGCTCAACCCTGCTTAGCTTCATTGGGCAACCATTCTAGAGCTACATGGTGATATGGCTGCTAATGAACTTGAATGGATCCAATCCATAAACTTTGAAAAACACAGTTTTAAAATTATAGCCACAAGATGTAAACAATATGTGTGTTAACATGATTGTAGTGTGATAAAATTGCATTCAAACCTTTTCTTTGTGAAGTTATATCTTTGTTGTCATGTAATCCTGCTAAATGATGATTTAAACTAGTTTACAGCTCAAATAATACACAAGTTTTAACAGAAGAAAAAATGTAAGTGCTTTTATAAAAGTAAATACTTCACATTTCTGCCTTTAAACCCTCCACAAACTGGCCTCATTCACTTTTTTATAAAGAAAAGGAGGGACAAGTGAAATAAATTTTGTGCAAGTCAACATTTTGCCACAAATGCTGACTATTGAGCATAACTTGTATTCCTATAAAGGTTACCAGCTGGGTTAAAGCCAAAGGGATCACTCAAAAATATAAATTCTCTCAGCATTTACACATCCCAAATGAGCATGACTTTCTTTCTTCTGGAGAACACAAATTAAGATTTTTAGAAGAATGTCTCTGCTCTGTTGGCCCATTCAATGCAACTGAATGATGGCCAGAACTTTGAAGCTCCAAAAAACACAAAGGTAGCATCAAATAAATACATGACATCAGAAGCCATATGATAGGTGTGGGTGAGAAACAGATCAATATTTAAGTCATTTTTCTTTATTTTACTATAAATTACATCCCTGCCCAGTAGCTGTAATATGAATGAAGAAAGTGGAGACTTATAGTTAAAAAGAAATCAATATTTATCTGTTTCTGTCATATTGCTTCTGAAGACATTGATTTAGCCACTAAATTTGTATGGCTTAGGCTACTTTTATGTGCTTTTTGTACCTTCAAAGTTCTTGCCACAATTCACTTCCATTGTATGTTCCTACAGAGCTGAAGTATTCCTCTAAAAAAATCTTTGTGTTCTTCAGAAGAAAGTTATACACATCTGGGATGGTATGAGGGTGAGTAAATGAGGGGATTTTCATTTTTGGATTAACTGTCTCTTTAATGTTGGATAAAATTTATTCAGTTTCTGTTTGGGATACAGATAGCCTACCTATGCTACTTACCCTCTTGTTTTTGTCCGTGTCGTGAACCTCCTCCTCCGTTACACCTTGTCTAATCATGAGTTTAACTATTAGCGCGTTGTTATTGCAACACGCTTGATAAAACGACAGCGGCGCTGAGCACTCCGGTGAGGGTGTCCTCTCAGAGTCTGCAAAGTCATCGTTCGGTGGATAAAAGGAGTCATCTGAGACGATACTCCGGGTATCCGGCAGTTCTGAGAAGTCCTCCAACTCCTCGAAGTCTTCATCCTCATTCGACTCGCACGAGCCGAGATATTCATCATAATTATCGTCGTCGTCCGCGCGATCAGGCGCTTCCTCCACGATAGTGGGATATATTTGGGCGACGTTGCCAACACTTTTAGAGTGTTTAACTGGTTTCACTTTTCCTGGAGATGAGCCTCCACCATCTCTACTGTCCGTTATCAGAACCATTTAACCCCTGAAGGATAAAATCCTCAAGTCATGCGGATCTGACACCTCCCGGTTGCCGTTGGTTGCATTTATACGGGTTAAAAGCATAGATACGAGCCCTTCATAACGTTTACACTCCAAACTTCGGTTCAAATGTTCTTTGACGTATCCTCTGTGTCAAAGGCATTTAGTCTCATATGCACTGTTATTCCTCAAATCGTACTCATGTAATAATTCACCGTCATTTGTAATAAACATAATGTATACCTTTTATAAATCCGTTTACGATTGCCAATCTAGTGTTCCAGCAGCAACACCCGAAGACAATCAGAAATTCGTGCACAGATATTTCTCTAGAATAAGTACTTGCAGTTCCACTCCCAACTGTCGCAACTTCTTCCCGGGAGAAACTTTTCTGTTATCGGCACTATCCCAACAAACAACATTGAGTGAGGAAGCGTTGGACAAACCCTGAAGATAAACGAGAAATTGACGAGTGTGCGACAAAACTCTGGCTCCATAATCCGATTATATGGTTTCTCTCTCTCTCTCTCTCTCTCTCTCTCTATAATTTTGGATATAATTCTTGGCTCTATCCTGATTAGATTAAGTCGTTCTCAGTGCGCTTGAAACACTTTCTTTAATGTCCGGTTTCACAACTGGTTTCGAAAGATCCTTCAATGTTTAATGTTTGCTATGTAAATTAGTTACCACAAGGCGTTATTAATGGGAAATAAAAAGTTTTGTTTATCGTCAAGGTTGTTTTTTTTCTCTGCTCAGTGACAGTGGCAGGGGATGCCCTGTGACTACTTCAGAGAGTAATTTACAAATGTTTCCAACAAATAGATCATGAGATTACATTCTTGAGATACTTTCTCACATGTGTTAGTATTGACGTCTTCAGAACAGGGATGGGAGGATGTGACCTTTAGGCTGGGCAGTAGATTCTCTCTTAGGGTGACCAATAGGTCTCCCTGGTTGTTTGGAAAAAACAAAACAAACTTTTGTTAATATTGTAGCCGGTGGGTAGTAAATAACCACACAGGACACAAAACTATATTTGGGGGGTTTTATCTGATGGCTGTTAAAAATAAACATTAAAAAAATTATGGGGTCGTATTGTATTTAAAAAAGAGAATTAAGAGAATACAAAAACAATGAAATATGGTAGAGGCTAATGTAAAAAGAAAATACAAACAGAGCATTAGTCTACATATACTTCAGCCTACATCACATTAATACAAGCTTATAACATTCACAGCATTTTATGCATTTAAGTATACTTGCATCAAACCCCTCAGAGCATCTGATGCATTTAACACATGCTTAAATTACTCAAAGAATGTTATGCATTTCAAACCAGGCATGTACATGCATAACCAGTACATGCATAACAGTTTAAACCATAAAATTATCATTACACATTTTCATATATAACAAGTCTTACACTTATTCACTAAACTGCAAAACACTCTGGGCTAAAATCAATAAGATAGCATTCATTCTGAATTTACATACCCAGTCCTCGCATGTATGCAAAGCATGGTCAAACTCCACACATGCAATTCATATGGATCCTTCAAAAACAACCCACAACAAACATTCAATTTTAACTTACAACTGAACCCATATTTAATGCAATTTACAAGCATTTTGTGTAAAAACGTGTGTGAAAAATAGGCCTCAGATGGAACAATGTGACCTTTTTATGCTGCTGCTTGCTTATTTGATTTGAATATTTTCAGCACTGTCTTGAGCACAACATTTACTTGATAAGAATGTACTTCTGACGAGAGGAAACAACACATATATGGAGGATTGAGAAAGTTTGAGGTAAAGGGTGTAACCAGCCTTGTGCGACAAGAACCGTATAAACCCCTTGCTTGGTTCTAATAACTGCTTGTGACATTCTGTGTCTGTGTATTTCTTTCCACCAGTGAATACATCTCCTGATCGAAGAGTGACTGCGAGGAAGGCAGAATAAAGCAGCCGAATCATATTTTACTAACAATTTGATATTTACCTAAAGAATTATCAAACAAGGAACAAAATGGGGAGTTCTCTTGTGCAACATATCTTCTTATGTCTCTTACACAAGCGTGTCAGAAAACGGGTGTCGCAAAACTGTTGGTGTCCAATTTACATTAAATGTCTCCACTTTGCTACAATATACACTACCGGTCAAAACTTTTGAAACACTTGACTGAAATGTTTCACATGATCTTAAATATCTTTTGATCTGAAGGATTATGCTTAAATATTTGAAAATAGTTTTGTAGACAAAAATATAGTTGTGCCACCATATTAATTAATTTCATTATAAAACTAAAATTTTGTTTAAAAAAAAAAAGGTTTTGAAATTGAATAAACAAAGAAAAGCAGACAATAAGTGCCCAACATAGATGGGAACTCCATCAATGCTGTTTAAAAAGCATCCCAGGCTGAAACTTCAAGAAGTTGGTTGAGAAAATGTCAAGAGCACATGTCTGCAAATTCTAGACAAAGGGTGACTACTTTGAAGATGCTAAAATATAACAGTTTTCATTTATTTTGGATTCTGTTTATTCATAATTCCCATAGTTTTGATGACTTTAGTATTACTGTAAAATGTGATGAAAAAAAATTGTAATATAGAATGAGAGTGTTTCAGACTTTTGACTGGTAGTATATACACTACGTGCACAATTATTTAGCAAATTATATTCCTCAGGATTCATTTTATTGTTGAACAAACACAATGCTCTCAGTCAATCCAAAATGTTATTGAACTTCAAACCTGAATGTTTAACTAGTGAGTGTTGTCTTTCTCGGGAATATATAAGTGTGTGCACAATTATTAGGCGACTAAATTACAAAAATAATTTCTTCCAACTCAATTGTTTATTCTCAATTGTTAGAGTAAGCGCAACAAATAACTAACATAAAATTACAATTAAATAAATCGTTTGGCATTTCAAAAATATTCAGGGACCAATAAAGCCACCCTTCTTTTCAATAACTGCCACGAGCCTTCCATCAATGGAGTCTGTCAGTTTCTTAATCAGTTCACGATCAACTTTTGCTGAAGCAGCAACTACAGCCTCCCAAATGCTGTTCAAAGAGGTGCATCATCTTCTCTCACTGTAAATCTCGTGTTTGAGAAGGGTCCACAAGTTCCCAATAGGATTTAAGTCAGGTGAGGTAGGGGGCCAAGTCATTATTTGGGCATCCTTGAGGCCCTTACTGGCTTGCCAAGCAGTGGAGTACTTGAATGCATGTGATGGGGCATTGTCCTGCATAAAGATCATGTCCTTCTTGAATGTTGAGGACTTCTTCCTGTACCACTGCTTGAAGAAAGTACTTTCCAGAAACTGGCAGTAGGTTTGGGAGTTGAGTTTCAGTCCATCTTCAACTCGAAAAGGTCCAACTACCTCAGCCTTAATCATAGCAGCCCACACCAGTAGCCCTCCTCCACCTTGCTGGCACCTGACTCGAAGTGGTGCCCTGTGTCCATTAGTGATCCAGCCACGGGCCCATCCATCTGGCCCATCAAGAGTCACTGTCATTTTATCTGTCCATAAAACCTTTGAAAAATCTGTTTTCAGGTATTTCTTTGCCCAATCTTGATGCATCAACTTGAGAATCTTATTCTCTATAGTATATATAGTGGTGGTCGTGTTTTAGCCTTCTTGACCTTGGCGATGTCATGGCAATGGATACATTGTACTTCTGGACACTACAGGTAGGTTGCAGTTCTGGAATCCCATTGTGTCTCCTAGAGATGAATATGTGAAAAGTGCAAATCAATCCTAGAACAACAGCAAAGGACATTGTGAAGATGCTGCAGGAAACAGGTAGATATGTATCTATATCAATATAACCTAAAAGGCTGCTCAGCAAGGAAGAAGCCACTGCTCCAAAACTGCCACACTACAGTTTACAAGTGCACATGGGGACAAAGATCTTACTTTTTGAAGAAATGTCCTCTGGTGTGATGAAAACATTTTGAACTGTTTGGCCAAAATGTCCATCGTTATGTTTGGAGGAAAAAAGGTGAGGCTTGCAAGCCAAAGATCACCATGCCAACCATGAAGCATGGTGGTGGCATCATCATGTTGTGGGGGTGCTTTGCTGCAGGAGGGACTGGTGCAATTCACAAAATAGATGGCATCATGAGGAAGGAAAATTATGTGCATACTAAAGCAACATCACAAGACATCAGCCATGAAGTTAATGCTCGTTCGCAAATGGGTCATCCAAATGGACAATGTCCAAAAGCATACCTCCAAAGTTGTAGCAAAATGGCTTAAGGACAACAAAGTGAAGGTAATAGAGTGACCATCAAAAATTCTGATGTTGGCAGAACTAAAAAAGTGTGTGCGAGCAAGGAGGCCTACAAACCTGACTCCGTTATGCCAGTTACACCAGATCTGTCTGGAGGAATGGTACAAAAAAAAACTACCCAAAATATTTGACCCAAGTTAAACACTTTAAAGGCAATTATACCACATACTAACAAAGTGTAAGTAAACTTCTGACCCACTGGGAACGTGATGAAGGAAATAAAAGCTGAAATAAATAATTCTCTACTATTATTCTGAAATTTCACATTCTTAAAATAAAGTATTATCATAATATATATATATATATATATTTTTTTTTTTTTTTTTTTTCAAACAAATTTGTTGCTCCATCAATATTCAATAAGAAGAAATATTTTTTTTTCAATCCTGATAATTTTGTGACCAGAAAAGAAAGCAAATGGTGTGCCCTTAGCCCTATTGTACCCTACGTGATGGCGAAATTATAAGACATCACACAAGCTTTCTTGTACATTTACTCTAATTGAGAAAAATTAACTATTTACCCAAATCTGAAACCTAACCATTATTTTATTAGGACAATCACTGTTGTGTTCCATGGAAGAAAGAGATCCTGATAGCACACTACATCACCCAGTCGTCTATATGATGTGTTTACATCTTGGAACTTTTTTAAGTTGTTTGCTTATCTGCAATATGTCAATAAGACGTTTCCTCTCTGAGGTCAAAAAGACACTCAGCAGATGTGTTTGAGATGTTTATGATTTAGAATGTTTGTTAATCAGATCTTTTTATGATGTTTAGCAGATAGTAATTAGATGCTTTCCAGATTAAACACTTTTAAACAGACATCTTGGAGATGTACGTGTGCTATCTGGGGAAACATTGTGGTTTTGAATGAGTGTTATCAAGACTTTTTAAACCTAAACCTAACCATCAAGTCTAACTCCTTACCCAACCCCTAAACCTGACAATGATTTTAATAAGAAAATAAATTCTGTGTTTCACGGAACAAAGTAAACACTTGGTTTTGAGTGATGCTTCATTGACATACAGCATTCATTTCTATTTCAGCCTAAATAAATATAGATTGAGTAACCAAACATGTTCACAATTGTTTCCTGTTATAAACTAAAGTGTTGGATAAAAGGCTAGTTACAATTTGATGCCTGTATTTTATCGATTTGAAATTCTTTTTATTAGTCTACAAGTTGTAGCCTACATTTTGGTACATGCCAAGTGATATGACATCTTTATATTCTGCCATCTCTTATGAAATATCACAAGTTCTTATGAGACTACCTTTTCGACTTCTGCATTTTTACAATTACAACCACCAGAAAAAGGGGTTCCTAGACTTGGTCTTAGGCTAAAGTAATGCCACTGTGGTTTTCCGTTCCGTTTACCTGTCATATACTTGAAAAGAAAACTTAAAATGTAGCTTTTCTCACCTATTTTAGGGAAGTTACATGCATAAATTCCAATGCCTTTTTTAATAACACATTATGGGAAAATCCGTGTCCTCTATAACAAGCTCAAGCATCTTCTGCAATACTAACACTCCTATTTCCTTTAGAGTTCTAAGATAAGTGTCATAACTGCTGCGACTAATTAGTGTGTCGTTTTAGCCCTGAACAGCTGGGAGCTTGGGCTCCATTCCCTTAACTTGCAGCTGTGATCTTTTCACTCAAACATACAGCACAGCAATCCACAGCATTTTGTGTGCTTGTGTTCCACCATCTGTCTTTTAGGAACCACGGTTATATTTCAAAATAAGTTAACTGTGCTGCCAAAAACAAGTCATTATGTAACGGGCATGACTGTCATTTTACTGCACTGGCATTCAGACAGAATCACATTCCATATGGCTCATTGTAAAGTCTGTATAACTATATTACAATAAAACAGGGAACAACAATAAAATCCCATTGACTTACATTGATGGAGCCATATCTACTGTATGTAGACCAGAATATTAGAGACCAGGGGAGGGATTTTTTGACTTTGGCTTCATAGCTTATGGGTTATTTTATCTTATAAGACCCAGGCTCATTAGTTGGTGTAAGTTGTTAGTAAAGTATAGTAAAGGAAACAGACTTGAAGTCGCTTTGATTGTGGAGACTCTCTGAAAATACATAAGCCATGATGCTCCTTGGCTACTTTGGCTTAGACAATTACATTAGCTCAGCACTCTGGGCTGCTTAGGTTGATAAATCCACAGAGAGCCAATCAAGAGAGGAGAGCTCCATGCTGAGTAAAAGTTCATCTGGGAGCCTCTGTCAATCATATTAGGCTGTCAAGCTTTAATACTCACTGTCCAGTGAGGATGTTGTTTGAGTGTCATGCCACAATTGTTGAGTCTGCTGCTAATTTAAAACAGAATTTTAGACTGTGCCATGCCCATGTGTGCAAAATATATTTACAGTACTGTAGAAAACAACATCCATCTCAATGATGGGACTTCATCATCATTTTCTGAAAAGGCTGTTTAACTGTTTATTAATAAGGGGAGAGAAAATATGGACCCTCATTGACCCTCATTAACAGGCCTGTAAGATTGAGTCCTTCATTTTGGTTCCAAATTAGCCCACATCCTCTTACCATTCCTCTAAAATGTTTTTAATCAGACCAACTGGATGACTGTTGCCTATTAATGTGCCACTGCTTCTCCACACTGCAAAACAAATGTCTGACACAAAACAAGGAACATAATGTGATTTGTTTTCCTGTCACTGTTTTATGTGAACAGACATTTTGTGTGTGCGAGGTGAATATACCTCTATATTGGGAAAGATATGAGAGGCATAAATTAAGGCAGTGGTTCCCAACCCTGTTCCTGAAGGACCCCAACACTGCACATTTGTATATCTCCCTTTTCTCATCAAAAAACAATGAAGAACTGGCAGCAGGGTTGCCAGCATGTTACTGTAAAATTAACTGTGTATTGCTGTTGCTGAAATTAACAACTAGATTCTGTTCTTACAGCTACAGTAACTGTAATTTAGCAGCATATAGCTGTCAAATTACATACTATCTACTGTTGTTGAAATTAACAACTATGTTCCCAGTATGCACTGTGTCATGAAGAAATTACTTAGATTTTTTACTATTTACTGGTTTATTTTGACATTGTTTATGTTGTAGTCTCAGTTACTTGTATTTGAATGTTCAGCTTTTACTTTTTTACGTAAAAGTATGTTTGTTAATTGTCACCACTGTTGTGTTTTGTATGTCGAGAGTTGATTTCTGTGAGTGTCTTCATAACAATGCAAGTTAAGCTGTAATTTTCTCAATAACATCAATCACTCAATTTGCTGATATCTTTTTGCTGAAATAACCTTTACTATTATGCATCACTATGCATGTTATGTGTAATGCATCACTATTGTCACATATAGTACCATTTGCAAGGTAGAATCAGATATTAAATCTGACCTTAGGTTTTGTCTTCCAAGTAGCACAGTGCAACAGCTTGTGTTTTACATAAACCTAAATTGA
Source organism: Xyrauchen texanus (assembly GCF_025860055.1). NCBI lineage: Eukaryota > Metazoa > Chordata > Actinopteri > Cypriniformes > Catostomidae > Xyrauchen > Xyrauchen texanus. Next base: position 20,907,102 of record NC_068317.1, on the reverse strand, counting down.
TTGACTGGAACAACATAATATAATAATAAAGAAGGTCCAAGGTGCCAGCTCAAGAGAACACTAATCACCATAATGGTGACTGTAAACAAAACAACAACATTAAATTAATTCAAGACTTCTATTAAGACTGAATAAAAACTTTGAACATGTTTTTTTATGTACAGGCATACATACTTATTCAAGCACAAAGGCTTATGGGTATTTCACCCACAATTCAGTGCTATACTGTTATTTTACTGAGTACAGGTTGTTGTTTTTGTTTTCATACAAAATACACTGTTCAATCCTGGTAAAATTGTACATTTAATATGTACATTGCTTTAAAAGTATATTTTTTTATTTCACTCATTAGACAGACAAGTGAAGGCTGATGTGAGATTGATAAAGAGGCATTGGTCAGAAACATCACTAACCACATGCCACAAACAAAAAATTTCATGGGGGGACATTTCAAAATATCACTATAGCTTTCACCAAGATAATATCATGATTTTAAATGTTAATGTTCAATAATGCCTTTACAGCTATTTACTGTAAAACTAGTCACTTTACAGTGAGCCCAAAATGCAACATTTTTTAAAGCAAGCCACTGTATTTAAGAATCAGAGTAGATTGCTGTAGGAATTTCTCTGTAAATTTACAGCAATTTTTTACAGTGCACCCAGTTCAGGTCTTGGAGTCTAACTAGCAGATGAGTTGACTCAGGGAGATATCCAAAATGTGAAGTTCTGGGGGGGCCTCCAGGAACAGGGTTGGGAACCTCTGATTTAAGGCATAAACCTGGTCACAACAGAATTTGGTGTCTTGCGAACAAACAAGTCGTACAAAACAAGACACTAATATGATTTATTTTATGTCACTGTTTTCAATGTAAACAGAGTATATGTGCAAATTTGTGTGTTGTTTTGCCTACAAATGTTCCCAAAAGATCAGTTAAACCTGAAATCTCTTACATTGTTGGGACCAGCAAAAAAAAAAAAAAAAAAACATGCACAAAAAACTTGGAAAACAACTTAATTAACATACTAAATAATGTCTTAATATAAATGTACAAAGGTTGTCCGCATGTGATTGATAGGTTTAGTGGTATGGTTAGGGGATAGAAAATATAATTATCTCTGTACAATGGAAAGTCCCCAATAAGCCTGTGTGTATGTGTGTGACATGGTATGAGTATGAAATGTTTTTCACAACAGATTTTGGTGTGGAGACACATGTGAATACAGTGGTCAGTAGCTTAGTTTGGAAAATCCCAAACACATTGTAGTACTGGGAAATCAGTGAGTCACTATATCAAAACTAAAAGCAAAACAAACTCATCATGAAAATCAAACTCATATGGAAACACGTAATATAGTATTGGCCTTGTTTCGGCTTTTTACTTTCTATTAATTTACTTTCAATTTTGTAATATAATTCCAGGCATTTCAGATTTTAAAGATTTATTTAGGTTCAATTATCCAATTTGCTTCACAATAAAGAGAACAAACACAGTAACCCTGATCAATATAGTGTGTTTTGCAGTGTTTGTAGACATCTACAAGAACATTAAGTGAACATATACAGTAAGGACCATCTGTTCTGCACTTCTGTAAAAGGTGAAGGTTGCACCGTTCCATCTTGGCATTCTGTGAAAGCAGGAAAAACAAAGTAGCCAATTAAATTTACATAAATGTAACGTGTAATCCTGTTTTCTCATCAAGACGAGAGTCCTGCATCCAGGTTCACTCGGTTGGATCTTGTGAAATAGAACTAATCAGATATTTTGTTTGTTGTTCCCACTTATTATTTGCATAGTAACATCCTGTTTCTCTCAGATTTCCACTTGCTAAAGAGTTTACATCTTTATAATTAACAATTACCAAATTACATTATGGGCACTTTGGTCCTTTTATAACAACAAATATACAACAGTTAGTTTCGGTCCTCGAATCTGATTGGACGAGAGACATTCCATGAGCGCTGATGGTGTGACAGCATCAGCACTCGGACACTTCACTGTGTGTGTATCACTCCGCTTGTGTTTGTGCTGTTCTAAACTGAAGTGCAAGAGCAGAGCAAATATGTTAAGAGCTACTGTCTGTCTTTTTCTTTTTTACATTACATATGTTAGCCAGCAGGTGGTGGCAAAAGATCATTTTTCTGTGTAATATGAGCCAGTGAGGTGATGTGAAGTGAATTGTGTTAGCTAGTGTTTACATAAAACAGTTCTTCATGATCGCTTGTATTAACACTACTAAAGCTAGGAAATAGCTTTAAACGACTGTAAATGAACAACTTCGGCATTATGGCTCATCACAGCTGAGAGACACAACAGACTGATTAATTACACAATGGGTGCTGTTTAAAAAGGCGGAGGACACTGCAGTTTCAATAGTGATTGACTATTTAATATTGTATATAAGCAGTATCACACTCACAATTGTGCTATATGGCCCTAAATCAGCACTGCTGTGATTATCTGTGGCCGAATACACTCTTGCTCATGTGATATTGCTGAAATATCTAATGCACTGTAAGAACTGTGAAATATTATTTTGCTTCATGCGTTTAGAATGTGAGGTAGAATGAAATTTGATGAAGTTTGCATCTAGACTAGTGATGCACATTCAAATTAATTATTAGAAGTGTAACAAGAGTATAGCTTGCAAATTACTTTATTATAACAGCTTGATTACAAAATAGTAAATTAGTTACTTTTGTTCAATCTTTCAAAAGCAGAACTGCCAAGTGATGCATTGTCTGGGTAGTAATTAAACAGACTAAACAAAAGTGTTTGACTTAAGGATTTTAATATTTATATAGAGTTTAATTTTTACCATGTGGGGTCACAAACAATGTTTTTGTTTTGTTTTTTTAATGTAAAAATGCAAAAAGCTTTCGGTGAAGGTTAGGTTAAAAGGTAGGGTTAGGGGATAGAAATTATCATTAGATCTGTATAAAATGCATGGAAGTCTATGGAGAGTCCCCACAATGATATAAAAACATGTTTGTGTGTGTGTGTGTGTGTGTGTGCATGCGTGCGTGCATGCATGCATGGCAGGAAGCTGTCAGTCTGTTCATTAGGAATTTCTCTATCCAGATGGGCCAGGTAAAGATCCTGAAATGTGTCAAAAGGTATCTGGTGCTGCACGCTCTTCATAGTCCTCTGTAAATATCCCACATGCATGTTTCAAAGCACTCTTTATGGATGGACTGTTGAAACAGTAGGACAATTGGCACTACACTTTTTCCACACCACTTAGCTTACTTTGAATGGATTTTGACTATCATCTCTTTATTGATTTTTTAATGGCTGATATTTTCCAGATGTCGAATGACCAGTTCTGTTATTGGCTACTGGCCAAATACCAATTATTAAACATTCAAAATATGGCCAATATTTTGGTCTATCATATTAATTGATACTTTGTTAATAATTTAATAAGTCATTATTGCCTAGTACTTGAAAAGTGAGACAATAGAAGGATTTAAAATGCAACACTGCCATCCAGAGTCAGTCAACTGGATTACAGCCGCAACTATACTTATGTCATCAACAACAACAAAGCCAACTCCACTCAATTTCATTAGTGCTGTTTTATTTATCAATGGATATGGCCACTCACCCCACCCAAAGCGCTGCATCTCAAGGCAAAAAAAACTGTATCCAACTGATATTTTCATCAAAGTTACCAAGGGAAAAGATTGTGCCCGGCTGTTCAACATATAAGCACAGGCCTTTCCACTTCTGAAGAAGCTTTGCTTTTGTAATTGTTTCTTTAGAAACGAGCTACAGGAAAGAGAAAGCTTGTAAAAAATTCTCACAGAAAAATAGATACATAAATGACACTGAATCATATCTGTTGATGAAGGATCTTCAGAAGGCCTGCCATAAGTCCTGTGTCAGTTTTCTGAGTTGCCACTGTCATTTCTAGCCCCTCTTTAACTGACTTTAACTCACCTATTGACAGTGCTGAAAAATAGCTGAAGGAGGAGTTTATGGTTATTTCATGTTTGCTTTGCATTATAAAATATACATCATACATGGCTGCAAATCTGATACATGAACATAATGACTACTTCTAAAGAAATCAACTGTCAGGACAAATGAATGAATAAAAAATTCTCCTACACAGCTTATTCACGCACATCATGTGGCTGTGTCCTGATTGCAGCTTTTGTGAACTGCTTTAAAATATTAGGCAGCTCTGGTTTTTCTACAGTTTTCCAAAATAGCCGCTAATCCAAATCCTTACTATGGAGCACTCAAGTCAATAGAAAGAGAGAAGTCTAATATGCTAACAACCTCGAGCAAACTTTAAGTTAGAATAGGCTGTAAACTCGACACTTTCTCAAACATTAAACTTTCTCATCGACCCTATACCTTAACTGATTGCAATGTAAATGTCGCTAGTAGACGCTTAAAATCATATATCGAAAACATATTGAATGGAAGAATTGAATATAATGTAGCCTAATCATGAAAGGGTAGGCTAAGGGGCCGTTCATGTCGAACACGTTTTACGTTACAAGACGCAGCGCAACGAATGTAACTGAACGCAGGTGTCTTCAGACGTTTTGGTTTTTTTTAAGCTCATTTCTTCTTAACTTGACACGGCGTCAGAAAACACAGCGCTCTAGCGCATGTTTACATATAAAAACAATTGGGAAAACAGCGCGGATGGAGGCGAATATGTTTGGTGTGAACGGCCCCTAACCATTTTGTAAAGCTCAGCCTCTGGTCTATATAAATCAGTTTATGGGGAAAAAGTGAATGGAATTTTAACTTCCGGAACCACACTTTTGGGACACAATTGGGAATGTTAACAGTAACAGATCGCGCATTGACCCATATTGCTTCGTGTTCTATTTCGTGTTCAGTTTCTGATTTTTTGCCCTTATGTAAGAAACTATTTTGACATGCCAATAAAACACTTTTAATTGAAAAGGTTTTGAGAAAGAGAGAGGGGGAACGCGTAAAACGTTTAGAAATATACACGTCGCTGAGCCGTTTGTCCTCATAGACTTGCCGTAGCAGACTGCAAGAAACTGCACGTCAAATGTTGGAAAAATAGCAAAGGTGAGAATAATTCTTAATTTTTTTTTTCATTGCATGAAGTCAAGCCATTTTTGGCATTACTGTTTTATTTCTCCTTTTTTTTTTTAGATAATGAAAAGGGTTTAGCTTTTAAGATGATCACAGTGGTGCAGTGAGCTAAGCTAACGGTAGCTTTTTTGGCCCAGTGGTCTTGTAATGTGATGTTTATATTTAACCCTCTTTATGTCGACAGAGGGTGTCCCAAATATTTTATCTACAACAGTTGCATAATGCTGGGGCATTGTTTCCTTTTTTCATGGACTATGATGGAATTGCTAGCAAAGTCCCTTCTGACAGTCATGTTTCTCAAACTGAATCATGTGTTTCCCCAAATAGGCAAACTCCTTTTATATTTTGGATAGAAGAAACGGGCAGGCTTAGAACGATTTCCATCTACCGGGACACTACAAGCCTGTAGTTTATATTCAGTGTCTCTTATCACTGCGAAGTTAATTTATACATATTTTAAATATATGTAAATGTTTACAAAATCTACAGTGCTCTTGGTGTAATCATGGTATATTTTATCTAAATCTAATATTTAATGTGGCAGCGCCTGGAGCCCTTGGCCGAGTGTCTGCCACTATCTTTGCTGAAAGCCAGGCCAAACATTATAACACCACATGATGAGGTTCTTCCTGTGTACTACAGTGTCGTTTAGGGGCAGTGTGGGATATAATGACACAGCTGTAGTACCCTGACATTGAGGATTTGGCAAAACCTTATATTTTTCAACTCGCACTGTATAACACACCGAGTCTCATCTTATGTATGAGAATCAAGGGGCCTGGGTAGCTCAGCGAGGATTGATTGACTACCACCCCTGGAGTCACAAGTTTGAATCTAGGGTGTGCTGAGTGACTCCAGAAAGGTCTCCTAAGCAACCAAATTGGCCCGGTTGCTAGGGAGGATAGAGTCATATGGGATAACCTCCTTGTGGTCACGATTAGTGGTTCTTGCTCTCAATGGAGCATGTGGTAAGTTGTGCGTGGATCGCGGATCCACGCACAGCGAACCATGTGATAAAATGCGTGGATTGACGGTCTCAGGAGTGGAGGCAACTGGGACTTGTCCTTCACCACAAGGATTGAGGTGAATAACTGCACCACCAAGAGGACCTACTAAGTAGTGGGAATCGGGCATTCCAAATTGGGTAGAAAAGAGGATTAAAAATAAAAAAGTATGAGAATCCTGAGGTTGGCCATGTTGAGCAGTGTGTGGTATCTCTGAGGAAGACCGCAGAACCTTATTTGTCATTGTGTCAGGTATAGTCAACCTCTCATGCTGCTTGACTTCAAGGGAAAGGGGAGAAACAGGAAAATGAATTCAAGAGACCGCTTGCATATTACAATGCAGATTGACTCAATAAAACTGATAAAAATAAATCTCATTTTGTTATTTGTTTACTTTGTTACAGTATTATCTTAACCTCCAGGAAAATACACAATTTGCTGTGGAGAAAGTGCAGGTAAGTTTTGTTATTCATTTTTAGCCATTTCAAGAGGACACTATGCTCGTACTCTTAAGTTATGGTTGAGACTAATTATTTCTGAATTCATCAATTATCTCCTGTCCTATTGCTAACATTTTCTCTTTTAATCAAAATCTTACTACAAGACTGTTGAGCCTGGTGTGAATACAACCCAAAAGATTGTAAGGGGCAAGGACACATACACTAGTCTATACTAGTGTTTGTGTGGTTGTAAAAAAGACTAATGAATCTCTTTGATTCTCAGATATACATGAGTTTCTGAGTTCAACCCAAGTGTGGGTGTTTTAGGTTTCTCTGAAATCCTGGGACACTTTCTTAGTGTCTTAAGGTAAAATTCCTATACGTACCTTTTTTATCATTCATTCCATTCCTGATAATTTGTCTTGTTTGGGTTGATCATGCAAAGACCTTTGATGTTGTTATGATTAACAGTTGATTTGGTTCTTGTGTTTTTATTGCTCAACAGGCAGCGGAGTGAGGAAGCTGATCATCCCCACTGAGCTAATGGCTCTGAGTTCCTCCATGTTTTACCCAAAGTATGCCGCCTCTGTAGCCAGGGCAAGTTTACTGTTCTTTTTGTTCAGACGGGCAGAGTCTGTTGCTGTTTCTTGGCAGGCCTTCCAATGCAAATAACAACAATCAACCATTTTTAAGAGTGTGGCAACCAGACTGTTGGCACTTTTCCACTGCACATTATGGTTCCACTCACTTCAACTCTACTCCCTTTACTCTTCTGAGCTTGCTTTTCCACTGCTGTTTAGTGCAGTGGCTGATCGTCATAGTCACGCCACCTCTACTACTGTGACATCATCTTAAACATGACACAAACATTACTGACCAAAACAATAACACAACTGCTAGCTGTTAGCTACTAGCTCATTGTGCTGCATAAAGCAGTTGTTGCATGGTGATTTTACTCAAGTGTAACAGTTAAATTGGCCTGGTTGTTTTAGAAGCAAGCTTTCCAGTACATGGTCAACTAAATAAAGTGAATCTTTCAAGCAGAGTATAGAGTTAACATAAATCATACCATCCTCCATCATGGATCAACACCAGTCCAGGCCACACTCCCTCCCATTGCTCGCCGTTTAGATGGTATTGATTTGGTCAAACAACTTCCACGTTTCCTTGATGGCTCTGTAGTCATTTTTAAGTGTTGTTTTTTTTTTTTTTTCTTCTTCCTCACTTTTCCTTACATTGTTGGTAGGTGTGGCCAACAGCTGATACATTTCCTGAAAGACTTTTTAGCTTTGCATTGTTTCTTTCTTCGCTAACAAGAGGACAGTCTGCACCTAATTTATTGAAAAAATTATAAAATATATTTTTTCACAATTTGAAAGGCGCGTGAACAAATGATAACTGTTATCGCTGTTGCTAACTTTAAAACTAGCAGGTTGATGTCGCGTGTTGGAAATCCAGTGACGCTGGTAGAGACGATTCTCCCTGACCAATCAGTGATTTGCAGGATTTTGAAGTCACATTTAGTATCGGCTCGGCTCGCTTGGAACCTGGACCGAGGTGGTACTAAAAAAATTATCAGGTATGTGTAAAACCCCCAAAATGCGAGCAGAGTTGAGTCGAGTTGTACCGTGCAGAGGAAAAGCCCCTTACCACTACTATCAACTACTTTACTTAATTTACTGTGTCCTAGGATATGAACAGTCACCTAGAGGAAATTCAGTCTGTGAATTGTGTTCAGATTGTCAGTGTTACATCCTCTTTTCTTCCTGTGTGGCCACCCTTAAGTGGAAAACTTTTAAGTAGAGGGATATTTTGAGAAATTTTCCACGGATAAACTCCAATTAAAGTGAATAATAGACTGCTCCCTATCTCACTTGAAAATCCAAGAAAACAAGTAAATTAAACTCTAAAGGAGTTTCATATTTAAGTTTCAAAATGTAGACAACTTATGGGTCATATATTGCAGGAACTGTATGATTTTAACATGGATGTCTTTGTTTGTATTTACCAGTTAACAAAGGACTATATACATTCCTGGGGTTCAGAAAATGAGTTGTTTTGAAGGAGCTACTGAGAGGGCATTCATCATCCATGGAAAAGGTAAGTGAGGAAAAATCTGACACTGTGCAGATTTTCGGTCCAAAGACTTTTGGTCCTATCATTTTAAATGGAAAAAGTCCAGTTGACTAGAATATTATAACACATTTTATGGTGATCTGGAGGACACTTTCACAGAAATATTCCAATTATTTAGTCCGTCCAAAGTCAAGGAAGCGAGACCTAATTAATTTTGTTTCTTTACTCACCCTTATTCCATCCCGGATGTGTATGACTGACTGACTTCTGCTGAACAAAAATTAAAGATTTTTAGGAGAATTTCTCAGCTCTTTTGGTCCATACAATGCAAGTGAATGGGTGCCAACATTTAGACGCTTCAAAAATCACATACCGTAAAATCAGCGTCTTCAGAAGCAATATGATAGGTGCCGGTGAGAAACAGAACAATATGTAAGTACATTTTTACTACAAATATTATATAAATTCTGCACAAAACATTAATTGGATTCAAATGGATTGGATTGAAAATACTGAAGTCTTATTTTAGATTAATTTTATGCTGCCTTTATGTGCTTTTTGGAGCATCAAAATTTTGGCACCTATTCACTTGCATTGTATGGACCAAAAGAGCTAAGAAATTCTTCCAAAAATCTTAATTTGTGTTCTGCTGAAGAAAGTCAGTCATACACATCTGATATGGAATAATAAATTGTGAGAATTGTAATTTTTGGGTGAACTAACCCTTTAGAGCACCCAGAATTTGTGCAATAAATGCTTTGCTATTATGTATTTTTTTTTTTACCCCATCATTCTTTCTTTGCAGGTTGAGAATGCACCGAAAACAGATAGCCTTGAACCTGATTCTATTCACTTATCAATGTACTGATTTGCTACAGCACAATGCTAAGCATATTTACCTGTTATTTTTTTATTTAATGTTTGCCACTAATGTAGTCTTGTTTTTGTTTATGTAGTATGTGCAATATGTACATTTACTTCTATTTAATGTTGTGTACAATACCCATTTCTCCTGCAATTGTGTTTTAATTATTTGGACCAACTACTCTGAAATTTACCAAACAACATTTCTTAGCAAATCTAGGACTTTGGTCTCACAAATGGGTCTGATTGCATTTCCAGAGTTTTCTGCACAAGTGCTGGCTTTGTTTTTGTTGTTTTTTTTTGTCTTTACAAGCCTTTATTATCATCATGCTAACCTTTTCTATCACATTGATAAGAGTCTTTCCCATGTAACATGAACTTGGCCTAGTCTGCACATACACAAAGGGGCATTCTGCAAAGTACTGCACTGTCCATTCTCATTTATAGAATATTTGAAGCAGGGCAGGCACTGGTCTAATTGGATGGGATCATCTGATGGTCAGAGTGTTCTGCGACTGCTGTCAGCCTTCAATTACGTATAACTTGCGAGGAAGGGCAGCTTGTGGCCACAACATAGCCCTTCACCACACTATGATGTCCAGGTCTTTCTTATAATAAGACTTTTTTTGTTATATATATATATATATATATATATATATATATATATATATATATATATATATATATATACACACACACACACACACACACACACACACACACAAAACACTAACTTTTTTTGTAGATTTTTAATGCACAAATTTGAATACAAATAAGCAAGAATAAAATCAACAACTTTACTCAATCAGTAATGAATGCTTTACCTTCATCTCAAATAGAGTAAGTGGTTGCATGTTTATATGCTTAATGCCCACAGGCTATCCTAAAATATTTCAAGTGATTGAAACCTATTTGAACTGACAAAAGGGTGAGAACTATCCAAAGTCCATCCTAGAACACAGGAGCTTTGGGCCAGCTCACTCTTCAGCAGACATTTTCAGGAGATTCTCCTTATCAATCCTGAAAAGTCGCCATCCCTCCTGCAGCGAGAGATCGGAAGCCCCGCGGCGCTTGTAGAAGTCGATGGACGCCTTGTTGGACTCAGCCACAATGAAATGCATGCTGCTGCAACGACTCTTCACTGCCGTCTGTAGAAGGAAACAGATGTGTTTAATGCTATTTATTGTATCTAGACATGTAATGCACTGATTGGCTGGCAAGCCATGCAGAGCGCTGCGACAACAACCACCTAAATATATTACAGAACTCTAACTTTGCTGTGGTCACTTTTGTGATTGAAAACAAAAACTGCTTGAATTGTTGATTTTTGCATTACTGTATCTGTTATCACAACTTTAATGATTCAATCTGTAAAATGTAAACAGATGATGAGTAAGTGACATACTTACATCACTGAGTGTTTTCAGGATTTCTGACCCAATTCCAAAACCTAACGAAAGTATGAAAATAGTCAAGGGAATTCAAGGAATGCATACTTTCATAAGGGATACGTAGAGACGCCCTCAGGCCCATACCTCTGTACTCTTTCATTACATAAAAATCTTCAAGGTATAGCAGCTTGCCAATCCAAGGGTCGTAGGTGAAGTAGTACATGGCAAATCCAATCACAGCATAACCTAAAAACGAACACAATTTCTCTACTTAAATGTGCTGAAATATTAGTATAGTTGACATTTTGAACACAATTTCTCTACTTAAATGTGCTGAAATATTAGTCTAGTTGACATTTTGTCACATTTTTTCTACTTTTGTTCTAACTGAAAACCGTCTGTTCAGCTTTTCAACAGGTTGATGTTTAAGTTCTCTCTTAGTAACGTTTTCACTATCGATAGTAAAAGATCAGCACCCCAAAATGATATGGTTTTGATGTTTTACCCTCGACTTTACGATGCTCAGCTGGCACCTCCGCGACCATGCAGTGGTAGAATGGGTGGTCTCCAAATCCGTCCTCGAGCAGATCTAAACACAAAATCATCTTAATGTCTCTGCTGTGCAACTATTGATCAGATTGTACACGGCGTAAGTGGTACCGACCAACTCACCTTTCTCAGTTAATATTACTTGGTCTTCCATGTCCTCATATTTAGCAAGTTCCTAAGAAACAAAAATGTGGAGTTAAAAAATATGCTTATGCAAGAGCGAAGAGAGTTGTGAACTGGGTGGGCCTAGGGTTTGTTTTCATGCAAAGAACACAAACAGAAGCCCCCAGTGTCACACTTGGAAACTCCAACAATGTCATATGTTTTGACAATCACTTTACTTTGTTTAATAAATAGCTCACTTGAGTCAGCATCCCAACTAGATGCTTTTTAAGGCATATTTGTGTACAGTTCAAACGTTTCGACTGCATTCTTTGGCGCCCAAAGCAGTCATTAAATACGAGTGTATTTGAACCAGTGTTAAACTAATATACCTTTATGAGTCGCAATATGTCAGGAACGTCTTTGGGCTCCGCTTTACGCAAAATAAAATTAGCCATTTTCTTCTCTTACTCTTTTTCCCTTTTCTTACTAGTCCTCTATACGTGAAGTGAAGCAAAAGGAGTTTCTTCATTCGCTTCCCAGAATATTACCCTCCGCTGTCAGTCTGGGTTTCTCCTGTATTGGACTCGCATGCAGCAGCTGACCCGGGTGTTTTCACCTGGCTTTAGTAAATGTTCTTTGTTTATCAACTCGGGCATATATTCACCGGCGGGGGAGGGGCTTGATTACCATAATAATACATGTCTCCGTTTTCTGACCAATAGCGTTTGTCGATACAGTGCGTCATCGGGCACCGTTATTCTTAAAGGCATAGTTCGCCCAAAAATGGAAATTCTCTCATCATTTACTCACCCTCATGCCATTCCAGATGTGTATAATTTTCTTTCTTCTGCAGAACACAAAGCTTTTTAAAGAATAAGCTTTGACAGAGCAGAGACATTTAAGAATCTCAGCTTTGAAGCTCCATAAAATGCAAGGGAATTGTGACCAAATCTTTGACACTCCAGAGAGCACATAAAGGCAGCAAAAATGTAATCCATATGACCCAGTGGATTAATCCATGTTTCCAGTCGAGTTTGGGTGAGAATAGACCAAAGTAAATGTATTTGTTTCACTTAAATCTTGACATCAGCAGTCTCCTTGGTGATCATGAGCTCAAGCTCGATTACTCTTGCTAGCACCATCTTGTGCTCTGAGCCAGAACCCTTTAAGTACAGGGAGCCTACAAGTTAGCATAAATTAGCATAACATGGCAGACCCATAGACATTCTTTGTGTGGTACACCGGTGAGGCTGTTTTTTTTTATGGATGTCTATGGAGGAGATGATTCAGTTTGCTGAATAAACTGCTTTTGAGAGGAAACAGCTCATAACTTAATGAATTGACCACCTGTCCACAAATCTTCAACATACTTAACATTAAACAATCCTTTTTGATTGAACTATGTGTGGAGTTTACTACGATAAAATTGCTGTTTTATAAAAGAAGACACAGACTATTTTGTGACAAGTAGGTGTTAGTTTACGACTCTCCCCATTCATATGTAATGTACCCGCAAATGGTGACTTAACTGCCACTGGTTGACCGTTACACTCTTTTATCCAAAGCGACTTACAGTGCAATTATTACAGGGACAATCCCCCCAGAGCAACCTGGAGTTAAGTGCCTTGCTCAAGGACACAATGGTGGTGGCCATGGGGTTAGAACCTGTGACCTTCTGATTAACAGCCCTGTGCTTTAGCCACTACACCACCACCACTCCTACAGAATGATAGAGTTCTATGATAGAACCGTGAAGTTTGTTATCTAAGTAATTTAAATAATCTCTGTCTGCACCACTGATCTATATATATATATATAACTGGACTGCTCACAGAATTCTAAACTACCAGCAGTAGGTGAAGCTACCGGAAGTGCTCTGGCGGCCATCTTACTATTCCCTACCGACAGAGGGCATCGCGGCATGTGCAGCGTTTAACCGCGAAACAACACTCACTTAAGGATGCGGCTAAAGTGCCCACAGGTTGTAATTTATGACCGTGTACATAAATGAAATTATTAAATTAAATTATTAAGCACACATTAGTCGTTATCCCCATGTAGAGTGGGCATAACGATCATAATCTTTAATAATCAACAGTAAAAATACAACACCAAAGTGTATTAATACCCCTTATATATATAGATCAGTGGTCTGCACATGCGTCAAGCACAAGGAAGTGTCGATCTTTAAATCATATGCCTAGGGACTGCAATAGACCTTATTCACGGTAGCGCCAATTTAGATTTTTAATGGGAATGGAAATGAGGCTGTAAGGGACGTACAGTCTCTTCAATGGGCTGTACTTCAGTTTAAAGTGATTTTGGATCGTTCCACAAAAAATTGAAAAATATATTTTTAAGAACATTTAGAATACAAAGAACTCCAGACAACATGAGTTGTGGAAAATCAGATAGGATCAAGGAGGTTTTTACACCGTTCGTGCCAAATCAATGATGACACTAACGTGAATAAGGTCAATTTGTGGTGAAAAAGGAGTTACATTTTGATCTTTTCTCACTCAAAACTAATTATATTGTTCATGTATTCTTCATATTCTTCATTTGTGCTCTGCAGAAGAAAGAAAGTCATGAGAGAATTGTTTAATTTTGGGGTGAACTATTCCTTTAAGTTATGCTCGGTTCATATATTTTGGCTGGGATCAAAAAAGAACGAGAATGTATATTTTGAAGTGAAATCGACGTTACCTTGGAGGGAAATTCTTCCACAATAAACTTAGACAATGCAACTTCATGCCAAATATTGGGTTTCAGAAAGGTTTTCAGCACATTTATTTCTTTTTTACTACTTTAATGTCCAAAACATAACGGCCGTAATTACGGTAGAAGTTGGACCCTTTTAGAGGAAATTTGCGCATTTGTAACAGTTTTTACGATGGTTTAGCCTCGCCTACGACAAGAAGTGTCATGGGGCTTTATTTTGTATTTTTTATTGACAAGAAAAAAAAACTACAAAATTATCGTAGGGGAGAAATAAGAAACATCAATAGGAACAATACAATTATTGTCAGTGTAAATGAAAGCGTCCCCTACACAATACTAAACAACAAAAAGCAAACGACAAACAACAACGGGGTATAGTAAAAAAAAAAAAAAAAAAAAAAGGGATATTTATCAAAACAATTGTCTGGATATATCACTATACATCTTTCTTGCAATTTTACTAGACTTTACTTTTTTTTCAGTGAGGAAAAATAAAATGTTAAATCGTTCATAAACCATGAAAAAGGCTTCAAATATATCAATGAGGCGTTATTTTGCCTCCACCCGTTTTCCGGAATCTCGGAATGTCCCGGACGATACATTTAGACGTCAAATGATTGGACAAAATGATTGTCTATACGTCACCAGCTTGACGACGCATTCTGACTGGATGGTTGTCTTATCCACCTTCAGGCACTTCTGAGAATTTGCCGTTCAGACAGTACAAAAACTGTTTGTGTTTTAATTTTCTTAACAATAAATATGTGACCACCAATTGTATTCAATTTAAAACAGAACTATAAGGCAGCAAGGTTTGAAAACAACATTTAATTCACAGTTGACAGTGTATTTCTCACTTTTCTGTAAGCCGAGAAAAAACTTCAATTATTTCGTACCATATTCCTAGATAAATATTGAAGTCGTTTTTCTACTGTAAATCTAAACATTGGCTTTCAATGTTTTTTTTTGTTTGTTTGTTTGTTTGTTTTTTGTTATCCGTTTATGGCGATATGAACGACATCTCAACTGGCCAATCGCAGACCGCTTGTCAGTAGCTCTTAGTGGCCAATCCGATCGCAGGAGGCGGGACCTGCCAGAATAGGAGTGGTGGAAAAATAATGCTGTCATGAGAGAAAGCTGTCATCTCTGCATAGATTTAACTGTTATTGTACGACTGAAGACATTCACTACTGTTATACAATAAAGTATTGAGCGAAAAACAAGAAAGATGTTCTCTCCGCGGTGAGTGTTACATGTTTTCGTCTCTTGTTTAGTCTGCAAGACAGCACACGAGTCATTCCAGACCAGCCCTGCCTTAGTGTGTTACATAGTTTCTATCTGCAGTGTTTTGTATAGTTTGTTAATACGTGGCTTTACCTATTGTAGTTTTTTTTAAGTATAAACGCTTCTTAATGCCTTTTCATGTAAACACTGCTTTTTATAGGATCCTTAATGCTGCATCATCTTTGGTGTGCAGAAGATTTTCCATGGGTCAAATGTCCAGACAAGGAAAGGCTACTGATATGTCGGAAGGTACTTGTACAGAAATAGATTAACATTTCACAGTCATGGTCAATTATCCACTGTTGGTTTCTAGAGAGTATTGTTTATCTCCTCATTTGCCTTTACACACCGATCAGCCACAACATTAAAACCACCTGCCTAATATTGTGAAGGTCTCGTCGTGCCGCTAAAACAGCGCCAAAACACATCTCAGAATATATTCTTCGCACTACAATTGTACAGAGTGGTTATCTGAGTTAGCCTAGACTTTGTCAGTTCAAACCCATCTGGCCATTTTCTGTTGACCTCTCATCAACAAGACATTTCCGTCTGTAGAACTGCCGCTCACTGGATGTTTTTTGTTTTTGCCATCATTCTGAGTAAATTCTAGAAACTGTTGTGTGTGAAAATCCCAGTAGATCAGCTGTTATAGAAATACTCAAACCAGCCTGCTTGCCCAACAATCATCCATGCGATTATCTCCAGTTCCTTTCAACCATCAGAATGGGGAAAATTTTGCTCTCAGTGATTTGGACCATGGCACGATTGTTGGTGCCAGATGGACTAGTTAGAGTATTTCTGTAACTGCTGATCTCCTGGGATTTCCACGCACAACAGACTCAGAATTTACTCAGAATGGTGTAAAAAAAAAAAAAAGAAACATCCAGTGAGCTGCATTTCTGTGGACTGAAATGTCATGTTGATGAGAGAGGTCAACAGAGAATGGCCAGACTGGTTTGAACTGACAAAGTCTATGGTAACTCAGATAACCACTCTGTACATTTGTGGGAGAAGAATATAATCTCAGAATGCTGATTTTAGTGGAGACCTGGATATGATCAGTCACAGGAGTTATTTGTGATGTCTGGCTATAATGTGTAAAATAATAATTTATTCATTTAATTGGAATTCATTGTTGATTTAGGAAAGTAAATTAAGCCCACTGTAATCATTTTAATAATTTAAGATACAAATATCTGAATTATGCATAATGTAACCAGTGTGCCAAGTCCTGACTCATTTATATCCCCACAGGAAACTCATATTTTCTTGTGAGCAATGGTAAAATGGAAGAAATTTTCATTTCCCTGTCTAATTTTCTTTAAAGGGATAGTTCACCCAAATATTCTGTCATTATTTACTCATTATCATGCCACCCCAGATGTGTATGACTTTTTCTCATCTGCAGAACACAAATAAAGATTTTTGAAAGAATATCTCAGCTCTGTAGGTCCATACAATGCAAGTGAATGGTGGCCTTAACTTTGAAGCTCCGAAAAGCACATAAAGGGGGCATAAAGTAATCCAGTGGTAAAAGCCATGACTTCTGAAGCAATTTGATGTTGAGAATCAGATCAATATTTAAGTCCTTTTTTCCTAAAATCTCCAACTTTGACCAGCACCAACCAGTAGGTGGCAATATGCACGAACAATGTGAATTGCCAAAAAACAAAAGAAGAAGAATGTGGAGATTTATAATAAAAGGACTTGATCTGTTACTCAACCACACCAATTATATTGCTTCTTAACAACAGGATGCTTTAATGCTGCCTTTATATTCTTTTTTGAGCTTCAAAGTTCTGACCATCATTCACTTGCATTGAATGGATCTACAGATCTGAAATATTCTTCTAAAAATCGTCATTTGTGTTCTGCTGAATAATGAAAGTCATACACATCTGGGATGGCATGAGGGTGAGTAAATGTTTTGTTGAACTATCCCTTTAAATTCAGTCTGGATGCACCTTTTGAGGTTTATGCTTAAGACCGTCTTTCTGTATGTGGCTTAATAAACTATCTTAATGTATCTCATGGTACATGTACTTTGACCTCTTTGTTTTTCCTTTTTCAAATGCCTTTACTCTGTGAACTGCCTGTTCATGCAGTCTAGTCTTGTCTCCATAGAGCCCTTCCTGCCATCTATTTTTTCTTTGTCTTCATATTTAATTTTGGAATGATGTAGACCAGGCCATGCTAATCCTGCCTTTGCTAAGTCCACTAACCTTCTATAAATGTGTGATGTCTCAAATGTGGCAGGTTTTTCAAGCTTAATTTTTTTCCTCCTTATTTTTTACAGTTCGCAACAGGCTGAGGGAGATAGTTGGAGCATCCACCAACTGGAAGTATGTTACTTGAATAGCAACACTCCATATGTTCTTATTTTTCCCTGTTATTTGTGACCTTTTTGCACAGTACACACATGCAGATGATCACAACACACAAAATTATGTGTTGTCTCCATTTCACTGTACAGCAACCATCAGCAAGCAATGGTTGAGCGTGCATCACTAAGCCAGTATCTTGCTCAAAGTCAAGACGAACTGCCTGCAAGAACAATGAAGGACAGTGTAATTGAGGTTCACCTCCCTCTGGGTTCCCAGCCTGCTCTGAGAGAGAAATATCTCAACTATCTCAACAGTGTCAGGTACCAAATACCTCCACTTATCCTCACCTGTACTATGATGGTGAATCCCTTGTTGCTTGTATGCAGTAGAATTAGTGGCATTCGGGTACTATAAAACACATCAACTATGTGTTTTCTAGACTTGCATTCTAATCACCATTACACATTTTGTTCTTTTGCTTAAATCCTTTTTTTCTTCATAGGTTTGGCCGGATTATGGAGGATTTGGATAGTTTAGCAGGTGCTACAGATGCACCGTAATAACTGATAATAACTGCAATAACCACATGATAAGTACAGCAGTATGGTGGGTGATAACCTCTCAAAGCCCCTTGTCTTATCTCATCCGCTCTTTATCCTTGTCTCCTTAGTGCTCATCTGTTATTCTCACACATGGAATAAAGATCTGAAAAGATCGCCACTGTCTATTGTCACCGCCCTAGTGGATAAGATTGGTATTCCTCATACTTGCCTTGCATATAATCATTTATTAAACAGTTATGCTTTATCACCAATAAAATCCTCAGCCAAATTAAATGAAATTCATTGTGAAATACATTGTATTAAGAATGGTTTATAGATTTATCATTTATTCAAATTTGACTTTTATTGTTTAACAGACATGAGAAAAAACATAATCTACCCAGACTGTGATATCAAGTTCACAGGTCATGTCACATGGGTTGGCAAAACTTCAATAGAAGCTAAAATGCACATGTCTCAGGTAATCTTTATTTTTTACTTTTAATGAAGCATGTATGTTATTTTGCACATTAGAATGTTATATAAAGCTAAGATGACCTGTTTTTTTTTTCAGAATCACGATGGAGTATACACCGAAGTATTAGATGCCACATTTGTAATGGTGGCTCGAGATGCTGAAAACAAAAGGTTGGTATGAGAGATACGTCCATGTATGATGTGCTGTTTATTTCAGTAAATGTTGATGCATTGGGTTTTTCATTTTTTCACCAGGGCAGCTTTTATAAACCCACTGAAACCAGAGGGGCCAGAGGAACAAGCTATTTTTCAACAGGGAGAGAGTAAGCAGAAAGACTGCCACTAGAAAATATGAAACATATGCACATTTGAAAATGTTACTATTTTAAATTCTTTCGTTTTTAATAAATGTCAACATGCACCATTGTGATTGATCTGAACTTCTTGCTGATAAAGCTACGTAATGCTATACCAAATTTGCATTGTTAGTTAACAAGAAGAGGCGGGTGGAGCTGAGCACAGCATCCCTTCTTAAAGTGGCCCCAACAGCTGAGGAAAGGACTCGCATTCACAACCTGTTCCTCAACACTCTAGACCCAAGGTAAGATCTACTCATCAGCATCATACAGATATACATTTCCATGTATGGATATTTCTTAAAGGAATGTTCTGGGTTCATTACAAGTTAAGCTCAATTGACATAATTTGTGGCATAATATTGATTACCACAATTATTTTGACTCGTCCTTCCTTTTAAAAAAAATACAAAATCGAGATTACAGTAAGGCACTTATAATGGAAGTGTATGGGGCCAATCCACAAACGTTAAGATACACATTGTTTCAAAAGTATAGCCTCAAGACATAAAGGATATTGGTGTAAAATTATTTTTTTTGTGATAAAATTACTTAATAACCTTTTCTGTGTAAAGTTATACCCAATTATACAACTTTGTTACCATGACGATGTAATGTTGAACCCTAAAATGACTACAGCTCAAATAATACATAAGTTTGTACAGACAAATTAATGAAAGTGGTTTTATAAAATTATAAGCTTCACATTTCTGTGTTTAAAACCTCCAAAAATTGGCCACATTCACTTTTTATGGTTCCCCATTCACTTCCATTGTAAGTGCCTCACTGTAACCATGATATTTCCTTTTTTTTCTTAAGAAAAGGAGGGACGAGTCGAAATAAATTTTTGTGGTAATCAATATTATGCCACAAATGCTGTTGATTGAGCTTAACTTGTATTGAATCCGGAACATTCCATTAAGAAA
This sequence comes from Xyrauchen texanus, assembly GCF_025860055.1. NCBI lineage: Eukaryota > Metazoa > Chordata > Actinopteri > Cypriniformes > Catostomidae > Xyrauchen > Xyrauchen texanus. Next base: position 20,886,954 of record NC_068317.1, on the reverse strand, counting down.
ATGTATACCCTCTCTTTAGAACTGTGAGTTTTCGAAGTCGGATTCTACCACCTAACTCAGTTTGGATGGAAGATGCCAAAATGAAAGGGCTTGAGATTTGTCACCCACAGGTGAGAAGAGGTTAAGGCAAAGCTCCAGTTTGGGAGATTGTTCTTGTGAATTACAGAAACATAGGCAGAAGTAAAATTTGCAAGCAGGCATATTAATAAAAATGATGCTGCTCTGGAGTGCTGCATATTGCAATTGATTGTTTTTTGAAAGTGATTTTCATGTGAGGACACTAGGGGGACAATAAGTGAAATCAGTTTGGAATCAGTGTATAGTTCTTTGTTGATGCATTGCAGTAATCTGGAATACTTCGATGAACAGTATCTACTTGTACACACTTGCAACATTTGATGTCACACACAGTTGGATTGTGCAGTGTGATTATGTGTTTGTATTTGATTTGGACTGTGCATCATACAGGAAAGAAATATATTCAACCGAATATTCGGTGGCTTTCTGATGAGAAAGGCCTACGAACTTGGTTGGGCCAATGCCTGTGCATTTGCGTAAGAGAATCCCCTTTTTTATTCTGTTGAATATTTCCTGTGAATAAGTCAGTCATTTCAAATCACATGGCTGTATTTCTAATTTTCAGTGGCTGCAGACCAACCCTGATGGCTGTAGATGACATCTTGTTTCGGAAACCAGTAGAAATTGGTTCCTTGCTATTACTGTCCTCACAGGTTATTAACCATTACTTTCTATGCTTTTCAAACTTATTTAAATGTAATTTTCACTAATGATAATTTTGTAGGCAATTTTTTGCTCTTCAGACTGAGATGATTGACAATACTTTGTTGTCAGGTTTGTTACACAGAAGGGATGCACATCCAGGTCAGAGTTCACACAGAAGTGCTTGACCCTTTGACCCGGCAGCACAGCACCACAAATGTGTTCCACTTCTCCTTCCGTGTAGAGAAGGATGTCCCAGCTGTGGTGCCACGGAGTTATGGAGGTCAGATTTCTTACGAATATTGTTACATTTGGTCCTTTTTTAGTGTTATTGCTTTAAACTCTTATAGTATTGACATCATTATTGAAATTAATCTTACATCTTGTGGTCATCTATAGAGTCTATGCTTTACCTGGATGGAAAGAGACACTTTGATGAGACCATGAGAAGCCAGTCTTGAGTATTCTGGGATGTGCGATAGGATGTGATTCCCGCCAAAGCAACATCCAGCACTACAGATACACTAGTGTTTATGTGTGATTTCTGATTTATTTGAACAGTGCTGTCCATTAAATTTTTTACAATATACAATTGCCTACTGCCATTACATATACCTGTATGTAATTTACCTATTCAGGAGAGGCACCTTCAGAGAAAAGAGCTACTAGAAAAGAGCTTTTAGACATTGGATTTTCTTAATTTTTTTTTATGGAAGTTCGTGTATTTATTTATTTTTATCCAGGCATAACTGAATTATGTCACTGGCCACATCTACCTGTTTTGTCATTAGAATCAATAACTGACCATAGTTTGTTTGCAATGCAGAATGCAATATATGATCAAATATATCAGGAGAGATGTATGTTATTGAAGATCAGCAAAAAACATAACTTTAAAAGACTTTAAAGTAAGAGACATACACACAATAATTTTCTAAGTCTTGCACACCTTGATCTCCTCTGAAAGGTTTCACTTAAGTTGATGATCAAGTTGTGAGGGTTTGACCTCATTTTATATTTTTCTACCAACTAACCCAACATACCTGTGCTAAAGAGCACTTAATGGATAGGTTTATGTTTCAGAATGCTGATTTTTTTTAACTACTTTTCAGTTTAGCCAAATTGAGGATTTCCCATTGTCAGTTTCTGCATAATTATTGTTTAAATAGAACAAACATTCATAGAAATGTAGAAAAGATGGTAGAATGGACCTAAAATGAACTCTGTATGCCGTAAATGTTAAACTTTAAAATATATCTCATTTAGTCACACTACCTGGGCCATATGTGACAAATATATGCATGTCTTTTAAAAAAAATTTTGTGCATAACATATATTAATCAGCACATGCAGTATATGTCCCTCTATTTAATTTTTTTAAATGCTTTTATTATTTTGTGCCTTTGTATGAGTGGTTGTTCAATTCTTGGTCATTTGTTACAGAGAGATGTACAGTATAAACACAACAAATCAATAAGCCTATCTGCGTCTCAATTGGCAGACTAACGTCATTTACCTTATTTGCAATGTTCATCTCAGAATAAACATCTCAGTATTCTGTTTTGACAGACGGTTTATAAACATTTTAAACAGAGCTGCATTTGGTGAAATCTTGTGTTTTGTTAAAAGGAATAGTTCACCCAAAAATAAAAATTCTCTCATCATTTACTCATCATATTGCCATCCCAGATGTGTATGACTTTCTTTCTTCTGCTGAACACAAATTAAGATTTTTAGAGGAATATTTCAGCTCTGTAGGTCCATACAATTCAAGTGAATTGTAACCGGAACCTTGTAGCTCCAAAATACACAAAAAGGCAACTTAAAGTAATCCATACACCAGGGGTTGTCTTCTGAACTGGTTTTGGGTGAGAACAGACCAAATATAATTTTCTTTTTTCCCCCATCTATAAAACTTGACTTCATCAGTCGCCTTAGTGATCCTGATTTCAAGCTTGATTACACTTCCAGTGTTTGATGTATGTGCAGAGCAGGCTTGGGGAACAAATGCCCCTGAAGTTAAAAATATAATACCATCTTAATTTTTCAAATGCCTTTGCTTTAGTTAGCAGCTAGTCTTGTTCCTGTCTACAGAGCCATTGCTGTTTTCCCATGTGTGTCCATTAAGTGCATGCATTTATTCACCTCAGCTTTATTTTCTGAGCTGTAACCAATTGACAAAAACATACAGTTCCTTCCCTTTGCAATTGCCATGTCTCAGCTTTATCCTGAATTGAACTTACATTATTTCATAGTCCATGTATTTAATATAGATAGCACACATAGGCCTAAATCACACAGACAACTATTTTATGTTGCGTTTTTCAGCAGAGATTAACGTGTGCTTTCTTTGTAGTGATCAGTATTACAACAACCAAGTAAAAATAGTGCGTTATGTTTTTTGTCTCAAAACGTTGCAAAATAAAAGTGAAGAACACTTGGCAACACGACAAAGTCCCTCACACAGATCATTTTTTTGTGCCTGTTCCAAATAATGGCAACCCGCATATCCTTGCGCTATTACTTCCGTGGGCGATGCAACCCCATGGCAGCGGTGGTGGTGAGGCATTGCTGGAGAGGACTTTAGCAGAATTTGGGCAGTGGAGCTGTCGGGACTGTCAGGTAGAAGGGTTTCGATAGTCAGTAAAAGAACACTTGAACAAACTGCACAAACTCATAGGAGAATTATATGGAACAAGCAGAATGTGCTGCGTGGAAAATAATCTATCTTTATTAAGAACTGGTTTGACAAATGTGTAATTTTTGTTTTTGGATTGTTTTGGCAGCTTTTGTTCCTATTACTAATAATGGACTGCCATTTTTGGAGTGGATGCCTCACTTCGAGTTTATGAATGGGTTATTAACTGTATTTCACCCAAACTGTTGCATGTCTTCATGTCACACTAGTTACAGAGTATCAGTCTGTAAAATGCCCCAATTATCCATTGGAGGATTGGAGCTTCCCAATGTCAAATGTAACAATTTTTGGATAGGAATGCACCATATACACTTTATAACACGTCTTAGATTTCCTTATTAGGAAAATCAGCTGTAATCCCAAAGCTCTTTTCAAGTGGAAATTAAATTATCCTTCTCTTTCTACTATTAATATATGGACTGGCATTAATAATTTCTGTTACCTAACAAATTGAAAGAACTTAATTATAAAATTGTTAATAATTACTATGCCTGTATCTCTCTTCTTTCTAAGTTTAAGTTGGACATCTCTTCACAATTTACATTCTGCAACTTCAATCTTGAAACGATACCACACTTGTTTTTTTTTTTATATGATTATGCAATGGTATTCTGGGCAGAAGTAGCCTTTATTATTTTCTCTGCTTAAAACGAACGTATTATTTATTCAATAATAAACGTACTGGTTTTTTTTTATTTGGGACTCAGTAAAAGTAGATGGATGACAGGTTAAAACTGCTAACTCTCTGTGGCCAGTTTCACTCCATAAATGTAGTCACTGACTCTAAGCCCAATTTTAGGCTTTTTTGTGTCGATCTAAAGTGATTCTATTTGTTCATAATTTAACAAGAAAGCCACTAAAACTGCTCTGTTGATAAAAAAATAAAAAAAGGTTTAATTATGAGTAACCTACTGATTTCCTGAAGGTGACAATTTGTATTATTATTATTATTAATTTATTATATGTTTCATTTCTATTGCTTTAGATGTGTTGTGACTTTTTAGTAGACTACGGTTTACTGTATCTTGTTTGAAAGTGTACTTTATTGTCTTGCTCAACCTTCGAGATTCTTTTTATTTATTTTTTGTGATATGGCCTATGTATCCCCTGTAATTGTTTATTCAATAATAAAAAAAAAAACAAAAACCCGCACAGACCCGACTGCGTTGGAGGAAATAACTTTCCGTACCAGCAGGTGGCAGTAGTCTATATTCGTTACTCAAAACGGGAAACCGGAAAAGCTAGTGACTGCTGAGATGCAAAACATTAACAAAGCAGCGCTTTCTTAATATTTTCACACAAATCTCTGGCCTCTCCTGAATCATGCTGATTAATTCGTCTTCATTTGCCTCATTCCAGACAGCCATGTCGTTTGAAAGTATTCGCGTACTGGAATGAGAAATGCGAAGAAATTAGAAGAGCGTACTGTATGTTCCCTCTTGACTTCGTCGTTTACTTGCTTAGTCATTTCCGTTTTCTTCTCGTGCGCTGGTTCTCTAACAGCCAATCAGAATGATCCAACCAGCTCCGCCGCCGAATCAACATGATCAGTCGGCCAAATAAGAGCCGACGGGGACCGACTTCAGCCGACGGTGCGGAACACACCCCAAAAATTATCCCGATAGACGCTCACGGACGACCCTACATTGGCCTACCTTCGGGATGGAGTTTCAGTGCCTTTAAACGGTATAACTTCATTTACACAAACTGTGAAAAGAATAATCCAAGAGTTTAATAAAAATATATATTATTTCGCTTGTTTTAACGGCCAATTTACTAAAATATGCAATTATTGTATGGTTTATACAATATTGTAATTCATTTTGTACATTTGTTTTCATGCTTCAGTATAAGACAGGCAGAAAAGCATTTAAACTGCTGACAGTTTTTGCAAGGGTTTGACACAAATCTACAGTAGCCTACAGTACATATCCTGCTCAGATCAACCAAAGCTAGCCTATCCTAGAGTGAAGGGAAAAAGTCCTGGTGTTGTGTTCCTGCCTGGCTATGGATCTAACATGAGTGGACAAAAGGGTGTATTTGCAGGAAAAGATGTGCTATTCATGTTAGATGAACTTGCTGAATGTCCCCAGGTGAGACTTAAAGGGATAGTTCACCCCAAAATGAAAATTCTCTCATTGTGTACTCACCCTTTGTCATCCCAGGCGTGTATGACTTACTTTCTTCTGCAGAACACAAACAAAGATTTTTAAAAGAAGATCTCCACTTTGTAGGTTTTTAAAGTGGATGCTGATTAGACTTTTGAGGCTCCAAAAATTACAAACAGTTAGAATAAACATCATCCATATGACTCCAGCAGTTAATTTAATGTCTTCTAGAGCGATACAATTGCTTTTGGTGCTAAAAAAAACGATATTCATGTACTTTTTCATTATAAATCTACGCTTCCGGTAAGCTTCACAAGACGGAGTTTATGCATTCTCTCATGTGACGTGTTCACGTTGCCATGTTACGGACATAATCTCACTTCTCTCAGTTGAGATATCCAGAAAAAGCACACAAATGCACCATTGTGAGTAAAGAAATAGATAAATACAGATCTAAACCAAAACCAACGAAGCTTCTGTACTGCGTTCCACCTACTCAGTTGTAAACAGCCCTGCTCTTCTGTGTGTGTTGCAGTTCTTGCGTGAACATGCCAAAGTGATTATGTCACACCCGCATACTGATGCTGACCAAAAGCAATGATTTATAGTTAAAAAGTATTACATATTGATCTTTTTCGCACACAAAAGCAATCAGAAGACAATTCATTTAACTGCCGGAGTCAAATTGATTACGTTTATGATGACTGTCTGTTCTTTTTGGCGCTTCAAAGTCTGATCATCATCCACTTGCATTTTAAGGGCCTACTGAGATATTTTTCTTCAAATGTGTTCTGCTGAAGAAAGAAAGTCATATACACCTGGGATGGCATGAAGGTGCGTAAATGATGGGAGATGATGAGAATTTTTTTGGGGGGGTAAACTATCCCTTTAAATGGTCTCATAAGACTACAGTTACAAAGATTTTGCATATCAGTACAGACTTGAGTCAATAATCCAAATCAGCTTTTGTAAATTTCTTCTTAGAACTGTTTCCTATACTCTAAAATAGTTGTGCTATTACTATCACATCTTAAAATGATCCTGTTCAGTGTTTTGACTTAAAGGAATAGTTCACCCACAAACTATAATTCTCTCATCATTTACTCACCCTTATGCTGTTTCAAACTAGTATGTTCCTCTGCGGAACACAAACAAATACTGTATATTTTTATTGAGATATGTGAGATATTAAATTTAAACAAATGGAGACCAACACTTCCTAGCTCCAAAAAGGACATAAAGGCAGCATAAATGTAATCCATAAGACTTTAATGGTTTGATCCACTTCTGTATTCTTTAATCCAGTCTTCTGAAGCAATACCATCATTTAGGATGAGAACTGCCTTTTCACTCTTTTTTAGTCTCCTAGGTGTTATGATGATTTAAAGCTTGATTACACTTCCTTGCCCTTAACATGTGTGCAGAGTGCATGTATTAAACCACTTCAGTATGAATTACCTTTATGCTGCCTTTATGTCCTTTTTGGAGCTTGGAAGTGTTGGTCCCCATCGACTTGCAATGAACAGATACATTTTATACTATATACAATGAAAATAGCTTTTTGTTCTGCAGAAGTAAAAAAGTCAAATGAGTTTAAAATTGTCTAAGGATAAGTGATGAGTGAATTATCATGTTTGGGTGAATCATTCCTTTAATTCTTAAGTCTTGTCGATACTTTTAGTAGTGTGACCACTAGAGGTCACTAATATTTCAAATTTTGGCATTGAACACTGCTTTAAGAGTAATTTAATTTGGGCTCAATGGGATGACTGTATATGCTGTATTAGAGACTGTGTCCTGAGACTGTAGTAGCTTGTGTCCTAACATTCGTAATAGATTTTTGTTGGCTCCAGTATGGGTGGATGGCTGATGCTCTTGGCCGCTGTTGCTCGCCCAGAAAAGACAAAAGCATTGGTGGGCATTTAAGACACTTCCTATAGAGGTGAGATGCAACTTGACTTCAGATCAAATCAGTCACATCAAATAATTTTTTTAAATGGGTCCTAGAGATGGACATTAGCATAGTGGCCTTTTGTCCCACTAACCACTGTATTAATATTTAAAGATAGTCAGAGAGTTCACATGTGTTATACAGGTGAGAAAAGATTGTGAGAACAAGGGTGCATGGACAATCCCCATGAAGAGCAACGAGAAGGGAATGTGAGTATGGACTTCCTGAGTGAGGCAGAGAACCACAGCATCACCTGCCCTGTTCATCTCATTCATGGCTTAAAAGATGAGGACGTGCCCTGGCACATCTCCATGCAAGTTGCAGAGCGTGTTCTAAGCACCAATGTAGACATCGTTGCACGCCGCCATGGCCAGCACCGCAGTGCTGAGAAAGATGACATCAAACTTATTGTCTACACCATCGATGACCTCATAGACAAGTTTACCACTATGGTGTGATCCACGATTTAGGATGGGGTTACCAAACAACCTGCCTTAAGATCCTCTTACTTTATTTTGCCAAACACCCTCTTACCATTTTGTTGTGAACTGTTGGACGGAAAAAAAGGGACAAACCCTAAAACCTTTATTCTCTTATGCTTTATTTTACATGTCTTTTACACGTTTACTCCCTCTGCTAACCAACCTTTTTGGAAAGCTGCTTCTTGTCTAGCAGATTGGTTACTGCTGTAGGTCTCCTGTGCCTTTTTTTAACCTCATGTCACACTGTTTATGAAAATAAATCCTTAGTATATCAATACACAGTGTATGAAACACATATCTGTGATTAAACACTGTTCCATAAGGCCAATATGTTATAATGAGTTAATGGTGTGTGTACTATTTAATTAGCCCACCCGAACATCCAAAATAGCACAGTATTGAGCGCATTATATCAAAGCTGACCTTTCAGTTCTGTCTGCCCCCTGCACTCCCTGTTTGTTTGGAGTAAGTATTGGACCACTGCTCAAGGAATCGCTTGGTTGTTGATTAACACACGTGATTAGTGTTGAACTGTGTTCAATGGGCCAGGCCTTTTCAACCCTTTATCCCCAACCGATGAGCTCATATTTAACAACCAGACTGACCTTTCTATGACAGCCAATGTCCCTACCTTGATAGCACATGTACATTGCCCAAACATCTATTAGATATGTATGTTTTCATCTGGAAATTTTTACATATGTAGATGTAAATCTGCTCTTATATTTTCCTCTCAGATGTTAATTAGAATGCAATGCTTTCCATATGAATCGCTTGTTAAAATACATCTCAGAAATGAACATGTGCTATCTGGGTACTTTGTCAGACATCTCTAAATTGAAGTAGCACAATGTGTAGCATATGCATACGTAAGATTCATATCAAAATGAATCATGGCCAAAGTAATGTTGTGGTCTTCCATCATTCAGGTGCCATTTTTACTACCATTTATCCAAAAGTCCAATCATTTACTCACCCTTATACCATCCTAGATGTGACTCTCTTTGTTCTACAAAACACAAATGAAGATTTTTTACAAGAATATCTCTACTTTTTGGATCCATACAATGCAAGTGAATGGTGACCAAAATGTTGAAGCTCCAAAAAGCACATAAAAGTAATCCATATCACTCCATTATCGGTGGACAGACCAAAATATAACTCCATTTCACTATAAAACTTGACATAAGCAGTCTCCTTGGCGATCATGATTTCAAGCTTGATTAATTTTTCTATATCGCCATCTATCATTCTGCACACGCATCAGGCACTAGGAAGTGTAATCAAGCTTGAAATCATAATCATGCCTATAGACTGCAATGGCAAGAAGTACACTGAAAAAGGAGATACATGTTGGTCTGTTTTCACACAAAACTGATTAGATCACTTCAGAAGTCATGGATTTAACCACTGCTTTAACCACATAATATGAATTATCCCTTTATAATAGAATCATTAAAACATTGCTAGCATACTGAATACTTGCGTTCACAAGACTTTTTAAGTCCAAACCATGTATAACGACATCTTGTAAGTACAATCTAATAATATGCAGTTGTCTACCACACAGTGGTAAATACACTTTTGGAATGTTGTTATTAAAAGCTAAATATTATACATTAAAGATGGAGTTTGTTGAAATTCTTCACTTTTTGCACACAACCTATTAAATGAAGCTTAGACATGTTTCTTTAGCAGTCAAAGTGGCTTTTCTAAAGATAACTTAAGGCAATGCTTAAAGATTTCAATTAATAAAAGTAAATTACTTGTTTTTCCTGTACATCACGGATATTCAACCACAGTTGTCCTCTGCTGAGTTTACATGCGTTACTAGTGGATCTTAAAGGTGTAATATATCTACTGTACTAAAGCATAAAATTATTATGATATGTTATCAGAGATATAGGAAACATTTCAACAAGTTGAAATATTGGCTTCTCCGAAAACAATGCTACAGCCAGTATATTCTACTTTGAAATGTCTATTCCGGCCGGAATTTCTGTTTGTGTTTTGGCCTGTGTGATCCCGCCCACTGGGGGGGCCCAATAGTATTTCGATACCTCGGGTTGCCAAATTTGAAACAGGTTAGTCGGCAAAAACAGCGCGTTGCAGCCATGGATGCCAGCAATACATCTACGTAACATTGACAGAGTTGTAATAAAAATCCACATGAGCTGGTTTATAATTAGCAAAAAAAAAAATGTAAATGCATCGCAAACATATACATATACAGCTGATAAACTTACAGTGTAAGGCTTGTCGCTTGGCATTTGCTCGTTCATGGGTCTCTTTAACCTTGCAACCCGGGAGAGCTTCGAGCTTGGGGAGGGGGAACGCACTCCAATATTTTTAATTTGGACTACAGTACCCAATTTAAGAGATGTCAATGTACATATTACACCTGTTTTGTTGTTCTTCCTGGCAGTTTCATAATACTATATTTAAGAAGGAGGTATTTGAAAGGTGTTGATTGGTATTCATATTCAAAATCTTTTCTAGGATCATATTTTAATTATATGACAAAATGCGTACTCGAGAGAAATCATTCAAGCCCATTGGAATGATAATGTGCAATAGTGTCACAATTGTTTTTATAATCTCTTGAGACCATCTTTATTATGCCGGCCATCTAACCGATTGCTAACGACGCAAAACGCAGCTTATGAATATTAATTAAGCCACACCAACCTTTCTTTTCATCGAACGTCCAGCTACGTAGCCTAGTTAAAATTCATGGGCCACGCCTCACCGAACAGTGCGCCGTAAGCCACGCCCCATAACCAGCTGCATGGACGTTTCAGTCCAGCATCTCTGAGCTGTGACCCCGCATTGTCGGAGGAGGACAAGACGCACATATCCTTGAGGTAAGTGGACTCTGTGAATTTCACTCTTGGATTTTTATAGTAAAAAAAAAAAAAATTATCGCAAGTAGAATTAAATAATGATCAGTTTAAATCTAATAGTTTAAAACAAATCTGCTAAAGCATTTGTTTTTCTGCTTCTGCATGCCCTTAATCGGAATTCTTGAAAACATATGGTATTATCTTATATATATGATACTGCGATGTACTTGACAGTTATTATAGTCTATTCTCGGCAACACGTTCGGATTGAAACGCATTTGAGCTTTTTGTTTTAAAGTGACGTTGGAACTGAACTGGACCACACCCCGGTCAGTACATGTAAAAAAAAAAAAAACAGGCGTAATGAAGACGGGGGATGATTGTTGCTCCTCTTTAGTGCCGCTTCAGCTGATAGATGCTAATTATTTTCTGTCTTTAGAAATAGGTCCACTGGGAAAAGATCTATATTACATTTAACTGACCATGGCAAACAGAGGACCCAGTTATGGACTGAGCCGTGAGGTGCAGGAGAAGATTGAGCAAAAGTACGACCCAGAGTTGGAGTCTCGGCTGGTAGACTGGATCATTGCACAGTGTGGAGGAAACATAGAGAGACCACAGCCAGGGAAACAAAACTTTCAAAACTGGCTCATGGATGGCACTGTGAGTTACCACATCTAACAGGGTTCCAGTTCTCTCTGAATACCATTTGACAATATCAAACCAACATCTTTCTTTCTGTTGATGAATCATGGATTCATATTTATCTCTGTACTTTCCATTCCTTTATCATCTATATCTGCAGATCCTCTGCAGACTCATTAATAGTTTGTATCCACGTGGTAAGGAGCCTATTAACAGGATCCCAGAGACTCAGATGGCCTTTAAGCAGATGGAAAAGATCTCCCAGTTCCTTCAGGCAGCTGAAGCATATGGAGTAATCACCACTGACATTTTTCAGACAGTGGACTTATGGGAAGGTACAGTAACAACAGCACAGTGAGGTTTTTATGGTGCTTTATTTATTTATTTTATTATATTTATTTATAATGAATTATAACGTATGAATTAATAAATAAATTAAATAATATGACGCACATGATTTTCTGTCTCATTATTGCAACCTCTGTCTCTCTAATAACTACACTAATAACTGCATTAATCTGCTGTCAGTGGCTCAAACCTCCGTTACTAACTCTAAAATGACGTTTTGGAATTAGCAACGGAGGCATGGGATTAGATGCGTAAGAAATTAGTCCTACATACAAGAGCATTTTAATGACAAAAACTTGACAAACGTCTAGAATCACATCATCTGTTCGAGGTGTGGTAACTGTAGTATAAGCGGAATAATTGACTCCGGGCCGTTGAATTATGTAAGGAATAATTGACGACGGGCCATTGAATTATTAGAAAAATAATGCACACCCGGGGTGGTAATGCGCATTACCACCCCGGGTGTGCATTATTTTTCTAATAATTCAACGGCCCGTCGTCAATTATTCCTTACTTGTTGCACCACATATCAGTGTCGCTTTGTGGAAGAAGATGGGCCTAATAATTGCCTGCATTGCATTATAAAACTGGTCTTACATACGTATATATATATTATTATTATTATTAATATAATTTGTATTTTATTCTTATCTAGTAATCCAGTTATCCAGTAACCTTCCAGTTAACAACTAGAAAAGTCATAGAAATTCATTGGTCGAACTAACAAATTAATAGATTGCAAGTGTTTGCATGAAATGCTATTTTATCATATACTGTTTATGCATAATTAGCCAGGTCTTGCAATGCTTTTATCATTTCTGGGATGATGCAAGTTATATTTCTTGGTGTGTAGCCAAAATCATTCAGTGTTTGTTGGTTCACTTGGTTTAAGGAAAAGACATGGCTGCTGTCCAGAGAACTCTAATGGCCCTGGGTAGCGTTGCTCTTACCAAAGACGATGGGCATTACCGAGGTAACCGAGACTGGTTTCACAGGTGAGCAAGACAATAAGTGCTGTCAGACCAATTCATAGTGCAACGTTAAGTGCTTTCTGGTTGGACTTGTGAATGAACTGTCTCAGTGCCATGTGAGCTCTGAATCCATTTTGATCTTGTGTGACAGGAAGTCTCAAAGCAACCGGCGAGAGTTTTCTGAGGAGCAGTTGCGCCATGGTCAGAATCTGATTGGCTTGCAGATGGGCAGTAACCGTGGGGCATCTCAATCTGGCATGACTGGTTATGGCATGCATCGGCAGATTATGTAAAACGATACTACATCCCAAAACTTGCCTAAAACACCCAGAAGACCTTAAAACCTCCTAACCCCAGCCAAAAACCGAGCAGTGTTCCTTCTCAGTCCTTGATGGTGAAGCCTATTTGATGAAGAAGAGCAGTCTTAGTAACATCGGAAACTGAAGTATAGCGGTTATAAGAATATTATTTCATCCCGTTTTACAATTATAGAAGGTATAAGCATGCTAGATATATCTATTTTATTTTTGGTTAACTTAACTTATAAAAGGATAAGTTTATTTATTTGTAAATGTATGCCAATAGAGGTCATAATTCTTATAAACATATGAAGCCAATTAACTAAAGTCCAGACAACTGACTTGCTTTCAACGAGAAAACAGTATGTTAAAAAACAAATAAAGGACAGAAAACTTCTTATTACTTTACACAGTGATTGAATGTACAGTTTGCAAACTTAAAATATTGCACTTGCTGATACTGTATTGCACCTGTTGTTATTGCTGGGTAACTGTGATCAGCTTTCATGCTGTTTTTATAGCATAAATAAATGATGGCAGTGCACATACTAACAAATGTACTCTATGCAGATTAATACTGTATGTCATATATGTGTTTGTGTTGCCCATAGTATGTTTCTGTTGAGAAATTAGTTTCTTCATAAGCTTGGTGTTATTTTGGTGTTCATGTATGTGGAAGTGTTTAATAAACCTTGAATTGAATAAATTATCAGCTAGTTGTGTTTTCAATCAAATAAAAATGTAATTAAATAAAAATTATATTGTCTAAGTTCTAAACTTAAACTATAGTGTGCAAAATGCATAACTAAACTCTTAAAAACTTAAAAATACACAAACATTTTTTTTTAATTATTATTTATATATTATCTTGCTGTATATGGCTCTAGAGTTATCTATAAAGCACAGTGCATACTTGGTTTTCTAAAGAACTAAACAAAGTTCTTTCTGGAACATAAAAATATTCTACAATGGCATTAGGCCTTTTGATTCTAATTGAAACATTTATTTTTATGAGAGGGAGCGAGGTATTTGATGCACAGTGAATTTAAATATTCAGAAGTATAGAGGCAAATGGAGGAGCATTATAAGGTCAAGCATTGAGATGCATTGAATTGCATGTGCAATGTCACTGAAGTGGAAAATTAATCAAGATAAAAGTAACTGGGACTTTGTGTATGTACAGCAATGAATTACAAAATGCTCTTTAGACTGACTTTATGACTGCACAATCATATTTCTAAAGCAACAAAATCAATTAGTGCAAATTAAAACACTAGAGGCTCAGTGTTATTCTTGCCTTTGTTTGGTCACTAAAAATCCTAAAGCCCATATGGAAGTGACAGATTGACATCTTCAAAATAATATTAGCTTTATTCCACAATGTTGGATTTAACAGAGTTACGAATAAATGGCTGTTGCCTGCCTCATATGTAAAACTCAATGCTAATATGATTTGTGCAATACCAGGTTCCAGGTTGATTTTTATCTAAACTAAAATACAAAGAGGCATTACAATAGAGGACATAGGTGATGTGTAATGAAGTTGGGTAATCTCAACAATGACTTTCTGATCAATGCATTAACAGTTTTGAACAATGATGTCTTTGGTATGACAAAATTGGAAAAATCTTTGTGCACATTTAGCTTCCTTGGACCTAGCACTGTTTTTAAACACAGTTTATTGGACATTTGTGTGCTGCAGAGATGGTTGAGAGCACCACGCTCTTTCCCAGATAGATTTTCATTCTTTTTCTTGTTCTGTTGGTCAGTGCTGCAGAGCAGGAAGTTTCTGAAAAGAATAACAGCTGTATGTGTGGTCACCCCGGAATACCAGGAGACCCAGAACACAATGGAATGCCAGGTTGTGATGCCAGAGAGTCCCCAAAGGGGACAGAGGTAAGAAAAAAGCAAATACATTTTGACTCCAGTTAATCAGTCACCTTTGAGCTAAGCAAGGTCAAAAATTGTACTGAACATTTGTGGAGCAGTGTTTGCAACGTCACTGGATATTAGATGTTAAAGTCCAAGGCCATATTTAAGACATTGCATAGTTTATTAGATTACTATCTAACTTACATGCAAAATCAGAATTTCAGTAAATACATATAATGCAGTAGAAGGGTTTCAACAGCTTTGTTGCTTTCTAAAGGGGACAAAGGTACTTGCGGTTATGATGGTTAATATGGATTTCTTTGTTTCCTTTTCCAAATCCTTATCTTATTTAATCTGGTATTTTTCAACCTTTGTGTTTCTTGGAGTATGGAAAGAATTCACTTTAGTAGAATACATTAGGTTTGTTTTTGTTTGTTTTCTTTTCTTGTACATTTAAAAATTTCAAATGGCTATTGCCATTTCATGGGATGGTTGGTGCTTTTGCAGGTATTGCTGGCATAGGTGGTATGGGGGCAGCGTGGAGATAATGGTGACAGGGGCCCACCTGGCAAAATGGGGCCCCAAGGCTTCCCAGGGCCACTAGGTTTGAAAGACCAGAAGGGAGAAATAGGTCTGCCTGGACTGCAGGGCATCAAAGGGGAGGTAGGCCCTGAAGGCCCTGTAGGACCAAAAGGAGACATTAGCTTTAAAGGAGATACAGGGCCTACAGGGCACTTTGGGACCTCTAGAAGACTAGGCCCAAAGGATGATCTTGGCAATCAAGGTATCAAGGGCAGCATTGGTTTGCGTGGTGAAAAAGGGTCAAAAGGTGACATTGGAGAACAAGGTCCAAAGGGTGACATACCTGAGATAAAAAAAAATGCTTTCTCAGCTGGAATGAGTGAAACCTCCAAAATAACTCCTGCTAACACCCCAATTTGTTTTGATAAAATCCTCTATAATCGGCAGGGTCACTATGACCCTCGGACCGGTCGCAGCGGAGCCTATTTTCATATCACATTTCATCATATCACTGTCTCCTCTTGAAATGTTATAGTGGTCCTGATAAAGAATGGTCAGCAAACGATCCACACCATGGACAACTACCAAAGGGTTGAGGACCAGGCAGCAGTGGGAGTAGTCCTAGACCTGGAGGCGGGAGACAAGGTGTGGCTGCAAGTGGCTGATGGAGGCTTATTTACTGGGCTGTAAGCAGATGAAGATGATGACACTGTTTTTTCTGGATTTCTCCTCTTTGTAACCTAAAGTAGCCACTCTGTAGAGCCTTTTGTTCAACTGGTGTTGGATAGCCTGTGCACATGTATTCTGAAATAAAATATTTTAAATTCACTAAATGGTCTCACACACAATACTTGTTTTGAGTTGATTTTTTTTTTCTTTTGACAGATTTCTATAACATCAAAAATTTTTATTAAAACTCACAAGATAAACCTTATTTGTGCATTGAAGACTCTATTAAGTATATTTTCCATGCATTTTTGTTTTTCTCCAGATAACCTCAAAGCATGTTTTATATGGTAACGTCTAAATTGATTGAATGGTTTTGTCAATATATATATATATTGAATTGTTATTGAAAATTCAGTAAAGACTGGACAACCCTGACTTAGGTGGTTACAGCAAAATTAGGGTATATCGGGGCTAGAGCAAAGTGTATAGAGATTGAAAAATGGCAATGCTGTTCACTAAATATTGAAGGAGCAACACCATTTCTGTGAAAAGAAATGATAACAGAAGGTTGCTTTGGTTAGATTTATAGATTAGATCATTTTTTTTTTTAAGTTGGCTAGGGGGCCTTTTACCTCACACTTGGTAAAAGGCCACTAGGGGGTTATAGTAGTATAGTGTTAGATTTAGGGGCAATAGTTATGGTGCAAAATTTGCCAACTTATGCAAATATGGCTTTCACTTACTGGACTGTTATTGAAAAACATTGATTTAATCGCCTTAAAGGGTTAGTTCACACAAAAATGAAAATTCTCTCATCATTTACTCACCATTATGCCATCCAAGATGTGTATTCCTTCTTCTGCAGAACACAAACAAAGATTTTTAAAAGAATTTCTTAGCTCTGTAGGTCCATACGATGCAAGTGAATAGTGCCAACATTTTGAAGCTCCAAAATCCACATAAGGGCAACATAAAAGTACTCCAGACAACTATTGTGGTTAAATCCATATCTTCAGATAGGTGTGGATGAGAAATAGAGTAATATTTAAGTCTTTTTTTTTTTTTACTACAAATTATGCTCCCTGCTCAATCTCCAATTCACTTTCACTTTCGCATTTTCTTCAAGTGCTTTCGGTGATTCACATTCTTCGTGCATATCGCACCCTACTGGGCAGGGAGGAGAATTTATTCACTTACCACATCATGTCAGAAGAAATGGATTTAACCACTAGAGTCATATGGGTTACTTTTATGCTGCCTTCATGTGGATTTTGGAGCTTCAAAATGTTGGCACCAGTTCACTTCCATTGTGAGAACCTATAGAGCTGAAATATTGTTTAAAAAATCTTAATTTGTGTTCTGCAGAAGAAAGAAAGTCATACACATCTGGGATGCCATGAGGGTGAATAAATCATGAGAGAATTTTCATTTTTGGGTGAACTATCCCTTTAACTAAAACAAAAAATGACAAATAAATGTGATAAATAAATGTGATCATTTCAGGGATTCTCAATATCTATTTACATTTGCAACATAAGAAATGCAGTTAAATGTTACTTCAAATTACTTCAAAATCTAAATTTGACAGTGCATAGTGACAAAAATGTGTTTAAGAAATTGCAGAGATAGTTTGTTCCAATTTGTGTTTTGGTGGGGACTTTTAGCCCTGTTGTACCCTAATCTTTTAGTGAGATCATAAAAAGCTCCTTAAAGGAATGGGTTCAATACAAATTAAGCTCAAGCGACAGAGTTTGTGGCAAAATGTTACCCCAAAAATATATTTCTCCTCATCCCTCCTTTTCTTTAAAAAAAAAAAAAAAAAAAAAAAGAAGCAAAAATAGAGGTTACAGCAAGGCACTTAGGCTACAATGAAAGTAAATGGGGCCAATTTTTGGAGGGTTTAAAGTCATAAATGTGAAGCTTATAATTTTTTATAAAAACACTTACATTTACTCTTCTGTTAAAACTTGTGTATTATTTGAGCGTATCACAGCAGACTTGTTTCTCCGCCCCGAAGCAATCAGCGCAACAAGTGCACGGATGCTGTCCAATAACATCGCGTCGCCTGCGCAGGGCTGTGGATCTATCTGGCTAAGCGTTTCTACCACAATGATCCAACTTTCAACTCTTTAACCCAGTCTCTTTCAACCATAAAGCTTGCTCGTGTCCAGTTAACTTCGACCATGTGCCATTAAATCGCCCAAGGGAGTCCTCGGGACACACACTTCATGGAAAGTTTTCCGTCCCGATATATATTTGACCACGAGATATTTGAGCTTGTGCATTAGGATTCCTTAAGAACGTTTTGGCTGGTTATTTACTTTCGCATTCTTCGTCTGGCTGTCTAACGATTTCCGATGTGTTAATATGCGTAATTCACCGGACATTGGACTTTCGGAGGAGTTAGTAGCGACTGACAAGTCGATAGAAGCCGAACAACTGTTGTGACACCGGGCCAAGACGCCACTCAAGAACTATGATAAAGGTAAGAATAACAAACCATTTCCGTTTCATTTAAAGGAGAATCGATGTGTAATGACGAGTGAATTAAAGATTTGGGTTAAAAAGTGTCGATGAGGTTTTAAAAACCGTTGGATTCAAAAGACGCTGGGAGAGGGAGGAGGGGGACATTGTGTGTGCGTTACTATCCCGCTGGTTGTCATAGTGATGTGGGGGGTGTTAGAGCACGAGAGGAGCAGTTCACACCGAACACGTAATTTCGGTAAAAAATAGCTAGACGCAGCGTCATGAATAGAGCAGAACGCAGGTGTCTCGAGACGCATTTTTAACAGTACTCTTTAACTTGACACGGCACAACGTTCAAAGACGTCCGCATAGCTAGCGCCTGTTTACAAAACGTTTTCGGTGTGAACGGCCCCTAAACTTGTAGATGAGAAGGAAGATGCGGGATGGGGGATGGAATAGGAGGGGGTGGCGTGGTGCTCCTAAAGCGCTTTACAAGGAGACCGAGTTAATTAAACTCGCAAATAAATGAGAGCTTTTTCTTTGGAAGAGAACCCAGTTGAACACAACTCTGTAATCGCCTTCACACAAACCAGATTTTTAGATGAATATCTCAGCTCTGTAGGTCCATACAATGGAAGTCAACAGGGTCCAAAATTTTGATGCTCCAAAAGCACATAAATGCACTATAAAAGTCATCCATACAACTCCAGTGGTTAAATCAATGTCTTCAAAAGTAATATGATTGGTGTGGGTGAGAAACGGATCAGTATTTTCAGTCCCTTTTTACTATAAATGATCCTCCCTGCCCAGTTGGTGGCGATATGTTTGAAGCAAAAGAAAGAAAAGAAGATCACTGAGGAAGGCTGTTTGAAATGAGAGATTTTTAATAAAAAAGCACACCAATCATATATCTTCTGAAGACATGGATTTCATTAGTGGAGTCATATAGATTACTTTTGGGCTCCCTTTATATGCTTTTTTGAGCTTCAACGTTTTGACCCTGTTGACTTGCATTGTATGGACCTACAGCACTGAGATATTATTCTAAAAATCTTTGTTTGTGTTCCACAGAATAAAATCATACACATCTGGGATGGAGATTTTTAATTTTGGGGCGAACTATCCCTTTAAGCACTAACCTGAATCTTTGTAATGTTTAGAAATGTTTAAATCTTGGCATATGTTGGTCATATGCAACCATGTGCTGTTATTGATATCATTAGTCATATCATAGATAATTGTGCATGCCAGAAAATGTCACTGCAATCTTCATTTGTCATGCACTATAGTAGTGGTTAGCTAGTTAAAAGTACTAAGCCCAGCACTTTCTCTACTTTAAACAATTGCTCTGCTAGACTTCAACTTAAAGGGCACAGGCAATGGAATGCACTCCTCCATACACATAATGAGAGGGTTTTCGTTATCACGAGACATGCACAAGGAATTAATGCTTTGCTGTGTGCCTCCTGAGCCAGGCGACCATATAGTCATGCTAAATCTCACTTCTCACCCTCTGATCAACGATCATACACCCTGATACTACACAAATGCATTAATGGAGCAGCTAAGTGTTTAAAGGGAGTATTTTGGGATAGAATAATCAAATGTGAAATGTATTACTCAAGACCTTTTTGGCTCCACAGTCATGCAAAGTGAATGTTTTAAAACCCTGTAATCCTAATATTTCATATAACTTTACACAGATAAGGTTTGTGAGCAATTTTATTATACTATCATCATGTTTAGATGTATAATGTTTACGGCTTGTGGCTATACTTTTAAAACTTTGTATATTTTAATGTTTGTGGGTTGTTCTCATTCTCTTCCATTGAAAGTGCTTTACTGTAACCTCACTATATATATATATATATATATTAGTAATTGACATTAATTTGCCACAAATGCCATTGATTGAGCTTAACTTGTATTAATTAAACTAGAACATTCCTTTTAATGCTTCTAAAAATAGAGCTAATTTTCTTTATGCAAAATGTTATATCTTTTTCTCTAAGATTTCATGGTGAAATATGACACATGTATGCACATATCTTCCATAAAACTAAGCATTGCCTTTTTACAGTTCTCTGAAAGTACATTGACATGCATTTTACAGCAGTGAATTTAGTGTTCAGACTGCAGGCAAATCAGATTTTTTTTCTCAAATCAGATCTTTTCAGGCAGATTGTCCACACAATTAATTGCAAGTGATCAAATCAGATTGCGTGTTCAGACATAACCAACCTATCTGCATGGATTGCTATGGTAACAACATAGGCGTACCCACGTGAAGATTCTTTCAAAACAGATTTGTGTGTTTGTGATGTTGAATATTGTGATGTTCCGTGCTGCTGTCACCAATTTTTGACATCATCGTTGTGTGTCACGTTAAGAGTGACATAAAAGACCATTTGAAATCCGAATTGACCAGCCAGAGTGTCCGGACTGAGACGCATCTGAAAAAATCTGATTTCAGTCGCATTTTAAAACCACCTCCCGATGTGTTTTTTTGCTCTCCAGACTATCAAAAACTCCAGATAAAATCTGGATATGCAAAAAATTTACATTTTTAGTGGCAGTCTAAGTAGACTAATGCAGGTTCAGAAACTGGTGAGATGAATGAGTTGTCAGAGGTCGCATTACATGATACTTCCCATGCCTGAAGCGGGCAGGGTGTGTCCACCATAGGCTTCCTTTTCTGACTGACAAAAAGGAGAACAGGGTCATAATATGGTTGATGGTATCAGTAACCAAACAAAAATAATAAATCACTCTTCTATTTAGTGTACATCTGTTGTCTTTCTGACGCACCAAATCTGTTACACTGACTTTAGAAGAGGTTAATGCTTCTGTGAAGAATTTCTCTCTACACACAAACACATGTCTATGGGTGTGTTTGACTGTATACAGATATATAGATGCTAGTCCAGACTGTTAAAGTCTTATAATCAGGGGGGGAAGAGGGGTGCTACACACGTTATCAAGTGGGTTTGAGCAAGAAGAATGTTAACCAGAGGAATGAAGAATGCTAGTGCCCTTTAACATTTTCACTTTAAATCTCTGCTTGTGTTTAGCCAGTGGAAGGGTTATTAAAATGTGAGTTAAATACAAATAAGATCTTTTTGATTTCATTTTGGACATTGAGCATAACTATCAGATCATTTATATAGATAAAACATAATGACTGAAATGCTTTAAGAAAGTCTGGAATGCTAAAGGGCGGTGTAGCATTTGTAAGCTGAAAATATAAAAGAGCTTATAAAAAAGGCTTGTACTTCTATCACAATTGTGAGTCTGGTCATTTTCATTTTACTTGTTCATAAAGATAGCATTGGCAGCATCATTCCTAAGTGGTGTGACAGCATGGCAAGACTTGCTTATCTTGATTGGTAGATAATCAGAACTGGTGTGGTAGGTTATTGTTATGAAATTCCTTAGTCAGCAAGCATCATTTTGGACTTAGTCTATGTGTTTAGTCTGTACAAAGCATAATCATTATTTGCAATGAGCATTTACTTAGTATGGAGAATCTTTTAAATCAACTTAAAGGGTAAGTTCAACCAAAAATGTTATTTACTCACCTTACTCGGTCTTTCTGAACCCATATGGACAACAAAAAGAGACATTTTGAAGAATGTTCAAGCTGCTCTTTTTCCATACAATGAAAGTGAATGGTGACTGAGGCTGACATTCTGCCTTGCATCTCTTTGTGTTCTGCGGAATAAGTCATATGAGTTTGAAACAACATTAAAATGAGTAAATGATGACAGAATTTTCATTTTTGGTGAACTCCCTTTAATTTTAAGGCACGGCCTATCAGCTTGCCTTTGGATGTACATACTGAAGTGGAAAATGGGAAGTATGGTTCGAGGGATCCTTGCTTGTCTTTACACCGCTTATATTAGGCTTTGATATTTCTGGCACCAGGAAGTCAATCCATTAGTTTGAAATCTGCATAGTCCTCTGAATAGAATGAAACACTTAAAAGAATTTAATAAAAAAAAATGTAACTGCTGTTTGCTTCCATCATAAAGGTGTGTGTCTTTAAGAATGTACTGTCAGGGTTGGTTTAATATGCATGCATCAGTGGTGCATATTAGTTGTAGGTGTGTTTGGCTGTATTAGTGGATCTTCCGTAGGCGTGTGTGTTTAGTGTGTCTGTGTTTTTGTTTAGGGAGTTTAGTTTGAGCCTGGCTCCAGCTGTTAGCTGAACGTAGAGGCTTGCCTTTTTGGCTCTTAATTAATTCTGATACTGAAACAAAGGACTGGCGATACAGAGGAGGACGAGTAGGAGAGAAGTTTAACTGTAGGCTCAGAGATGTTGGACAATGCACATGTGAGTAGACAGAGGGGATACTTGGGATACATTGAGATAATTGCTTTCTTTCAGAGCTCTGGTTAAACAAAAAGCTCAGGATGGCAGTTTCTTCCTCATGCCTCAATGGAGCTAAGTGTTTAAGGTTGGCTGGACTTGATGTGTTAGAGATCATCATATGAGTTGAAAATTGAGCGAGGCTTAATCAATGCTCACATTGCAAGACAACAGGTCAAAAGGCACATATGTGGTTAATCTATATACAGTGGCATTGACGTACTGTAAATGGACACTTAAGCCACACTTAAAGGAATAGTTTACCCAAAAATAGTTCATCATTTACTCACACTTATACCATCTCCAACTTGTATTAGTTTCTTTCTTTCCTCTGTGGAACACAACAAATGTATTTTGATGGAGAATGATGTTAATACATCCTTAAAATGCAAGTGAATTGTGACCAATCTTTCAAGCTCCAAAAAGTACATAAAGGCAGCAAAAAGTAATCCATACATTGAGTGGTTTAATCTATGTCCTCTGAATCTATATGATTAGTTTTGGGTGAGAATAAGACCAAAATGTAACTCCTATTTCACCATAAATCTTTACACCGTGGTACAATCTTGATTTGAAGCTCTGTTACACATTCGAGCTTGATGCATGCGGGTGAGTAAATGTGAGAGAATTATCAGTTTTGGGTGAACTATTACTTTAAAATTTATGAATGTTATTGCCTTAGATAAAAAATACCAAGCCAACTGGCATTTTATATAAAGAAAGATAGCGCATGCTTTTCAGATAACATATTTGACAAAATGTGTTTTGATAAAAGATGTTTGATAGCTTTTAAATTATATAACAATAGATATATTAAAATTTAGACAAAGTATTTGGACACTTTTTGGTAGTCAAACTTGTGAAACATGTTCATATAATGTGATAATCTACACCTATGATTACTCAGCTTGGACACCTGTGTGAACATGTGGGGAATTGACTTCATGTATCCACTAATAATTTTTTGGGACCAGTTTATTGAGAGTAATGGAAAAAATGAGACAAGTAAAGCTAGTGCTGAGAAATGGTCCAGCATCCTTTTCTTGCAGATGCCACTTAGTTTTATGTTTTATTTAATGAAAAGAAATTCCAATTCAAGTGAACAAGTTAAGCTCAATTAACAGCATTCTTGGCATAATGTTGATTTCCACCCAAAAAAATAAAATAAAACCACACAAAAAAAATGCGTCCTTCAAAAATCGCAGTTACAGTAAGGCACTCACAATGGAAGTGAAAGGGGCCAGTCATAAATGCTAAACCATATATGGTTTCAAATAATAGCAACAAAGCATAATAATTATATGTATAAACATGATTTTAGTGTGATAAAATAGCTTATTAACTTTAGTTGTATCCCATGTTACAATGTATCCAATACTGCAATTTTGTCATACTAAAATCATGTTTACATGTATAATGTATACATCTTGTGGCTATGCTTTTGAAACTGTGCATTTTAGCATCTATGGACTGGCCATATTCACTTCCATTCTTAGTGTCCTACTGTGACCTCAATTGTTTTTTGTTTATTTATTTATATATATATATATATATAATGAATATGAATGGCGGGTTTTAATTATTTTTTGTCGTAACCAACATTATGCCACAAATGCTGTTGATTGAGCTTGTAGTGAAGCCATCATCTTTTCCAGAGGAAACCTGTCAACTTCCACAGGGGGACCCTTCTCCCCTAACTCAAGAATAAATCTGGGAAGCAATTTGTTGCATTAATCACCATGGATTAGCACTTTATTTATTGCTTATTCATGCTCACCAAAGTCTCTCATCAACGCTAACATCGCACCAGGCTACAACTTCCACGACCTTGATGAGGGGCCTCTCTTTCTCAGGCTTAAAGAAGTATAAACCAGTTATTTTACAGCACACCTTGCCCTTAGTGCAGCCTGCTAGCAGTAAGCACTCATGCTATTCACTGACACTATCCCATTTGTCAGGTAAAGGCATTCTGGTCATTATTCCTCAACAGGAGAGTGCAGAAGACTATATTATGCACACAGACGTGGAAGATGAATTTATGTCCGTGGGTGCAGAAATAAGCTATGAATTACTTCAGCTGTGCTGGGATTTAGTATTTCATAAGTCAAGGCCAATTAGTATAAGGACATAGTTTAAAGTTCTCTCATAACATAACTTATCAAGGTATCAATGTGATGCATGTACAAAGAATGTCTGGTTTCCAACCAGGTGCTGTATTGTTTCATTGAAGTGTGAAGTAAAAGTCTTCTTCAGAAAAAACAGTGGGTTGTTTTATTGTCTAACTTTGAATAAAAACACAAAGCATGTTCCACAAAGACATCTGACAATAAGATTGTTTGCCTGATAGTGTACACTGTTCAGTAACCTTAGTATGTAAACTTCTTAATCTGGTTCTGCAGGCACCTCCCTCTTACCCAAAGGGCTCAACTCTCAGCAATGAGCCTGAGAATGACCATTTCACAGAGGAGCAGCAGATGAATCCAGGACTCAAGTCTAGTAGTAGGGTCCAGGTACAGCCTGTCCTTTCCGAGCCCTGCTATGAGGTGAACAGACTTAACAAACTCCATTCTCAGGCCCAGTCCATTCCTGTGATCGTTGACAGCCAGGCCAAGGTGTACCCTTCCAGGGTTGTACATCTGTTTTCCACCCAGACAAAATGTGAGGACAGTACCACTCACAGAGGTCCACCTCAGGCCTGGTCTGGACTAGCCGGTCTCCGCGTCATGGGTTCTTTCAAAAAACTGCGGTCTTCTGTGCTCCAAGGAATCCAGAACAGGAGCAATGCAATGGTAGCCAGTCAGGAGAGAAATCTTTCATCAGTGTTCAATGAGGATGACAATGGTTTTTTTGTAACCAAACGAACTGTTGCCGCCAATCAGAGCACATGTACGGAAATTGACAAAGTGTCAAATGGGCCGTCTCATACTGGGAAAATATCTTTGCTTTTGGATGAGGATGAAGATTGTGAAGAAGAAGCTGAGTTTCAGAGGAATTCCCACTTCTCTCGAAGTATCCGTAAGGCATATGGTGCAGGACGCATCCCATTGCTTGACACAGTGCAGAGACAGCCAGAGAGCCCGTCAATTACTGAGCCTGGCTCCCAAAGTCATCTCGGCAGCACTGTAGAATCCATTGAACCTTGCAAGACCCTTGAGATTCAAGAAAATGTCAAGGTTTTGAGCAGACTAAGCAAAAGTGCTGAAAATATCCATGTCCTCAAGAGTCATTTTGGACGCAAGGTCACCTCAGCTGAGCCACAGAACCCAGAATTCCCCAGTACTACGATTCTTCAGAGAGCCGTCAGCTCCTCATCTATTGACTTGCAGGAACATGGTTCAGGTAGACGTCAAAGCCCCATGAAAACGTTTGTCGGCAGCTTAACGGACCTGTCTGTCAAACGTAAAAACTCCCCAGGCCCCACCCCTAGAGTACCACTGTCACCTCTTAGTCAACTCCATGATGACTACTCCCGCAGAACATCCTGTGTTCCCACAAGTGGGCGTCAACGGAGACCTTCACCCACACCCACCAAAATCCAGCTGGAAACACAGGTCAATGCTCACCAACATATCCCAACTTTACACTCTGCTCCCGCCTTCTTTAGCTCCACCCCCAATAACTCTCTTGAGCCTCTTAGCAAATCAACAGCCCTCATAAGTGACTCTGGGCAGGTGACTGTGTCCTCAACAGATTTACATTCAAAAATTCCATTCTGTTTGCTGGAAAGGAACTCTGAGCCTCTGGAGTGCCATCAAAATGGAATAAATGACAATTTCTCTCAAATGTACAAGCAATGCTCAAGCCCTTGTCAAAAGAAGGCAGTCAATGGCATTAACATTAACTTGGAGGTAAGATACTTTTAAAAACTCTGCTTTATAGTGGAAGTGTTTAATTTCTGTGCCACAAGTTTCACCAAACGGAATTTTTTAAATAATGATTGCTTTATGTTTGCTGAACACTCCCTCGCACATCATTGGTCATGCAAACATGTAGTCCCGCCCCAAACTCACATCATTGGTTGAGCCAATGGTCAATGATATGGACCAATGTTTTGATAGTGTATTTACGAGTTCCGAGCACAAATGACCAAGCAAAGTCGTATCAGAGACTATTTAGCCCAAAATGGGCCACTGGTATTATTATGGTAAAATAAATGGGAGAATGCCCAATGGATGTAGAAAAGGAAGTCCTGCTTTACAGGTATAAGAGCCAATCAGCTTTTAGATACAGTCAGTCAACTCGAGAACGTGCATGTGCATTAGCTGAACCTTGATCTGAGCTAAAGAAGCACAAATTATAGACCAGTGTTGTCAGATTTTACTGCTGATTTTAAATATATTCTTTGATTGTAATCTTGACCAACTGTTTTGGAGATTTCAGTCTTTCCCTATTAAAGAAGATAGGATCTGTGCTTTTATGCCACTGTTTACATAGAAAATGGTTAGCCAGCCTGCCCGGGAACTTTCCAAAGAAAGCAGCTGAGTTAACTGACTTGCCTTGAGAGGGACGTTGGCTGAGTTTACCAATTGACAACATTTGGAATTCTAGATAATACCAGAGTTGTCATATTGGAAGAGGTGTATCATCATGAAAGATGATTACATTTACATTTATTCATTTGGCAGATGCTTTTATCCAAAGCGACGTACAAAAGAGGAAAACATAAGCGAATCACATTAAGGAGACAGTGGAACAGAAGTACCATATTACAAAGTTTCACTAGGATCAGAATAGTATTCAAGACTTATACAAGTGCACATTTTTAATTTTTTTGTTAGTGACTAGTTAAGTGCTCTTTGAAAAGATGCGTTTTAAGTCGTTTTTTGAAGACAGAGGGTGAGTCTGCTTCACAGATGGAGTTGGGGAGGTCATTCATGGTATGATGAAGCTGGAAGTCAGACAAAGTGTTTTGGTGCCTCTTTGTGTTGGTACAACAAGGTGACATTCCTTAGCCAACCGCAGGCTTCTAGTGGGTGTGTAGCTCTACAGAAATAATTTTAGGTATGTTGAAGCAGATTAAACGTATAATGATTTTGCACAATTATTTTTTATTTCAGTGCTTTATTTCAATAACATTAATTGTTATGTATAAAAAATCAGAGTCTACTAATGTAAAGCCAACAATTCCCCCTTCATTGTTTGTTTTATATGACTTAATGAATCATTTGTTTGAGATGCCATTTATTAATCCATAAAGTTTGAGTAAAAGTGTTGTTGGTGCATTCGCTTATGCTCCCCTGTTGCAACAGAAATATTTGCTATTGTTTGTGTGTGTGTGTGTGTGTGTGTGTGTGTGTGTGTGTGTGTGTGTGTGTGTGTGTGTGTGTGTTTCTTCCTTATTTTATTTCCGACTTGAATACAACATCACAAAACGAATGCTCAGCTCAGACGTAGGGGCGCAGTTTAGACTTTTCAGGGGAAAATCAGCCTACCAGTGGCTTACTTATAGTTGTCTCTACATATTTAACTAGGATAGGTGAAACTATTTTGGCAAAAATAACACACTTCAGCTTTAAACTTTAATGGTCTTTCTGCCAATTTGTTTTATTTTCAAGTATTTTTAAGTATTTATTTGAAATTATACATGCATTTTCTGACTTTAAATGTATTTCAGATTCAAATATGACTGCATAAAGGACCTTAATGGAAAGTTTCAAGTTAAATAAAAAATAATCTCTATTGACAGCATCTGTGATATGCTGACAATTAACAAAAACACACCGACACGCATACAATGGAAGCCATAGATGTCCATTATACATGTATTTCTGTCAACACATTTTTGTTGATTTTTTTCCATGTTATTGTCTGTGATAATCAACAGCATGTCACAGATGCCATCCAGAGTTTAGCTTTTATTTCACCTGAAACATTCCTTTAACTATGAAAGCATGAAACTCTGTAGTTCTTATATGTAACTTGTTTGTCTCTCCCTCAGAAGATATTGATTTTCTGTTTGTTGGTTAAATTAGTCTGTCTGATAATATTAGTCTGTCTGATAATAAGCAGCAGGACTAGACATGAACTTTTTTTCCAGGCCTAATCTGATATCTCTTAAAAGGGATATTTAAAAAAAAAAAAAAAAAAAAACTATTCTGCCATTATTTCCTCATATTGTTCCAAAATGGCTTTCTTTCCTCTGTGGAAGAAAAATTAGCTGTTAGGCATAATGTTAGCCTCAGTCACCATCCATACTTATTGTATGGGGGAAAAGGTGCAATGAAAGTAAATTGTGACTGAGGCTAACATTCTGCACAAAATCTCCTTGCTCATCATTCTTAATGTAAACATTAATAAACTAGGTCATTGTGTAAGTTGGATGACCTTAACGTTTGACATATGAAGTCATAAATTAAAGTAAAAACTGATTTTTGTTGAAGCATGGACTTATTTGGATTGCATCATATGTTTGTCACACAAGTGACCTCTGTATATGACAATATCACCACAGCCTTAATTTTCAAATGGCTTTTTAGTAGATCAGGACAAACTCTGCTAAAGGAACGTTGAGATTAGACATTTCATTTGGAGCAATTCACTTAATTACTCTGGCTCAATTGGTCGATCAACCCACCCAACTTTGAATGACTTTGTCATTCTACGGTCACTCTAAATTGATAAACCTTGTTTCTACAGTGTCACATGGCCACTCAGCTGTGTGGCACTCGATAGAGGCAGTAGGTAGAGTTAATGATTAGCTGATGTTTATGACTAGCGGGATTGCTTAAACTCAATTCCCAGACCTGAGACTGGACACATATCAACCAGGACAAAATGTCTCCTCCCAAAGAGAACAACCCAAGGGCCAAAGTCCAGAAATCAAACCGAGCCAGTGTAGGATGTGTATATACTGTACGTGCATAAGGTACCTTTCTCACCATGGTGCTTGTTCAATGTATGCCTTTTCAGTGTATATGGAAGTCTGCAGAAAGGGAGCCTGATGGTTTAGAGGTAAGTTTTGTTTTTAAATTTAATAAGCCATGTTGTACAGATAGATATACTTTTTTTGACAGGTGGTTTTCTCTCTTAAAAAACAAACAAATTTGTTTTGAGAACTGTTTGATATTGGTGGCTAATAGTAAAATGTCTGTAGAAATCTCAGTCTTTCTAAATAAATCTTGTAAATGCAATCATTAGTCATTGCAGTCTGTTGTGTAGATGTAACAAACAGATTTAAAAAAAAAAAAAGTTTTGTGAGATTTAGAATCTTTTTCTTCTAAAATCTAATTTTCTTTGAATTGGTAGTCAAATGAAATGTTCATGATTTTATATTATATTGCTTAATCATGTTTAGATATTTTAGGGTTGGGTTTAGGGTGTGGGTTAGTAGAATAGGATAGTACAGTACATTTTTACTCATCCCCTGGGGGAAAAGGGAGACAAAATTAAATAAAAATATATACTATATAGTGTGCAATAATTCGTTTTGAATTGGAGCCTTTGTTTATTGTATTATAAAGTTATGGGTGTCCCAAATCACACACTTCTGCACACTTCTACATTATATGCCATTTTGTTGTGTAAATAGTGCAAGTAGTATGTTTACACTGAAAATGCAACAAAAGAAGTGTACTAAGATTACCCAGGTGTACTTCTACCGAAAACATTTAGTGTGTAATGTTGGACAATTCATGCACTCAAACCTCAAGGGGCAGAGTTACCCGGCCGTGATGCTGGACTGACAGATCAGTTGTAATTAATGTAATTTATCATCACCTCACACCTTGTGAATATGTAAATTTTTTGAGATTCAAGTATTGTAGTTTGGCTAACATGCTAATAGTGCTTCATTTAGGAAACCGCTTGAGACAGAGTTTTTTTAATTTAAATGTGCAGTATGGAAGATTCAGAAACCCTTGTTATTAATGACACCTGGCCGTTAAGTGAACTGCAGCCTGCTACCTGTTGCTCGTTCTCGTGCACACACTCCTTAGTTACGCGAGCGAGCATCGGCCGAAACAGTAACGTAATGTACAAAGAGACTGAACATGATTCACCGGCCTCATGCTGACAGATGAGGTAGCATAATTAAAGTTACACAGTTATGATTGTTTTTGAGATCAAACTTTGAGATGAAACTAAAACTAATTTGCACTGTTATGTTGCACTATTTTATGTTTTGTATGTTATATGTTGTATTGTGATCAAGAAACTAGCATATTTGCTTAAATTTATCCTGCATACCTGATTTTTTAGTATAAAGAGAATATTGTTTAAATTATTTGAAAGTTACGAAGTAAGGTAGCTTGCAATTCGTCAGCGTTAGCAGGCAAGATCAAGTTAGCTAAAATTACACAGATCAATCTGTATGGCACTATATTTCACATGCTTTGCAGTTATTTAAGCTTACCAATAAGCCAAACAATCCCAAAACCAAACTAAGGTCTCTCCAGGAATCAAATGCTCTGCCAACGTTCACTCTAGTTTTCACTCTAAGATAACATTACCTAGTGTTGCAGACTGTCTGTTGATGCTGTTGAATAGCAGAAGAGAAGCTATTACTGAGGAAAGCCTCTCGGGAACACGCATAAATGTCACATCCTTTCGATTTTCCCGGCAAAACCGACTTGCTCCCTTCGCATGGAAATCAGTGTACAGCCTTTAATAGGCAACCTAGGAAGTCTGAGAAGGGCACATTTTTTAAGTTGCGTTACAAGCCGTTCACACATTTGCAAATAATTGGCTAATATTACATTAAAATTGTTACATATTGCACCTTTAAGGAATGTTCCGGGTTCAGTACAAGCTACCGTGCGTTCAGACCAGAGGCTGCAAGAGCGTCAAAATTCGCTCTGGCTGCTCTGCCAACAACGTTATCGAAAATTCGTATTTGAAATAGGCGGCAACGTTCGTTGAGAATGCTTTGTTTCGTGAACTATATTTAAAGGGGCCACAAAACATCCAGACATGTCGACTGGTATCTTTTTGACGACATATCACAAGTAGCGTATATCCTCATGAAATATATTATTATATAATATTATATAAACCATAATATCCACTTCATCAACTCACCTGGCACACCAACAATTTCAGACACCTTTGTCCACGCATAGTTTTTTATTTTATTTATATCCCTGTAAGCAAACAGGGACAGATCAAATATTACGGGAAAACCCGCCACGGCAATAATCATTTTCTCTTCCATTTTGTCTTCGGAACTAAAGTTTGGTGGGAACCAAAATTTACACGGTTGTGTTCTCTAGATTTCGCTAAAGTGGACCACTTCTATACTCCAATAGGTTGCCACCGAAATGCGTCAAAGCTCATTACCATAATGTTGGCTGCACTTGAACTTTCCTCCGACGCCCACACCACCCGAGACTCGCCGCTCCGCTTCTCGCCGCCGAGAGACGCTGGCTGTCATAGAAAATGAATGACTTCCGGTCGATTTGACGCTCTCGCCGCCTCTGGTCTGAACGCATTGTGAAGCTCACTTGGCAGCATTTGTGGCACAATGTGGGTTGCCCTTCCTTATATGTGTGTGTGTGTGTGTATATGTATGCATGCATGCATGCATGTATGTATGTATATAATATATTATTAGGGATGTATTAATCCGATACCTGGATCGGTATCCGCTCCGATACTGAAGCTTTTAGATGGATTGGGTATCGGTACAATGAGCCCGATCCAAATGAGATACTGTGTGTTATTCATTTTCGCTACTGTCAAACTCTAAAAAAATCCATAAAAACACCATGAAAGCAGTTCATATGACTCGTGCATTTAATTCAAAGCCACTTGAAAACATGCAATAGCTCTGTGAATCACTAAAGGCTGTGTTTAATAATAGATAGTATGCACAGTGCCAGCGCATTAGTGAATAGTGCTGCTCTGTTGACACAGGCTCACGCACAGGCTGGTGATGAACTCATGGCTATTTTTTGCCTTCACAGCAGTGTGCAATATTTGAGCACTACTCAGGAACAGCATCTCAGATGTAGGTGCTCAATAGTTCGGTTCACTGATAATATGCATTTAGAACAGCACCAGAGGTACATTAGACCAGAATTTGAATAAGATGTGTGAACGTGCCTGCAAACAGACACATAAAGGACTTCCTGGAGAGTTTAGAATGTCAAAATAAAAGCGTGAGTGTTTAAAGTGCACGATTTAAATATATTACTGTTGTAATTAAAAAATTAAAAAGTAATTTTGAATTACTAATTAAAACTAATTCATTTTTAAAATCAACAATAATAGTATTAATAGTCTCTAGTTTGAGAAATAGACACCTCACATGTCCTCAGCTGACAGCTTCATTGAATTCTACACGCTCAACACCAGTTTTATGCACAACAGTAAAGAGAAGACTCAGGGGTGCAGGCCTTATGGGAAGAATTGCAAAGAAAATGCTGCTTTTGAAACAGAAAAACAAAAAGAAAAGGTTAGAGAGGGCAAAGAAACACAGACATTGGACAACAGATAATTGGAAAAGAGTGTTATGGATCTTAACCACATTGAGTTATTTGTGTGATCAGCTTGACTGTAAGGTGCGTGAGAAGTGCCCGACAAGACAGCCACATCTATGGCAAGTGCTGCAGGATGTGTGGGGTGAAATGTCATCTGAGTATCTGGAAAACTGACCGCTAGAATGCCAAGGATCTGCAAAGCTGTCATTGTTGCACGTGTAGGATTTTTTCACGAGAACTCTTTGAAGTTTTGAATGTCCTGACTATACATTGTGATCAGTTGAATGCCACTTTGGTGAATAAAAGTACCAATTTCTTTTCATAAGAGCAAAATCTGTGCCAGACTTTTGGCCGCCAGTGTATCTTAAAAAAATGCACAAATAGCAGTTACAGTAAGACGCTTACAATGGAAGTGAATGGGGCCAGTCCATATATGCAAAACTACACAAAGTTTCAAAAGTATAGCCGCAAGACATAAACATTATATGTGTTAACATAATTGTATTTATTATTTAATCATGTTAACACATATAATGTTAATTTCTTGCGGCTATACTTTTGAAATTGTGTGTATTTTCATGTTTTTAGATTGGCTTCATTCACTTCCATTGTAAATGCCTCACTGTTATAAAATATTTCCTTTTTTCTTTTTTTTCTTCTTTTTTTTACAAACGAGGGGTGGGTTGTAATTATTTTTTGTGGTAATCAACATTATGCCACAAAAGCTGTTGATTGAGTTTAACTTGCATTGAACCTAGAATCACTGAATCTTGATCACATTTACATCTATAACATTATATTTTGTTATTTGTTTAAAATTATAAGCCTTTTAAGATCATGTCTGATTGCAGATATTTGACTTCTCTTCTAGTCTTCATCAGATGACCTGGTCACAAAATCTCTTTTGAAAACAAGCGATGAGATCTCTGCAACAACAGCTTCAGCTGTCACAACCACTTGTGCTGCTGAATCGCCCTTGGCAACAACTCCAACGTCGCCAAATTCACCAGCCACTTCCTGTAACTCGCCCATTTTCGAAGTGCCCAAGTCGATCAGGTCGAAGGCAGGTCGATCCAGGCCTCGGCCATTCTCTGACTATGGCCAGCTGGGCAGCACAAAGTACTGCATACCAGAGGAGGACAGGAAGTCTGAGAATATGGACTACACTTCCCAAAAGGACTATACTGGCAAAGGCAGCTACATAGAGAGCAGCAGACAAGAGAATGGTCATGTCTGGACTCAAGCCGAGGACAGAAAGAGTCGTCCCATCTCTGTTATTGGAGGAGTGACTCTGTTTTCATCCCCAGCTTCTGAGCAAAAGGACGACACTGAAAGTTTACCTTCTGTAAGGCTGTTTTTGTTGTTGTTGTTGTTGTTGTTGTTGTTGTTGTTTTTTAAATTGGCTGAGATCTGTCAACTTTGTCTGATTGGCTAATGCGTATGGGCCGCATGGCTTATAATCATGGGTCAGGGTTTTTAGTTTTTTTAGGGCTGTCACAGGGGCTGAAGGGATGCCTTATGTGTGGTATTCACTTACAGTAGTTTAAATGGTTTGATGTAAATAAACATTGTTACTGTCTCATTAGATCGCTCCCTTAGGCTGTAGAATTATGGGTTTATAACGTCATTAGTCAGGTGGTTTAAAATATTTTTTCTGGCCTCAATGTAATTATAAAATGTCTTTCCTGTAACCATATTTGTCCCACAGAAAAAACTTGATCTGTGTGTGTGTGTGTGTGTGTTGTGTGTGTCTCTGTGTTTCTTTAGAAAGACTTTATAGACATTCCACTTAAGAAAATAATTTCCTTGCATCAATTAATTGTTCTCTCTAAAAGGTGAATCTCATAAAAGCTGTCAGGAGCATCTCCAGGTCCTATTTCACCCCAAAATATAAAGACATTATTAGAAAGTATATTTTGCATAAATAACATGAAGCCTATTTTTAGGACCGTTAATATTTTTTGCTTTGTGACATTTTTTGTGACAGTTAAGCACACTGCCCCAAATTTTTTGTATTGTATTATGAAAAAATCTTATTCTTATTTAAATTAATTAATGATATATTATTTAAATTGTAAAATAGTTATACATCACGATAGTATTTATTGTACTGAATTAAATTGTCCTGTTTTTTTTTTGTAAAAAAATTACCCAGGTTGGGGGGGTACAAAGTAATGTCACAATGCAAAAATCTTAATTTTCCAAAAAAAGACTTTTCTTGATGCAAATTATAATTTACAATTTTGGTCAAATATGTCTGACATTGTGAGATTCCCGCTAACTTGCAATGCTGTGCTTGTTATGTCAATGATGTGTAGTCAAAAAATTTGACAGTAAGAATCTGACAGGTCATTGTCCTGCTCTGAACATTGAACTCTACATATGAACATAAGGCCTGCTGGATGGTGGGCCCCTTTTAAGGCTGGTGATTAAAGTTTAATCTGTGCTTTGTTTCAGCCTGTTTCTCGGCCTCCAGTTCCTTCTCATAGAGTGCCTCCATATCGGGCGGTATCCACCCGTCTGAGACCCTGCATTTTCTCCCAAAGCACACCTACCGGTCTGGATAGAATGGGCCGACGCAAAGGTCGCAGAGTGCTCAGTGGTCAGTGTATTTTTTAAATGCGTGTGTATAAGCACTTGACCTAATAAAATGAGAGGCTCTATAGTGAGATTGTTTTGATGATTGCTAGGAGAGGGAATATTGATTTATCCCTGTGTTATTTCTAAACTCACTCTGTGTGTGGTTGTATTGTACAGAAGATGGTAACTCTGATCCAATGCAAGATGACAGTGTGAGTGAGGAGGATGGCAGTTTTGAAGAATTGACTGAAGGAACACCATATCTCCAACTAGAAGTCAACCTTTTTACCCTAAATCAGGTTTGCTGTGTGTTCTTGTGTCTATATGAGGGGTTATGTGTTTTCTTGCATACATATGGATGTATCTATACTAAAACCATTAGTGTTTTGGAATTCACCTCGACATACATTTTTTTAGAATAAACCAGCTTTTTCTATGCCACTGATATGAATAAGTCTTCATCCCATGTAAGTGTTCATTAATGTAAACATATTTGTCAAAAGTACAATTCATTTCACTGTGTAAACCTTTTTTTGCAATGCAAAGTTACTTAATACACCTTTAATGTTACAGACGCCTTTACAATTTTGTTGGTATACTGTTGTTTTCACTTATAAGCTGTGTTATAGAGTCTATGTCATATTTCACTGTGTGTCTTATCAGTTAAATCATGTGTTTGTGTGTAGAGCTGTTTAAGTGTATGCATGTGTAGGCATTGTCAAGCCTGCATTTCACTTATCAATCTTTTTTTTTATCTGACCTATAGCCTATCAGCCTGACTGTAATCTCTATTTTCTCCATCTCCAGTATATAATCTCGGGCCATGCTGTATATGCTGAGGCCCTGTGGGATCATGTGACGATGGAAGAGCAGGAGTTGGCCTTCAAAGCCGGTGAGGTGATCCGGGTTCTGGATGTTCAGGAGAAGGACTGGTGGTGGGGGATTGTGGGTGACCGTGAGGCTTGGTTTCCCTCCAGCTTTGTGCGGGTGAGTTGCACTGTCACCCTCTCTGAGTAATGAATGTGAAACAAAAAGCCAGTTTAAACACATTCCACTTGGGAGGAACACTTGAAAATAGTAGCACAGCCTGCACGGTTGCTCTGAGTGACCCAAAAGAAATGGGAGGTCTTCTGGGTGGGTCACAATGGTTTACTAGTCATCCAACAACCAACAAGTCAAACGGAACAACAAACGGAATTTCATGTTTTCAAACGGATTTCCGAATAAACTCCTCCATCTTCCATTGTTCAAGCAAAAAGATAGACCCGCACCAAACTCCCATTACTGGTCAAGCCAATGTTGCTGTATCAGGCTGGTTGGATGCTCAAACAGATCATTGTTTGAAAGCACCAGTGTTTACACTTTTCGAGGGAAATCATCCTACAAAAGTCAGGTTAACCAGAAACCAATTAGACCGATTAGTTTACCAGATATTCAGGCACCCCTCTGACTAGTCAATTTTTAAATATGTAGTTTTGCACATCCCTATTAGATGTGTCATTATAGTTGCGTATGCTGATTGACCGGTTTGGAAAGAATTGGAGGATGTAGTGGAGGTGTGTTTCTTTTTTTTTCTTTCTTTTTTTTTTCTCTCAAAGCATCCCATTGTAAAATGTGTGGCAAGGTTTTATCTTAAGATTCAACAAGATGAGTCAATCACACACAAAGAGCCCTGAAGTGATTTGATCAAGTCTTCTTGTAGAAGAGGATTATCAAGTTGTCTGAATCAGTTAAAAGCCTGTATTACACAGAGTTTATTATTGTCTTAATCATTATTATTGTCCATAATCATAATTTCCTGCTTATTGGTCCATTTAGTAATGTGATCCTAGGGGATTAACTATAATGGCATGTTGATTGGCAAGGTTCGGGTGAATCAGGAGGACTCGAGCAGTGAGAGTGTGGAAAGCGCACTGGATATGGAAGAGTCCGTCCCCTCTGAGACGCACAAGCAAAGCTCAGAGCACAGAGAGCAGATGAGAGCAAATGTGGTCAAAGAGATCATGGAGACCGAACGTGTTTATATCAAGCATCTCAAAGATATCTGCGAGGTGAGCCTCCATCCCAGCTGCAACTACTGTCTGTTGTCTTGTTTTCCGGTCTACATGCACTCCTTATTACATAACAGCCCTTATCTTTATTTTAGTCTGAATGGTAATCAATCTTGAACATTCTCTTGCACCATAATTTTAAACATGAGATAAAAAGAAACACATTTGTCTGCTTTCAAGATAACTAATAGCACCATTATCTCTTTGAATGTAGGCCTAATGCTCAAGTTATCACTGTAGTTAGCAAGCATGTTATGTTCCATATATATATATATATATATATATATATATATATATATATATATATATATATATACACACACACACGCTATATAGTGCAGAAGTAGTATGAGTAGTATGGAAGTATGCAAATTCAAACAGCCCAGGAGTGAGAGGACATCTTTCTCATTGCTGACCTCTGCTGGTCAAATCCTTAAAAAATAAAATGACACTGTTGCATTGCAAAATATAACTTTCTAAAAGCAATGCTATAATATCTGTCTATTTTAGAAGGTCTACATTAAATTTTCTCATAAAATAATGTTAATCTTGCAATTTCATCATCATTTGGTGTTGTAGGGCTATATCCGTCAATGCAGGAAACATCCTGGCATGTTCACTGATCCACAGCTAAAGACAATCTTCAGCAACATTGAAGACATCTACAAGTTCCAGAGGAAGTTTCTGAAGGACCTTGAAAAGAAATACAATGCAGAAAACCCTCATCTAAGTGAGATTGGCTCCTGCTTTCTTCAACAGGTATGTTTACATAAAACCCAAGGAAATGTAAATCCTGTTCCAATGTTTTGAAATTGATGAAATGTCTTTATTTTTCTCCTACCTCAGGGGGAAGGTTTCTCTATATACTCGGAGTACTGTAACACGCATCCATCTGCGTGTGCTGAATTACATCGATTAATGAAACAAGGGCGATACAAACACTTTTTTGAGGCATGTCGTCTTCTACAGCAGATGATTGATATCTCTATTGCCGGCTTCTTACTCACACCTGTACAGAAGATCTGTAAATACCCTCTTCAGCTGGGAGAGCTGTTGAAATACACACCCAAAGACCACAGGTTGCTCATTCCTCTGCATACCCCCTTTTTATAGACACTTCATAGAATAAAGAACATTAGTATCAAAAGGATTATAATATGATAACTGCTCTGGAAACACTCACAAATCTCTGAAATAGAAATAAAATAGTCATTAAAATTCAAAAGCACTTACACAGTTTCACTTATAGAGGATGTTTTTCCCACAGTGACCATGCGGGTGTGTGTGACGCACACAAAGCGATGAAGAATGTGGCAAGTCTGATAAACGAGAGGAAGAGACGACTGGAGAGTATTGACACCATTGCTCACTGGCAGGTGGCCATCCTCCATTGGGCGGTCAGTAACATCTCAACTCCAATTAACGCTGTTTCAGATATGGTTATTATAGTTTTATAGGGCTGTCTAGTGTTAACACTATCTAGTACCAATTTTCATATTTATGAAGAAGGGTTCAAATTTTATAACATACAGACTAACATACAAAACTGAAATTCATTTGTACTCATTTTTATAATGAAAATACAACCCCAATTTTAAAAACGTTGGGATAGTTTGGAAAATGCAAAAAAAAAAACAAAAGGAGTGATTTGTAAATTCTATTCACCATGTGCTACAACACATTTGATGTTTTACCTTGTGAATTTATATGTGTTTATTTATCTATATTTTTTTTTAAATATGCTCACCAAAATTGACACCCTCCAAAAAGGTTGGACATTTGAGTGTTTACCACTGTGAAACATCACCATTTCTTCTAATAACACATTAAGCATTTGGGCACTGAAGAAACAAGTTTAAGTTTAGCAGGTGGAATTTTCCCCCATTCATCCATTATGCAGGTCTTTAGCTGCATAATTGTACAGAGTCTTCATTGACATATTGTGTACTCAATAATGTCAATGATGACTGCAGGCAGGCGAATCTAGCACCCACACTCCCTGCTTACAGAGCCATTCACTTGTAATCCGGGCAGTATGTGGTTTGGCGTTGTC
Organism: Xyrauchen texanus; assembly: GCF_025860055.1. NCBI lineage: Eukaryota > Metazoa > Chordata > Actinopteri > Cypriniformes > Catostomidae > Xyrauchen > Xyrauchen texanus. The sequence goes on along the minus strand of NC_068317.1, from coordinate 20,846,889 downwards.
TACTAGAAATGCAGGGATGTCCCTGGTAAAGATGGCGTCTGGATGGCAGCATATGTTGCTCCAAAATGTTTACATATTTTCTGCATTAATGGTGCCCTCGCAGATGTGCAAGTTTCCCATGCCTTGTGCACCGACACACTCCCTTACCATGACAAACACTGGCTTTTGGACCTGACAGTGATAACAGCTTGGATGGTCCTTGTCACAAAACATGATTTCATGGTTTTACAGATGAAACTGAGCCCAGAGAAGGCGGCAGCACTTTTAGACAGTTTTGATATATGGCTTCTGCTTTTCATATATTAAAGCATTAAAGGGATAGTTCACCCAAAAATAGTTCACCTCATTTACACACCCTCATGATATTTGAAGAAAAATAGAAAAATATCTTAGCTCAGTAGGTCCTTAAAATTCAAGTGGCTGGCAATTTCTCTTTTGAAGCTCCAAAAATCACAGACAGTCAGCATAAATGTCATCGATATGACTTTTGGTGCGAAAAAGTACTTTTCAACTATAATCAAATGCATCCGGCCAGCTTCAGGAGAGCACTGAGTTCGCGTTTGACGTATTCGCATTGCCACGATACAGACGTAATCTCACGTTCTCCACTCGGTTGAGACATCCAGGATAAGCACACAAACGCACCATTGTGAGTAAAGAAACAGATCAATACAGATCTAAACCAAAACCAAACAAGCTACTGTACAGCATTCCTTCTCCTCACTTGTAAAGAGTGCTTCTCTTCCGGCTGTGACACACTTGCGTCAGTTCTCACTTGTTTCAAATGCCAATGCGATTACATCACACATGCTTACCGCTGCTGACAGGAAGCATGATTTAGAGTTTATAAAAGTAATTGAATATTTATTTATTGTTTCGCATCAAAAGCGATCATGCCACTTAAGAAGATTAATTTAACAGCTGGAGTCATATGGATGAAGTTTATGCTGACTGTCTGTGATTTTTGGAGCTTCAAAAGAGAAATCTCCATCCTCTTGCATTTTAAGGACCTACTGAGCTAAGATGATATTGTATTTTTCTTCAAATGTGTTCAGGTGAAGAAAGAAAGTCATACACATCTGAGATATAATAAGGGTGAGTAAATAATGTGAGAATTTTCATTTTTTAATGAACTATCCCTTTAACTTGCATCTGTGGATGCGGCGGCAAATGATGTTGACTGACAAAGGTTTAAAGAAGTGTTGTCATGATATCTATTACAGATGCATAACTGTTTTTAAGAGGGATCGGAGATCATGCGCATCCAACAGTGATTTCCTGCAGGATAAGACTGTCCCAACTTTTTAGTGTATGTTGCAATCATCTGATTTGAAATAAGAGTACATTAAAAAACTATTAAATTCACAAGGTAAAACATCAATAATGTGTTGTAGTGCTTTCAATATAGCACAGGGTGAATAGAATTTACAAATCACTCCTTTTTGTATTTATTGGTATTTTCTTAACTGGATGGGCAGAGAAGCTTGCGTGTGTAATGCAATAAGATGTTAATTGGATACCATGTTGATCCGTTAATTAGATTACTTATTGATTAATACACTGGGTATTTAACAGGCTTAGCTGGGGCTTTGCTTTGTATCTTGCCGCACTTCAATTTCTTTTCAAACAGCCACAAGGGAAAAAACATAAAACAATTATATTGTAGATTTCAATTTTGAAACTTGTGCTTGGAAAAATTTGTATTTTCTCCAAAGTCGTCCGAAGCAACCTTTATCAACACTTGACCTATAGGGTGATGATCTGTTAACACGGAGCTCGGAGCTCATCCACTCAGGCGAGCTGACACGGATAGTACGGCCCGGTAAGACGCAGCAGCGCAGCTACTTCCTGTTTGACCACCAGCTGGTGTTCTGCAAGAAAGACGTCCTGCGGAGAGACCTGCTACACTACCGGGGCCGTCTGGACTCAGACCACCTTGAGCCAATTGACCTGCACGATGGACGGCACCCTGAGCTGGGCTTCCTGAAAAACGCCTTCCTCCTACGGCATTTAGAGAATCTGGAGGTACTCTGCGTGCTGTGCTGCAGAAAGAGCCAGGACAAGCAGCGATGGCTGCAAGCGTTTGCTCGAGAGCGCAGAAGAGTGCAGGAGGACCAAGAGATGGGTGAGTCTTAAAGCTGAAAGTATTAGATAGTTAAGGGATAAGAATATGTCTGTAGAGTGGCATGTTTTTTTATATTGATTTCAAAGTATAATGTTCATTAATGTACAACAAGCTTTTCCTTTGTCTCTAATCAGGAATGGAGATAACTGAGGCCCAGAGAAAGCAAGCAGTTCAGAACGCGAGGAAATCAAAACGAGGCCAAATGAAAAGTAGGTCCAGTCTTTTAAATCATCGGTTCTCACCTGGTTTTTCTTCAGGACACAGATTTCTCCGTTGGACATCAAGTGGCGACCTACAATAGCGATATTGTAGAAAAACAAACAAACAAATAACAATATGCTAATTTAGTTGCACATGTAAAGGAATATACGTTTAATAATTGCCTCATTGTAACCCAGATTTTTGCTTTTGTAAAAGATAAGTAGGGACAAGTCAGAATTCATTTTTGTGGTTATCAACATTATGCCAAAAATGCTGTTGATTAAGCTTAACTTGTATTTGACCCCGGAATATTCCTTTAACAGGATTGGATGAATACTTTTTTTGCCGTTTTATAATGCTTTAATAACAGCCAAAGTGTGATTTACCAGGCTAACAGGTGGAATAACCACTGGGCCATGTACTGTATTAGTATTAGACATCAAGTAACAGATGAATTTGTGGCAAAATACTTTTGAAAAAATGTGATTAGATGCATTGCCTTTGATTTCTACTCCACAACAAAAGGTATGGGAAGCATTGTCCAATTCTTTATAAGTGGATTGCCTATTTATGAAGCTTATTTCTTTGCCATCCTAACTATGCATTATTATATGGTTATGTACATTTTATTATTTGCATTTAGCATTGTTTATTCCAATGAATACCAATTAATTTTGTTTGTCAACCATTCTTTTAAACTATCATGTTTTTTCTCTCTTTCTGTCTCTGTGGCATCATCGGAACTCATATTTTGTGTTTGTGCACTTCCAGAAATGAATTATTCTGGCCATCCAGTGTCTCCCCACCATCAGTCGCTGCATCCTCTCCTACAGCGACATGTGACTGTGCCAACCAGCATCCCCCTGCAACAGGTCTTCTCTTTAGCAGAGCCAAAGAAGAAACCTTCTCACCTTTGGCACTCAATCGCACGCAGCACCCTCTTCAAGAAAGGACAGTAAAGAGACTTAGACCACATGCCTGTTTTTACAGATGTTTGATGTTGAGATCCATAAATGATGTCACACTGCTGGACTATATGTCTGTTGTTATGCTCTACTCAAATGCATACAAAATATGTATATTTATATTCATATAAGCAAGTGTGTGATGACATATATGTGCCTGAGTTTAAAGGCTCATTATTTAGCCTAAACCAACCTTTTGTGTATAAAAGTATGCGTGCGTGTGTTTGGGAATGGAGAGAAATGGTTCGTTTAGGCTTGGTGTTTAAAGTGTTAGGCATCATTATGTCATGTCTGTTATGGTCAAGAAGCTGCTGTTGTGAGTTTTTCCTGTCCTAGTTTGGCGCCTCACCCCAATCTGTCAGAAAAGACAATGAGTTATTAATTTTCGGCTTTCTAGTCTGCTTTTTTCTATATAATTTTATTTATTTTGCCTGAGGCTGGAGCCTTTTTATGTTAGTTCTTTTTCGAGTTAAGAGAAAATACACTACAACATCTATTTTGTAATGTAAATAAACATGTGTATACAATTGTATACAGTCTGTGCCTACATCAAAGTATTCAAATACAGCATAAATCAACGAATGGCTTAATTTATTTTGAGTTGCATGTGTTTTGTATTCTCTTAGGAATGTAGAATGTAATTACTAATGCAATTTCTGTAAGTGGTTGTACATTTTTTTTTTACTAGATTAAGGGGCTGTTCAAACCGAACGCATCCTTGCAGCAGAATGCCTCACTGTAACCAGAATATTTTATTGTATTTATTTTTCAGAAAAGGAGCGACAAATCAAAATACATTTTTGTGCTCATCAGTATTATGCCACAAATGCTGTCAATTGATCTTAACTTGTATTGCGCTCACATTATTCCTTCAAGTATTTATCTATATCTATCTTGTTATACTATACTTTATAATCATAATGTGTAAAAATTTCCCTTTCAAAAGATTAGGTATGGTACAGGGATTTGATCAGATTTAAATAAACAAACAAACATGCGACTTACATCAGCATGGTAATAACTCAGTAATGGTGGTTAACAGCCTTGTGCATGTCCATGGCATGGATATAAAATCTACATTCATGTGTTTTACACTCAAGAACCTTGGAAACCTGCACTCTAAATGCATCAGGCTGATGAGCAATAGATAGAGATTGCAGTAAATGGATGTAATAATTTATTTGGAGGAAAATGACTTCAACAATGATGTCATTGTGACCCAAAATGAGGTGGATTTTGAAACCCAGTTGAATCTCTCTCAGAAGAACTGATTGGCTTGACCATGTAACTCAAACCCTCATAATATGTTGCTGATAACCACACAGGGCCACAACACTTCTTAATTCCTAAACTGAAGTCTCCGATTTCCTGCATCGTTCTGCTTTGGTGCCTTTTAAATTTGGTATAAATAGATTTTACTGTCCATAAAAACAAAAAAGTCATGTACATCATGGATTGTTTGACACTTGGAAGCTATCGATGCTGATGCTCTATCACACACATTAAACCAGAAATGATATCAGTGCATTGTTCCCATAACTGTTATGACAGTTTCTTTAAAACCTGAGACTTTATGACTTATGGTGTTATGATGTTGCTCTTGCATCTTTGATTTTCCTTTAGCAGTAGTTCTCTTTCATTGTATGAGTGTGTTTGTTACAACAGGTCAGAATGTGATGCATACCTGTTGTTAATGTGGTCACTTTTGTGGGTTTTTATATGTAAGCAAAACACACACATGCATTCAGTATATTACATCTTAGCATTTTTAATTGATGTAAAAGGTGAAAAAAATGCATGCTATGTTTCTTGTAGTTCGGCGAGAGAGCAATAATGGTGTGTATTTTGCTGGTATTTTCCGAGTTGCCAACGTTGAGTTTATACCAGAGTTCCGGCATACTGACTTGAGTGAGTTTGTATCCATGGCAAACCAAATACAGCATGTGGTGAGTAGAGCAGTTAAACACGCTCGCAGCATAAATGCAGCATAATGATAATCATAATAATAAGAGGCCTTTACATATCTGTAAATGTTCCGTTAAAATAAACAGCATATGAATGTCATCACTGTCCAGACTCTATAAAACCACCATCATCTCTGATCTGAAGTACACTTGGTTCAGTATTATTCTGTGGATTAATGGAATCCCTCTATTTCTCATTTGGCCTTAAATCTGTCTGAGCCAGTTATTCCCAACCAAGTGTACAACAGGAGGGTTTTTAATCAGGATCCAGGGGGTACATCGAAAGATTTGGCTTTTGCAATGTTAAACCGATAAAACAGAAACAGATAGATTAAAATATCCAATTGTGGTTAATCTCATTATGTTTTTCAGTTCCTTTTAAGGAAAGAAAACAGAATAACGTTTGCAAGTTTTATACATTTTGTAATAATGACACTCATTGCAGAATATACAGTTTGTGGTAAAAAAAATGTACCACCCAGAATAGACAGTTTTTTTAAATAGATAATAATAACTTTATTAAAGTGTATGATAATGCTAAATGAAATCCAGTATAATATGAGTTAATAGTTATTCATGAAGGGATACTTAAATAAAAGGTTGGGAAACATTGATCTAATCTTTGTATGGCTGTAATCTACATTGGTGCAGTGATCCAGTAGGGAATCTATAATTCCAGTAAATGATACATTGAGTGTCTCAATTGACTATTTAATTTAAAAGCTCAGTTTTTAAGCACATTCAGTATATTCAGATCAGAACAATTGGATCATATTGGATCATATCTGATCATAGGCTCAGTGATCCTAACTGTAAATAATTACTAGATGAAGTCTATTGAAATGTCATGTTGTTACCAGTTTCTGCATGCAGGCTGTAATCCATCATCTATCACTTCATCAGTAACAATAACAAAGGGGCATGCTGGTGCATTTCTGGATGGTCTTTGTGGTGCCACACTTGAAGACTCCAGCAGTGTGTGAGGAGTGTGTAAGTGCCATCCTCAGAGACTCTGTGCTCACGAGTCTGAACAACAGGTCCTCCGTGGGCTTCCTGCAGGGCCTACCAGTTGACATTGACACCATTCTTGTAAATGTAATCTTAGCAAAAAACTGCCAACCTACTTGGTGGTTAATTCACATGATATCATGCACACGCTTTATGTTAAGTACACATTTTTTTGAGAATAATTCTGTAGACAGTACAGAATTATTAACAGTAGAATTCTGTTTCCAGGTTCTGATACACAGAAGTAAATGATTGCAGGCAATAATCTTTCATGCTTACCCATTTGCTCCAACAGCAAAAGGAAAGAAAAAAATCACTATTACATTTCCATGACTTTCCACAAGAGGATAAAACTAGAGTGTGATCGATGCCAAATTTACCGTCACTTACTCAGCAGATGTATGATAAACCCCATAGCAGCTGGGGTAACTCGTTTTTGAAAAATAATAATAGTAGTAATAATAATAATAATTTCAGGGTAATATAACACAAAGCATAATGTCATTAATATACAAAAAGAAAAGAAAAAGTAAAATGTATAAAATTTGCTAGATTTTCATTACTAAATAAGGTGGAAACGTGCCTTTAAATGCATAGTCTGTGAAAAAGGTCTATTGCTAAGCTTCAGAGGTATTATTTTAGCCAATGTCTGTTTTCTTGTCTTTCCAGTTGCTTTACGCTCTGATTACACATCAACGGCTATGGATAAGTCAGTCAAAGCTGTATTATTGAAACTAATATTTACAACAAAACAGCGTTGTGCACCATTCAAAATGGAATTGAAAATGCTTGTTTAATTCCTCAAATTCCAATTCAGTTCCTGAATTTGAATTGAAGTAAACAGAATGCAGAATTGTAATTCAGATTTGAATTTAAGGAAAATAATAAAAATGGAATGAAATTCAGATAAATTCTGTAGTGTAGTTTCCAATAAAACATAAAAATTGTTCAGTATGAATTACCCCTAAATAAGTGTCATGTATACAACATATGTTTTTTTCTCAAAAATGTGTTTATAATATTAACATATTTTTGAAATTCCACCTGTATTTTGTGGTGCTGTATGGCAAAATTAAAATCTGCTTTGAATGTCGTGTTATTTTATTTATTTTTTTTGACAGCATCGAACAGCATAGAAATATGTCCAGTCAATTAATTAAAAAATACATAATTAAAAGGATAATTCACCATCAAAAATGAAAATTCTCTAATTTACTTACCTTCAAGCCATCCCAGATGTGTATGACTTTTTATCTTCTGCTGAACACATATGAAGACTTTTGGGAGAATATTTCAGCTTTGTTAGTTTATTCAATGCAAGTTAAAAAGTGCCAAAATTCTGATGCTCTAAAAAGCACATAAAGGCATAATAAAAATAATCCATACGACTCCAGTGTTTTAATCCATATCTCCTGAAGCAATATGATAGGAGTGGTTGAGAAACAGATCAATATTTATGTCCCTTTTTGCTCCATTCTTCTCCCTGCCCAGTAGGGGGCAGTATGCATGAAGGATGTGAATCACAAAAACACAAGAAGAAGAACGTAAAAGTGATTGTGAGGGGTGAAAGGTGCCATGCGTTGTTCCTGGTTTGCAACTCCATATGGTTAGGATTAGGGTGGGAGCGGGGTTAGGACATCTGCTGCCTCCCAGGAACAAACTGAGGCACCTTTGTACAATGGGCAAAAGTGATCGGTTGCTCACCCACACCTATCATATCGCTTCTGAAGATATTGATTCAACCACTGGAGTCTTATGGATTACTTTTATGCTGACTTGTGTGATTTTTAGAGCTTAACATTTTTGGCACTCATTAACTTGCATTGTATGGAATAAAAGAGCTGAGATATTCTTCTAAAAATCTTGATCATTTGAGGTCAGCAGATGAAAGAATGTCATACACATGTGGGATGGCATAATGCTGAGTAAATGATGAGAGAATTTTGGTTTGTGCGTGATCTATTCCTTTTGCATATATAGAGTATGTTATTCTACACAGTATGTCAGGGAAAAAATAGGCATAATTTGTAAAAATAAATTATGTAATATTAATGTTTTTTTCACAAAACTTGTATTGAACTTATGAAATCCCATTGTTCCTTGACTGTGTTGCCAATTAAATTCCAACTTAAGAATTGAAAGTGGTGGAATTCATTTTTTATTTACATCACCGTTGAATGTGACTGTTTTACAAATATTCTGTGAATGATGGTTGTTGTTATCTCGTACTTGTCTATTCAGGCTCTCAGTGTGTGGATAAGCTGTATGCAGGTGTTCCTGATGTGAGTGTTCCCCTCAATGTGTTCTCTTCATGGGGTGGATTGAGCTGCTATATCAAATTGACAAGTGTTCCAGGTTCTGTCACCCGACTCACTGTGAAAAGCTTGCATATTGAGCCCAGTGACTGTGTCTATGAAGCGCTCACTGTGTATGATGCTCTACTTCCCATGAGAGGAATGATTCTGTACAGGTTTGTGATGAAATTAAGTGAAATACTTATAATACTATACAGTTAATTTCAGAACAACTTTCATTTCATTGTTTACCACTTAATTTAAAATAATCTAGATGAAATCTAGGAGTTTGTTAAATGTTGAATGCATCTGAAGTTCCTTTACCAAACAAATTCTGTTTCATCTTGGTGTTCTCTTTCAAGGTTTTGTGAATCAGTGTCTGTCCCAATCTCACTGGTCTCCACCTCCAATGTCATGCTGCTCTCCTTCAGACTCACACAGGGCAACAAGAGCTTCAGAGGACTTTTCCAGGCTCTCTTGGAATAATGTGAGTTTTTTGTGGTTTAGTGTGTGTGCACATGGTTGGCATGTGTTCTTTGTGACTGTAAGCCTGAGCCCCTTTTTCTTTCCTATACAGAGTGCATGAATTGAATAGAGTTACCAGCTGGCCCGGTTGATGCTGGAGTGATAACCAGTCCATTCTAACCCAATTTGTTACCCCATTAGTGCTCCTGTACCTGGATGTTTCGGGTGCTGCTCTTACTGCACTCATTAAACGAGTCTGCGCAATCAACAATGCATGCTTTTTTTTTTTTTTTTTATATATATTAATGGGTAGATATTATCCACAGTATCTTCATTGTTGGATGTTGGTGTTTTAGATGCCCAGCTCTGCTCTGTGTGTGGCTCTGAGGTTCCAGAACTACATACTGAAATTGAAAGACTCTAAAAAATTGTGAACACGGCTGGTGGAAGGTCAATAAGATTATGTAAGTCTTATTTCAGTGGTAAATTGCTTTGAGGTTACAATTATCTATAAACTCCTATAAAGTAAAAATGAACATATGTATTTACTGTGACACCATTTGGACATTTAGCCAAACTTAAAATTGTATGAACATCTTTTCAGTATATAACAAAATATAATCCGAGTGGCATTTTAAAGAAAAATAAAACACAATTTTCAAGCAACATAGTTTACAAAAAGAAGCTTGTTAAATTTAAATATATTATGAAACAAATAAATTGTTAAAAATAAAGAAAAAATTATTTGGACACTTTCTGATTGTCGAACATGTTGATGAGATGAACTACACCTGTGATAAGTCTGCTTGGTCAACGTTGTGTACTTGAGAGGAACTGATGTCATACACTAATAATCACCTTGAAACCATTAGTTTTAAAGCAATTGCAAAAATGGATAAGAAAGGCTTTCTTCAACAAAAAACTAAACAAAATTTTTTTTTTTTTTTCTGAAAACATATCTAGCTATTTATTTGCAGATGACACACTGAAATTTTCATTTGTGATTTAAAGGGATAGTTCACCCAAAAATTATTTTATTAGTTACCACTGCCACCCATATATGCATGATTTTCTTTCTTCTGCAGAACACAATGTAAGATTTTTAGAAGAATATTTCAGCTCTATACTGTAGGTCCATTCAACCTAAAGTACAGAGTGGTGTGGGTGAGTAACAGATCAATATTTAAGTGCTTTTTTACTACATATTCTTCTCCATGCCCAATAGGTGGCGAAATGCACAAAGAATGCTAATTGCCAAAAACAAAAGAAAAAGAATGTGTAAGTGAAAGTGGAGATTTATAGTAAAAAAGGACTTAAATATTGATCTGTTTTTCACCCACACCTTTCATCTTGCTTCTGATGATATTGATTTAACCACTGGAGGCTAATGGATTACTTTTATGGTGACATTATGTCCTTTTGGAGCTTTTCAGTTTGGGTACCCTGTTGACTTGCATTGTGAGGACCAACAGAGCTGAGAAATTTTTCTAAAAATCTTTCTTTGTGTTCAGCAGGAGAAACATAGTCATATACATCTTGGGTTAAATGAGGGCGAGGAAATGATGAGACAATTTTCATTTTTGGGTGAACTATTCCTTTAAGTGTCTACTTTTGGCATGAATGGACATCATACATTTCTTAATACTCACAGTAAACTATAGTTATAAAGTTAAAGACTGAGCGGAAATGTTTTGAAATTGTCTAGATGTAACTGAGATTCATTTACAGATACTGTGGACATTACATTGACCACTCAACTGTCTTCCATATTCCTGCGCAAAACTGAAGTGGTTTTCCGCTGCAGCTCACGAAATGCTGACCAACCTTTCAGTGCCACTTACAGCAGTTACAACATCAGCCGTTTCTCATTAGCAGTTTCTTTCTGACTCACGAGCAAAGGAATAATATGTTACGTGAATAAAATTAGTCATGGCACTCAATGGCTCCTTTCAGACATCAGCCTTACACTGGTCATGCAATCTAATTTGTCTCTCTCTTTTTCTCCGAGCATGTCCAGAGGGCCACTTCCTGTGCTCCACAGGTCTGTGTGTGGAGAAGGCCCGGCACTGTGATGGACTGGATGACTGCCAGGATGAAAGCGATGAGGTTTTCTGTTGTACGTTAACTACCACAAAATCATGATTCATCAAAAATTTACAGATATATTAAAACTGGTGAGATTAACATTAAGTAGTGTTTCATGCTAGTTATAAATACTTTTTCAGTAGTTCTCTCTTTTACAAGATGTAAAGTATTGGGTATGATGATATGGTTAGTTGCATTTTATTATTGCATTGAGAACTGTGTTGTCTGAGCCATCTGTGACCCAATGAGAACAGACCTGTGACCCATTTTTAAGTCACAACCCAACAATTGAGATGAGAATCACTTCATTATGATATATTTAAACAGCTTAGTTTATTTTAGTACTAAATATGAAATATATTGGAAATATTGTTTTTATGTATAAGAATAGGATACAATGATATGTTTCTATGTCCAGAATTGTGTGAATTGTCCTTATGTTATCAGTAAGACATTTTACCCATCCAAAAGCTAAACCTCCCAAAATCTGTGGAGGTTCGACCCCTCTGCACCCACTGTACATTTGTAATGGAGAGATGGACTGTTCTAGTGGTAAAGATGAGACCAACTGTACTCGGGGTAGTGGCAAATCCATTTTAGATTTCATAACATTCATACATTTGAGCTCAAAAAGTTGCATATGCCGTGATGAAAGTTGATTGTGCAGAGACTAGCTGTTCTGGGGTCAGTTATCGCTGTGGCAATGGAGCCTGCATTTTAAAGAAAAATGCTAAATGTGACGGCACACCTGACTGCTTTGATCACAGCGATGAGAAAAACTGTGGTGAGTTTTACTTTCTGATATATCAACTGAATGTCAATCAGTGTGTTAATCATCAAATAGACTGGAAGAAATCCAAACCTAAACCCTTATAAAGAGGCTAACTTTTCAGATTTGGCCTAGTCTAAATACCATATGTGTTTGAGCGGGTAGTCCACTAATCGCAGGGTTGGTTGTTCGATTCCTGGTCCACAGGACTCCACATGCCGAAGTGTCCTTGGGCAAGACACTGAACCCCAAGCTGCTCCCAATGGCAGGCTAGCGCCTTGCATGGCAGCTCTGCCATCGTTGGTGTGTGATGGGTGAATGGGTGAATGAGTCACAGTGTAAAGCACTTTGAAAACCGCTAAGGTTAAAAAAGTGCTATATAAGTGCAGACCGTTTACCATTCAAACCAAATGTGTTTTTGTGTCTGTCTGCGCAGTTTTTCTCGGTGCTTCTGTAAACATTTAAGCATTTGCGCAGGAGCACCATGTTTGTAAGAAGCTGTGTTAAGTAAAAACAACTTGAACTTCTAAAAAGGTGTCTTAAAGACAACTGCATTCTGTTCCATTCGTTGCACTATAAACACAAGAACAGAATAGCCCCTTGGTTTTTTAATTCATGTCCAAACTAATACATTTTGTCAAGTATGCGGTACTAGGGAGCGTTTTTGGTGGAAATCGCTGATCCCATGCAGATAGGAGGTGCAAACATGGGAACAAATTAACATGTTAATTACCGCTTAACTATGGAAAATTATGACATTTGGAAAATGAAAACGAAAACCGATTAGTGTGGATGTAACTTCTAAACCTTTTTAGTTTAAAAATGCATTAATTTCGCTACATTTATGCCTCTCATCCACACTAGAACAGTGTTTTCATTTAGTCTCCACCAAAAAAATGGAGCGTTTCAAAAATGTATCTTCATTATTGCATTCTTTGGAGCAGTTGTTGAACTGAATTTGGAAACGAAAACCAATAGTGTGGATGTGGCAATCCACATTTTAATTTGAAAACTTTGTTTTCAGTAATGAGAGTGTTTTTAAAACTCTCAACTTTGGTGGAGGAAAATGGCATTCCAGAATGGATGAGAGGCGTAAATATAGCGAAATCAATGCATTACATTAATATGTTTTCGTTTTAAAACACATGAATTGCACTACTACTTTCTGGCTCTGATCCTCACTGAGACTTTTGAAAACGCTGTACATAAATGCATACTTTCAAAAACAATGATGTTAGAAAACTGAAAACAGAGTTTTCAAACTTAAATGGATTAATGTTGACATGCTGCCTTCATATGCTTTCGGAATTATCCTACTTCTGAAGTGATAAATAAGAGGACATCGCATTCAAGTGCTTTGTTGTCGGAAAGAGCAGGAATCATGGTTCGACACCAAGTTCGTTCGTGCATATTTCTAGAGGAACTTTTATTTTGAAACCATAAAAACATTACTCAGCTTGCTGACCATAATGGGTTTTAGGAAAAATACAAGCTATTTTCACAGTGTGAAATGCAGAAACAGAAACAGCAAGCACTAACAATTGAGAACATTTTATAAAACCTGTCATTCACTACATAAACTGGACTCTCCTCCGCCATATCGCCTCCCATCTCAGAAACTCGGGTATCAAAATTAAGAGTGCAATTCCAGCCGCAATTACAACTTGAGGGGTTGTTCATAAGCAACTTCCTAGTGGAAACTCATATTTACGATAATTCTGACCGCACGTCTAGGCAGCATTATTCTTGTCATACTCATTAAGTTTATTCTTTAAACTCCACCATTACCTGAAGTCCAGAACATGTTCTATGAGCCTAGTACACTGAGTATTTCAGTGTAAGGCAAGTTATTCATCCTAACAGACTGCAAAAGTAAATGGCCATTTATGATCACCATTCTTCATGTTTGACTGAATAGCGACTTAACCCAAAATAGCCTCCATTTTCCCACAATGATATTGTTGTTATTATTATGATCTATTGACCTGGTTTAATGGTTGCCTAGAAGCCTTGTTTGGTCATTGGTATGTGTGCTGGAGTTAGATCAGAGGGAAATAACAGGAGACAAGCTGAGCTTTGATCACGGTTCATTCTCTGTCTGAACTGATTTTAATGGGTTTGGCTCATCACACTCTGACATGTTATAGTATATTTTCAATATTCTAGTGTGTTTTTATATCAAAGTACTTATATGAGTTTCCTGGCCTTTGTGAGACCCAGGAGAGAGCATATGAGGTTACTAAAAGTGTTGATGCTGCAGAGGCCACAATGAGCACCCAGCTGTAACAAAATAATGAGGCTAAGGAACTTGAAGATAGACTAAAGCCAAGTTTCTACCAGTAAAAAGATATCAAAAGGCTCTATGAGATAATGGTGGCAAATAGTATCCATTGGTTACAAAAATAACGAAGGGGCACAGAAGAGGTAATGCCAGATAACAAACTGTAGAGGAGGTTTTGGACTAAGACAGTCCGAACGGACAGCTGACCGGTCTCATGTTTGTTGGTGTTCAATAAACAGCAACTTTGACATCTGGAACTCAAGACTCCGAGAGTTTTCTTACAACTTAGAGAGATTCGACGACATATTGCTGGCGACCACAGAAGGGACGGTAGTGAGGTCAAAGGGGTCGAAAGGTCACCGACAGGACGGCTTGCACGAGTTACACAAGATCACCGGCGCCACAAAATCAAGGTAAGCGTTTTACTTAAGGTGGTCTTGTGTGATCTGTGATAGCAAGTCTCAGTAATTGACTTCCCTGAGACTTTTGCCGGTCCGGACATAGAATAATTTTAACTAATGTTTTCCATTGCAGTGAACAAGACTAGAGAGTAATGCAGAGACAAGCACGTTTTAAAGTTTGGAGATCAACGCAGATCTGAAGAATAGGTGAGAGAATTGGAAAGAGCTGATAGAGTCAAAGGCAATCAGCGATCATTTTTGGAAAGAATCAGAGTACATAGATTACGCAGGGCAGAAGAGAAAATTAATTGTAAAAAAGAAGGAGTTAATGAGAACCTTAACTGACGTGGTGAATTTAGGAGAAATAGAACAGGACTGGCCATGTGTTAACTGGCTGGATGTTGCGGTTTGGAACATGGATCCTAAATCATTTGTGGATCACATAACTACACTCTGTAAAACAGGCCATAGAGATGAGATAGATATATACAGGGTACATTTGAAAGTGTCAGTCAAGGAGGCGAATATTCCTTACTTGAAATCTGAAGTGGCACATTTGGGAAACGTTAGAAGAACCAGGCTTGGGAGTAATTGTTTTAAGAAATGTGGCTATGGAAATCAGAATCAGAATCAGCTTTATTGCCAAGTATGCTTACACATACAAGGAATTTGTCTAGGTGACAGGAGCTTCCAGTCAACAACAATACAAACAATACCAAAAACAGCAGCAAGACATAACAAGTATAATAAGAAAAGTAGAAAGAAAAAGTAAGGTGATATTCTATAAAAATGACAGCGGAGAGAGAGTACCCGCAACCGTAACTGAAGGAACAATTGAGAGATTTGAAGTAAGGATCTATTTAGTTTACCCAACAAAAATAAAGCAGGCAATAATGGAAATATATGAAAGACAGCCAAATAACCACTAGAGGGCAGACATGGATAGGGAAACATAGATATGCATGGTATAAAGCAGAATGCAAAACTTAAGTGTGTATTGCTAATAAAGACATGGAGGGCAATGTATTGCTCATGTTGAAATAAATATGTAATCAAAAATGAAAGCATAATGCATGATAAAGCAAATAGTTAGAAAAATTAATGTATTACTTTAAACACTTGTGACCAAGCTGTATGGATAAGTAGTAAGTGAGGTATAAACATGTTTTAAGAAAAGTTTTGTAATTCACAAAATAAGATTATACTAACAAACATAAAGCATGAATAAACAAATAGTTGGTTTTGAGAAGAAATAAAGTGAAACCATATAAGCAATAAAAGAAGGAACATAAGCAAATAATAAAATAAAAGAATAAGAGAAAATATAAATTAAGAAAATAAAGGGGATAATAAAAATAGTATAAAGAAAGAAAGAAAAGATAATAAATAAATATAAGGGGAAGAGATAATACATAAAAATAAGTATAAGAAATATATAAATAAGTATTAGTAGTAATAAATATTTAGTTTATTAAGTTGGATGTTATCCAGAAGTATAGTTGGTAAGACTCGGATAAATAAGCACAATTGTTGAGTTCTGGAGACTGAGTACTGGGAAAAAGAGAAGGGAGGGGCTGCTAGAGCGAAAAAATGGAGCTGTAAAGGGAGGGCTTTGAGCACCCACAGAGAAGGAGAGGAATTTTTTCTCCTGTCTCAATTTTCCTCCTGAATCAGAAATCATGATGTGGAAGTAAACTGATACTGAATTTGAGAGGCGACTAACTGAGAGAAGAAAAGAAATAGAATTAAAAAGACTAATAATAAAAAACACAGGGAATTAGCGATCATTTCTGGAATTATGAAATACAATGATAAATAATAAGAATAAAAAGAGAAAAGGGAGAATATGTAAACGCATACTACATAAAAATGAAAGAAAAGACCTAATAAAATTTCTTGAGCCTTTTTATTTAGAACAGTGTAACAGAGATGAAATAAATATCACTGTGATGGCATGCGAAGAATGCCAAGTAGAATTAACCCCATGTCTTACTTTTATGCATTGGGCAGGCGAAGTAATTGGAACAGGTCGAGGGTTCGCCGTGGGAAGAGCCTGGAGCATTGATTTGATAATCCTGAGGAGAGATATTATCTGGATGCAAAATAACTAATGTAAAGTGGGATCAGAAGACGAACAAACAAAGCCACTATAAGAAATATATATTTCTGAAATATATATGAAATATATAAGAAAGATAAAAAATAAATTAAAAAAATAATAATTCTTCGACCCAGAAAAAGTCCAGGGGAAGTCAGGGGTCGGATACTTTTAGTGATCCTCGTCTGACCAGCCTGGTGAAGATTAGTATAACAGGAGAACAATCTGGGGTTAGAGAGGTGCTGAATAGGGGGGCGTGGGCGGGCCGTGGGGGCGTGTTTACAATTTTATTACCTTTGTTTTATAACAAATATTCAATCAACTATCATAAACTATGCATCATTTGAAAGCTAAAACACTCAAGAATCACGTTCTGAACTTGTTTTTGCAATCAATACACCAGAGAGGAAAGGGTTCAATTAAATGCTGACAGACCGACCCTGTAAATATGAACAAAATGAACGGCAATACTTATATTTCATCTCCTATGGTTCACATCAGTTCGGACGAATCCAAGAAACACCAGCATACATTTCAATGTAAGGGTCTACGCTTCAAAATGCATCCCACGTTTTAATCCAAAACAACAAAAAAATAGGGAAAAAAACGAAATATCCTCCTCAGTTTTCATGAGCGCTTCCAGTTAGAGTAATCCATCATGTTCACTTTCAATGAAATATCGATTCTAATTTGTATTCCAATGTTCAAAACCATCTCTCCCCGTAGTTTGGACTGTTTCCGATAAAATGAGCCATTCCCTGTTTCTCTCCTTCAATCACAGGCTCTGTAATGACCAAAATATGAAGGGAGCGCAACAACAGGCTGCGGGACCTGTCACTCTCGCACCTCGGTTTTTCACTGGATAAAAGCCACCCAATGTCTGGTCAGCAAAATTTTGATGGATGGGAGTATTAACCAACTAAAACACGATTGCAGTGATTGACAGTTTGCTTAGTTTTTTTTTTTTTTTTTTTATTATTGAACACAAGAACAGAACAAAAAAACAGAATATACATCTATAATGGCATTGGTAAGTACAGATAAATAAGTATTAGGCAAGGCACATATCAGTTAAAATAAAAATAAATAAATAAATAAACTTATATAAAATAAAAATACAAATACAGAGGGGTCACTTTATTCCTCTTTTAAGAGATCAAGGTCTCTTATTATTCCAGCCAATTTCTGGGCCTTTTTACTTTTTACACATTCCAACGCTGGAAAGAAATTACAAATTAAGTCTCTTTTAAATATAGAAAAATAAGGTTTCGTCTTCATACATTTTGACTTGTGAATAAAAAATTTGCCCAGTATCAACATTACATTAATAAGAAAATCATTTCTTTTCTCTTCCAACATCATTCCAAACATAACATGTTCCCTAGCAAAAGTGGGCAGTGATCGAATCTTTGATTCCAGCCAATAGGACATATTTTCCCAAAAAGTATTTGAAAACAGACAAGAAAAAAAAAGATGATCAGTTGTCTCTATGTCACTTTGACAAAAAGTGCAGGCATTTACTTCAAAATTAAATCGTTGTCTTAAAAATTCACTTGACGGGTATACCCCATTGAATATTTTAAAATGAGTTTCCTTAGCTTTAGGAGCCACTGGAAAGCTAATATACTGTGTTCGCAATTTTCTAATAGTTTGTTTATCATAAGATTGCAAAACACAGTTATTATACAGAAGTGTCAGATATACTATAGAATTGAAACAAGAGCGGATAAGTTTGTTGGGAAGCATTGCTCTGAGGTCATTACCATTGAAGAGAAGGGATGGAAGTTCACAAGGTCCATCAAATATGTTGACAGAAGTGTTTTGTACAAGATTTATAAAACTTTTTGGAATCGCATTTAAGACACGCTCAAAATGTTTGCGTTCACATTGTATATTATATTTAGCACAAAAGTCTTTAAAAGTTAACAATCTCCCATCTTCATCTATCAAGTGAAGAACTGACCAAATACCTTTCTCAAGCCACTCAAGAACACATAGAGACTTATATTTAGAAACAATAAATCTAGTGTTCCATATTGGGATTTTATGTGGAGAAAAGTTGTGGTTATATAATAACTTCCAATATAATAATATCTGTTGGTGAAAGGAAGATAATTTGATTGGCAGTCTGGAAACAGTGTAATCACATCTCAATAGAAAATCAATTCCACCCAATTTTCTAAATATACCTCTGGGAATGCAAAACCAGAAACTATTTTCATTTGTTATAAAAATTTTTAGCCATTTGACCTTTAACATACCATTTATACAATCGAAGTCAAAGGCTTGTAATCCACCATTTTCATAATCTTGTATAAGTCGTGCCCTCTTTATATAGTGCACACGTTTTCTCCATATATAATTGAAATTAATTTGATTGATGGTCTTAATAGCTCTATTAGAAATAGAGAGGCAAGATGCAGGATAGATACACCTAGAGAGACTTTCCATTTTAGTTAAATAAATCCTTCCAAAGATAGACAAATCCCTTTGCATCCATGCATCAAGCCTGCCTTTGCATTCATTCCATCTGTTCCAGACGTTTTGCTTTTCCATCATGACTTCATCCTTAGAAATGTTTATGCCTAAATATTTGACAGTCGACTTAATCGGAATATTATATGCAATTTTAAGAGGGCATTCACGTATGGTAATAATTTCACATTTGGCAATATTAAGTTTTAAACCTGAGAATTTAGAAAAATAGCTAACTATCTCAATTACTTTAGGAACCTGATCAAGACCTTTTAAAAATAATGTTGTATCGTCAGCCAATTGACTAAGTATAATTTCCTGTCCAAACACATTTAATTTTTTAATACTTGAGTTTTTAATTAAGAGAGCCAACATCTCTGTAGCCAGAATAAACAATGAGGGTGAGACGGGGCAACCTTGTTTTACTCCTCTCTTGATATCAAATCTGGGTGAAGTACCTGTTGGTAGGGCCACTGAACTATTGGTATTTGTGTAAAATAACTGAATAATATTACAAAAATTTTCACCAAACCCATACATTTTCAAACATTTAAAAATAAACGAATGTTCTAACATAAAGGCTTTATAAAAATCTAAAAATAATATAACCCCATCATCCTCAATTTCTTGATTATATTCCAGCAAGTCCAAAACCAATCGAATGTTGTTATATAGATCGGCCTCTAATGAATCCAGTTTGTGTCTCCCCAATAATTTTGGATAAACCAAGTTTCAATCGATTATTATATATGTGGGTTAGTAATTTATAGTCAGTGTTTAGCAAAGTTATAGGTCGCAAATTGTCCAACAATCTAGAGTCTTTTCCTGGTTTGGGAATAAGTGTGATTAGGCCTTGTTTCATTGAATTAGGCAAAACCACGACTTTAATAATTTCCTGAAAAACTGCAAAAACAAATTCCCTTAATAAATCCCAAAATGGCGATAAAAATTAGACGTAATACCATCTGGGCCAGGTGATTTATCCAATGACAGACACATAACAGCAGAATCAAGCTCTTCAATTGTTAAATCTGCATCACATATCGTTTTGAATTGATCATCTATATGAGGAACAAATTCTCCAATTTTTTCAAAAAGGGAATTAGGGTCTAATATTGAAGAGGATGAAGAATATAAATCCTGATAAAAGTTGGCGATTTCTTTAGCTATCAGTTGTGAATTAGAACACTCGGTCCCATTAATAGGCCTAACTAATGTTTTAACAGAGTTTCTTTCTTGCCGCTTTTTTTCTAACCTACAGAAATAAGCAGAGTTTTTCTCCCCTTTTTCCATCCACTTAGCTCTTGATCTAATGTATGCTCCCTTAGCTTTTCTCATATAGATTTCATCCAACTGTGATTGCAAAAATAACAACCTTGATCTATCATCCTCCGTTAAAATTAATTTGTTAGAATATTCATTTATCTCTTTAATAACAGAGGTCTCTTTTAAAGTAGGCCTATATGATTTGTTTAGCTGTTTACTATAAGAGATAGATAACTGTCGAACTTTGTATTTAAAGAATTCCCATTTACTTGTCCAGGAAACCAAGCTATTATCATTCAAAATATTTAAAACAGTATCTTTAACCAATTTCATATAATCTTCATTTCTAAGAAGGTTAGAGTTAAACTTCCAATAACCCTTGTTACAGAAAGGTTTATTTTTATGATATATCATCAATTCAATTGAACAGTGATCTGTTAGGGGAGCTGCCGATATACTAGATATAGTTTGATAAGGCAAAAAACTATGAGAAATTAACCAAAAATCAATTCGGGACTTGCAAGAAGCATCAGGTTTAACCCAAGAAAACTGTCTTAGATAGGGGTTTGACTCACGCCAAGGATCTATTAAACCTTGATTATTACAAAAGTTTTGTAATAACAAATTGTAATGATTTAGCCTACATTATATTTAGTTGGCGACCTATCTAACCACTCATCATTCACCATATTAAAGTCACCACCCAATATTATAAAATCAGTAGCATACTTTGTTTTCATTTCCTCTAATATCAGTGACATTTCTGAAATTAAAGATTTGTTTTGGGATAAATTGTTATAACCATACACATTTCCTAAGATAATGTAACAATTTTCAATTTTTTGAATACAAAATAACCAGTGTCCATCCAAGCTAGATCTTGACTCGACAAGTTTCCCAGGAAAATTGTTAAACAGAAAAGAAACACCTCCTGAGCGAGTTGTGCCATGAGCAAATAAAATTGGAAACATGAATGAGTTTCCTGCAAAAGAACACATTGAGCTTTTCTTTCTTTACAAAACAGAAATGTAGCTTTTCTTTTTGTACTGTCTCTTAGACCCCTAACATTTAGTGAAAGAAAAGAAATGCAGCTATTAAGTTTAAACATAGAACAAGAAAAAAAAACAATATTAACAAAACACCATTAACAAACCCTATTGGGAATAGAATAACTCTGGTTATAAGGATTTAACAAAATTAAACAAAATAATATGAACTGATGCTCTGGCAGATAAGTTTTATATTCAGTTCTTATAGCTTACAGCCTCTTCATTGTTTCATGGCAGTAATCAGCCCACACTTTGATTTGTAGTTGAGATTAAACGGCCGTCGATGTATCCCAAAGGACCGCGATAGTACGCCTTCTTTCCGGCGCTTCTGGCTTCCTGGATGAGCGGCCAAAGAGCTGCACGAGCACTCCGGTCCTCGGCTGACAGATCCTCCGCGAACCTGATTCCACGTTCAGTGCACAGCTGCGAGTTCTTTGTAGTCTTCCAGAATTCGTCTCTATATTTACGCATGGTGAACTGAACAATCATTTGACGGTGTCTTCCACTCTCCTTTTTTCCAATCCGGTGAACTGAGTCAACAACATCTTCCAACTTCTGTGCCAGATGTGGAGCTATGGTACCCAAGAGTTCGGTCACCTCTTTCCGTGCATCCTTGTCAACATGCTCTTTCATCCCTTTAATACGAAGATTCCATCTCCGCTTATAACGCTCAAGCTCGGACGTTTTCAACCTTAAATCCTCATTAGACTTCTCAAGAACTGCGGTTTTCTTTTCCAAGAAGGCATATTTTTGCTTGTATTCCTTAATCTCCGCTGCATTAAACTCTACTGATTTGGAAATGTTCACAATCATGATGCTGTTTTGTCTAATTTTGTCTGCGATGTCTTCCAGCGTTCTATCTTGAGAGTCGAATCTTACCTTTAAGGAGTTAATCGCCTGCAGCAAAGCTGCATTGGAGATTTCACACTCGTCTGGTTTTACCTTTTTTGAGGAGTTTTGGTTGGAGTAATGTGAGAAGCATCCCGTCGTCTTTCCTTTGGGTTCTCTCGTCCGTAATTATGATCCATTTCCATGGGTACACTTTGAGCTTTGTTTGCTGAATGGGCCATGTTCCCGTCAAAGTTTACTCTTTCAATTTAGAGCGTATCAAAAACAAATGAATGCAATAGTAACGTGTTTAATTGGTCATTAAGTTTCTGAGACTGGTTTATGAGAAGGTAGCAATAAAAAAGTATAAATTGAAATAGTTCTGCCAGAGCTCAGCAAAACATGTGCGCCTAGCTCGCCATCTTGCCGGAAGTAAGTTTGCTTAGTTTACCTCAGAAGATCTGTCTAATTCATAGGTCTAATACAAGTGCGTCCACGTGCGCTCTTCGTCATTTTACGCACAGCGCGCACATTTTTTTACCATTGTTTTGCTACACGGAGCTCGTTTCAACGCGCGGATTTATTCTAACATTATATCTAACAATCTACATCATGGATCGTCGACTGAAGAGGAGTTTTTGTGGTGTTGAGAGTGTTTTGGAGGAGGTAATGAGGAGTAGCGACGAAGAACAGCAGAAAGACGCAGAAACAGACATCTTGGACAGAGAGAGCATGGTGTCGAGTGTCGATTCGGCTGAAGAGGAGATGTTTCTCCATGGACTCGAGCCCGTATTAGATCGGTAAGTTGAAACACATGGTCTTGAGTTTTTATGTTTATGAAGTATTGGCAGTTTTTCTGTTCATATCATGTTTTTGATTATAAAATGACTAGCAAAGACACGAGGCTACACGAGTAGTTAGGTGATAGCTGTATATTATACATAAAGACATAATATTTATATCATACACACACATTATATTTATGATGCATATAATATAACAAAAATGGAAGGAAAGGATTACAAGAAGTCAGGTGAAGATGGTTTTGATTATAAAATTACAGTGGAGAAGACTAGCAAGATATGAGATTACAGTTCTAGGTGTATATGAATAAATGAATGAATGCTGCATTCATTGAATATAACAATAATGGAAGGAAAGGATTACAAGATGTCAGGTAAAGATATGTGGAAAAAATAAATTATTACAAGGCATTTATAATGCTGAGCATTATAATCATAAGAGTTTTGACAATTAGGCATATGTTATTGTAATATGATGCTCAGTAATATACATGTATGTAGTATGTAGTGTTTACTCCTTATGTCATTTGGTTACCAGATGTCCATTTGGAGTCTCCAATTGGCCTTTTGGAAAGGACGCCTAGACTTTCCCTGAATAAAAGCTTACAGAAACTACATTTTTGGGAGTATCATCTTCAAATTTGAATCAGAACATGGTCAGACATTCAGTTTTATCTTTATGGTGTTTTCAGGCCTTTAACATAAAAGTCTGATACATTTTTCCCTAAATGAAGTTCATTCATAGAAATCGTGAGTCACTTTCATGTAAATTTGACCTTGTTTTACTCTGTTCCTATGCTACTTTTGAATTAATATGACTCTTGGGTAACAAAGTTTCAAGTGTCTAGTTTAAAAAAAATATCAGAGTTATGAATGTGGACCATATGGTTTAGGAGCTACAGACATTTGTATTTGGGTATGTCATTTTCAGAAAATTCTCAAAAATAGGGGTGCTGGATAAAAAAATAAAATAAAATAAAAAAATAAAGATAACAAAAAATGGCACCAACACCAATAGATCAGATATGCATGGAGTTTCCAATGTAGAGATGTGATAAAAGAGATGTCTAAAAAATGGGAGGGAAGAACAAAAGGGCTGAACACAAAGTGGCCAGCAGAGGGGACATTTGATGTGGGGTTATGTAGAGAGATGGAAGCATTGTTAAATATCCTAAACCAAAATATAAGAGCCAGGTGAGGATAATGAAATGAGATGTTCAAAAGCAAAGGGATACAAATATTATAACAGGGAAGGGAAGGAAAAAAGATGGATGAAGAAAAAGTAGAACGACCTCCTCCCTATGCACCGCCAATAGAGATGGAAGGGAATTTGCAGATGCCTATGATGGAATTTAAAGGAGAAGTGCATGTGGCAGGAGAAATAGAGGTGAACGAAAAAATGCCGACAAGAGCAGGAGAAGAACCAGCAAATCTATACCCAGAAATCAAAGTCAATAGAACAACGAGCTACACTAATGGAGAAGCAGCGGAATCAGAACATGACAGCACAGAGGGTCAGTGGACACCAAGCCAAATGTGGGAAGGGCCAGAAGGATCTGATCGAGAAATGCACCAAGAGATGTTAAGCCAACGAAGAATAAGTGATGAATTTAATAAACAATGCCAAGAAGCAATATTGGAAGGGATAAAAAAGCATGCAGAACAGCAGGAAGAAGAACAAAGAAAGCAAAAAAGTATGGATGACGAAGTGACAATATCACAAAAAATGAAGAAAAGTGTTGAAAAGCAGGAAGGAAGATATAAACAGCATCCGGGTCAGACATTTAAAAGCCGAAATGTCATCAAATTTTAGGAATGACTCAACAACAGCAATCTTACTTGTGATATTGCTTAAAAAAATATTATAATCATAGAAATATAATATATGATTATACAGTACATTATATATATATATCATGTATCATTATAATAAAATATGACATAAGGATATTAATATTTACTACATTTAACAGTTACATTACATACTGCTTATTATTATTATGTTAACATACAGAACTGTGAAAAAGTTTTAGACACTGAAATCAACTTAAATGTATAGTTATACGAGCTAATGAGCCTGTGTCGAAAGGTCGGTGGTGATCGTCTGATGAATGTGCTCGTCAAAGTGCGACTCATGATGGAGAGCTGACACCGCTGTGAGGGGCCGTGGGAAAAAGTTTTTTTTTATTATTATTTATTTATTTATTTTGCTCAAGTAGTGTTTGTTTGTTGCATTCTTTTATTTAAAAAGATTACAACAAGTGACATTAGATGGAAAGGATTAAGGGAAGGTTTATGGACTTGTGTCTAGCAGGACTTGGGTGTGACAAAGACCACCCTGACTTCAAGCCCAACTCACAGCGAGTCCCAGGCTGCGTCTGACATCAAGAGTGCAGGGACTAAATCAACAAATTGTGGGGCTTGGAGTAAGTGGGCACTGCGAGCCTCCCCCCTCCTACCCCTCTCGGCTGCCATTGCAATGATGCTCCATTTCCTTGCATGTAAGTTAAAACCCTCTGCTGCTGTGGAGGAATGCTGAGATTATGATCTGGTATGTTCCAGTATACTGTAGCTAGTCAAGTCTCTCATCCTTTGGTCATCATAGGAGCATCTTCAGGGAGAGCCTGTAAATGTTCTTATTTTGTTATGCTTGATATATGCTGTAGTCTGAGCTGCTGATGATTTTGTCTTAATCAACATGGTATACTGTACAGCAGTAAAAGGATACTTTTGTACACTTAAGTCACTTAAAAATGAAAAATAAATAAATGTCTGAATGTCACTGCACTAGATCCTCTTCTTTGATTCTCACGTCCACAGGCCTTTACACACACACAGTAAACTGCTTGTTTGCCCGTCAGACAAAACTGTGGTACAAATCAACAATGTTTACATTGATTACACCTGATTATTGTATACTTAACTTGATAAAAATATACTACATTAATCATCATTATAATACATTTCTTTTGAAAACAAAGTTGTTTTGGGTGTGTTTTCTTGTTAATTCAGAAACTGGATTTATTTTCTGAAATATAAAAGACAATATACTAGAGATAAAATGTATACTTGGTATAATAGTAATATTACAAGAATTCATAATATTATGAACTATATTATAATATTATTAATATAACAGTTAGTAACGGTCCTCGAATCTGATTGGACATGGAGCGTCAAGAGTGCTGATATAAAGTCCATCAGCATGGGAATGCTTCACTATTTTTATCATTCCGCTTCTCTATGTTGAAGGTTTTCCAAATAGAGGTGGGTATTTTAATTAATCGTTCATTAAGAATTCATTCACTGATTTGTTCAATGACCATCTCTGGAGATTGCATATTTACTCCAGTAAGTGGCAACAAAAGAGCGTCTTTTATATTATGAGTGAGTCATTCAATCATTTACTCAACTGATTAGTCTTTTGCCACTGAAAAAATGGAAATGATGAGAACTAATTGATTTGTTCAAAAGATTCATTCTAAAACACTGATTAGATAACATAATTTTGTAAACAGAGCTGTGCTGATATACAGAACAGGTTTATTCCTACAGTTCATGTTGTGGTATTTTATTAGGCTTGGTAAATAAATAAAAGTCTACTTATAATGTTATGCACTGGTGTGGGCCCAAAAGTCACATTAAAAAATATGTCATTTTCTTCTCCATTTTTCCATTAGTGTAATTTACTCATGACCCTACAATTTTAACTCAAAATTATTTTGAGTTGTTCAAAGTGCATAACTCTTTTGTTGTATTTATGTTTTCCTTTTATTTTGGTATGTTAGTCATATGTGGTCAAGCATGACATGTCCAGCCCGTTATGGGTGGATATAGGGAAATGATTGTAATGTAATAATTTTAAGAAATTTGTATTCAAAGAAATAAAATCATCAATATAAGTTTATAAATATGTTATCTTGATGTAATTCATTCACACACCATGTAGTGGCTAATTTATCCACTAAATGTCCATCCTGTTATAATCCAATCATTTAGTTTGATCAGTGGGCCTATAACTACATTATCCTTTAATGATGAAACATAAAGATACTTATAATAAAAGTATGTTTATTTTACAAAATTTCAAAGCCGAAATGTCATCGAATTTTAGGAATGACCCAACAACAGCAATCTTGCGATATTGCTTAAAAAAATATTATAATCATAGAAATATAATATATGATTATACAGTACATTATATATATATATATATATATATATATATCATGTATCATAATAAAATATGACATAAGGATATTAATATTTACTACATTTAACAGTTACATTACATACTGCTTATTATTATTATTATTATGTTAACATACAGAACTGTGAAAAAGTTTTAGACACTGGAAAAATTTTGCATAGTGAAGATGTCTTCAAAAATTATGACAAATCATTTTCATTTATCACTTAATGTCATACAAAGTCCAGTAAACATAAATAAGCTAAATCTATATTCGGTGTGACTACCTTTGCCTTTAAAACAGCATCAATTCTCCTAGATACACCTGGACACAGTTTTTCTTGGTTGTTGGCAGACTGGATGCTCCGAGCTTCTTGGAGAATTCGCCACAGTTCTTCAGATCTTTTAAGAGTCTAACATTTACATTTTCTATTGACACACTAAAGCTGAAGATATACATAACCATCTTAAGACAAATGCTTTTGTGAAGCATCAGGCTTTTGCACAGTAGGCCTACTGTAGTTACAGAATTATCCTATTTTATTCTAGTTTAACAATAAAAGCAATACCACCCACATCAGGTATGATAACAGATAAAGCATGCTACTCCACGTCCAGCACATCTCACTTATTCAGTACTCCCATAATGAGAAAAAATGTCCCAGTCTGCACCAGGAATCGGTGAGTAATCAATACATTGCGGCGAGAACGAATATATTGGGTCCACTTTTGTTCCCAGGCTGCATGCCTCGCTGGCTCGCTCGTAACGTGAGACACGGGAGGGAAACAACCGGGAAATATTTAATCCACACTGGCTCTTGGTTTAACACATATTTTAGCGATGTCCACAGTAGGTGAAGCGGTGCAATTGTGCATTCTTCTCCGCGATTAATTTAATGATGCCCCTAATCAAGGAATAGCAGACTGCCCATTGTTGGCCATCATGGCACACGCGCACGGGAGAAGTTTGCCCACAATTTCTGTCGCACGGATGGCTGTGTGGATTGTACCTACTTATAGTGCTCCCTTTGTACCGCGGTGCATGCTGGGTCCCGTGCAGCCCCTGTTCACGGTGGGATACAGAGAGTGAATGCGCGCAGCTCCATACCGCTAAGGTCGGGTTTCTCCGGGTATCAGAGGAGGGATCGCGCTCGTTTTCCGGGCTAATTTCTCTGCCCAAGGTATTGTTCTGTATCGCTGCAACGGAGCCATCAGAGACCGGGCCATGAGGACTTTCCCCAAAAACAGAAGTTGCGAAGTTTACAGCGTCTCTGGTTTAGGAACCAGCGCGCCCGCTGGTTCACCTGCACAGGTAGGAGAGACTTCCATCAGCACCGCGCGCGCGGCGAGTGTATCACAGCGAGGACACTTTTGAGCAAATGGAGGGCTTTTATATATATATATATATAAGTTGGATTGTAACTATTTGTTTTTTCATCCTCGTTAGCTTAAAACAATACTATTGTGTAAGCTACATTAATCAGCGTAATGTATTTCAGGCTATACGGAAATCAACCTAAAATGTATAGTTATACGAGCTAATGAGCCTGTGTCGAAAGGTCGGTGGTGATCGTCTGATGAATGTGCTCGTCAAAGTGCGACTCATGATGGAGAGCTGACACCGCTGTGAGGGGCCGTGGGAAAACTGACCCTCAAATTACGCTTTGTGTGACTCCACAGGGGAATTCACCAGGATATCCTAGTCCCGCGACCCCTTTCTCCTAAAGAAAATATGTTTAGAATTATGCGGCTGAAGCCAATTAAAGGCGACACATAGTTTGTTGTATGATGATAGAAAGGTAGCAATAGGGTCATTCCTCAATTTACTGCCTTTTAGAAGTATTTTTATTTTTAATTATTAAAGGGACATGTTGAAGATTTTAAAAGTCATACAGGTCAAGCTAAAGAAATTTAACCAAGATGTCTATGTGGGTCAGGGTGTACAATAGTATGGTGGGGTACAATTCGCCCCTCGTCTGTTTATGATATCTAACGTTTTTGTAAACTTTTACTGATGATTTTATTTTGAAATTTTAAAACTACAATAAATTACTTTGCAGTGTTGGGTAAATTACTCAAAAAAGGTAAATAATTAAAAAATGACTAATTAATTCGTAATTAATATATAAATATTCTAATTGAAATCATAATTCAATTATAATTCAATGTTTTTTATTATTATTTATTTATTTATTTTGCTCAAGTAGTGTTTGTTTGTTGCATTCTTTTATTTAAAAAGATTACAACAAGTGACATTAGATGGAAAGGATTAAGGGAAGGTTTATGGACTTGTGTCTAGCAGGACTTGGGTGTGACAAAGACCACCCAGACTTCAAGCCCAACTCACAGCGAGTCCCAGGCTGCGTCTGACATCAAGAGCGCAGGGACTAAATCAACAAATTGTGGGGCTTGGAGTAAGTGGGCACTGCGAGCCTCCCCCCTCCTACCCCTCTCGGCTGCCATTGCAATGATGCTCCATTTCCTTGCATGTAAGTTAAAACCCTCTGCTGCTGTGGAGGGATGCTGAGATTATGATCTGGTATGTTCCAGTATACTGTAGCTAGTCAAGTCTCTCATCCTTTGGTCATCATAGGAGCATCTTCAGGGAGAGCCTGTAAATGTTCTTATTTTGTTATGCTTGATATATGCTGTAGTCTGAGCTGCTGATGATTTTGTCTTAATCAGCATGGTATACTGTACAGCAGTAAAAGGATACTTTTGTACACTTAAGTCTCTTAAAAATGAAAAATAAATAAATGAATAAATAAATAAATGTCTGAATGTCACTGCACTAGATACAAATGACCAAACCAAGTGGCACCTTTTCTCAGAAATACATTAATGAACTGATCCCAAGGTGATATTCTTAGTGGATGTAGTTCGCCTCAAGTTCACACAGGTGTCCAAACACAGTAACCACAGGTGAATTTCATCACATTAATTATGGGCATGTTCCACTAACAACAAACAGAAAGTGTCCAAATACTTAATTCTGAAAGTAAATCTATTGTTTTATCATTTGAAACCAACAAACTTCTTTTTGTAAAAATGTTTTGTGTGAAAAGAGTGGTTGTGCCATATTTCTTTAAAATAATTGCCTCTTGGTTTAATATTTAGTTGGAATGCAAATGTAACCGATCCTGCTCTTCCATGATTCGGACAGCGTTAGCCAGCATCGGAGATGGGCTTGCTAACGAGGAGGCTAAAAGCTACAGCCTCTACAGTAGTGTCAGTCTCTAATGAGCATCTTGAGGGCAGGGGAGTGAGGTTTAAACATACTGCACAGCTATAACGTACCAGAAAGCCATTGTTACACAAATACATTCAAACATTTAAATTAATATTCCAGTTTCAATACAAGTCAATTCAATACAAGGAGGGATGAGTTGAAATTCATTATGTCATACATGCTGTCGATTTATCTTAACTTGAATAGAACCTGAAGTGCACAAGTACATTTTGGCGCCATTGTATTTTGAGATCAACATTTGAAACTTTTTAAAGAATTCTTAAATAATTGATTTGTTCTGTGTGGTATTTTAATGCATATTATCTCTGAATAATCTCTTGATGTGTTCTGGTTCCTGCAGCCTCTCCATCTTCCTCAGTGTTCTATCTTGGAGGAAGTGTAGAGTTCTCCAACCTCAGCTTCTCCCCAGACCTGGCAGACCCGTCGTCTACACAGTTCCGCCTCCAGTCTCAGGCGCTAAGCCATTACGTAAGCATAAACGTATATAAGACTCTCTCTGTGCCGCCTAGCAACAAAGCTGGTTTCTCTGTGATCTCTAAGGAATGTGTCCGATCTCCAGAGACCACTCGAGGACGATGCTTGCCCCTGGCACTTTCAATCGCAGGGTCCGTCAGACCTGCAGCTCCAATGGTGTGCTCGTCCCTCATTGTCACCCTTTTAAATGTAAAGCAGGCTCTAAGCACGGCCCCATTGAGGTTCCGGCCGCTCCATGGCCCTCTTAAATTTAAAGCCAGCTGTAACTGGAGACCAGCTCGGTGGGAGGCAGTGCGGTGAGACTGGCTCCCAGAGGAACACAGCTTTTCAGGGCTGAGGACAAGAACGGTGTTTGTGAAAGGAACAGGGCCCAGACAGGCTGAGTGAGAGGAAGAGCAGTCCTTCAATAAAAACGTTGTCTAAGGGCTTCCTCGCACACAATCAGATGCTCTGTACCTCTTTTGCTGAGAGGCTGCAGCCAGAAGAGAGAAGAAAGGTAGACCAGGGGACAGAGTAGGCCAGGTGAGTGAGAAGGTAAGGATTTAGGGCACCAAAAGTGAGAGAGAGAGAGAGAGAGAGTTAAAAGAAGGGGCTATGTGTGCCAGTATTAGGGGAATGGTTGGCATTTGTGTCAGCATTAGGCATAACATTAGGTGCAGAGTCAAAATGCAGTAACTACATCTTTTGTAAAAGAATGGTCTCTTAGTCTATGATCTGTCCTGTGACAGATGGATTCAGCTCTGATATGCTCAGATTCAGAGACAAAAGAGTGCGAAAATGTAAGTAATATAGAAGTATCTGAATTTTTGGGGTCATGCTTGAAATCATTGGTCATGGTTTTAAGGCACAAAAATAATTTGATGTACATATCATAATCATCTGTGAATGCACAACACATTTGACTGTACAATCAAAAAAAGTTATTTATCTGTTTCATAGTTACTGCATTTTGCATTTGCAGGGTAGAATAGAGGCCGTGTTTTGGGATCAGAACTAGCCAAGTGTAGCTTTTCATTAAACACGATGCTCTAATTAGCCTAAATACAACCTGTGCTGTACCGGTAATCCTGTGTAATAAGTGAGTGAAAGAAAGAAGCGATGTGCTGCAACTGTGTTCCATTGCTTCTAAAAGTTAGTCTAAACCCTCTGAATGACCCTTCCATCCAGCACTTCAATATGACATTGAGCCCCAGACAATGGCGCTGTTGTTGCCCAAAGCTCTTGTTGCTCAAAGCCAATCGTACAAGAACAGCGCTTTTGTGCTTAGACTGCAGGTCTCACCCGGGCCACTAATGTCTCACCTTCTTCAGTGATGTCATGCCTTTAGTGGAAGTGATGTCACTGGGATGTCTTAAAATACTGTATATGACAAGAAAAGAACAGGCGGAAACTTTATGACCTTGGTAGACGTTATCACTGGTTTGTTTACAGAGTGCAGAAATAGAATAGTGAACTGAACAGAAATAGAATGCTAACTGATTTTTGTCACTATAATGGATCTTTTTCCCATTTCTGTGTTTGAAACGCCAAAGTAAACTATAGCAGAGGGATCGGAGACCGTAGAAAATATTATTTCTGCCATTTTTGCTCCAACAGCAAAGGAAAAAAACCAATATTGTTTTCCCATGACAGAGAACTTAAAATTTAAAAGAGGTTGCTAGATTTACACTGCTAAATTAAAGCAGAAATACATCATCATGGTCTGTGGGAAGGGTCCATCTATTATTTCATGTTACTTTTGCCATCTCTTTCCTCCTTTCGGTTTGCATGATGTTGCCATGGATCTAAGTTCTCAGAGTTGTATGATTCTTCACCATGGAGCTCATATTATCAGCACTCAGGAATTATTGCATTCAGGTGAGTCTGTACATAAAGAACACATACCACAATAAAAAATAAATAAATTGTAAATACTTTTTAAAATACCAATGGCATTTGTGTACACAATGGATACATTGATTTATTCATGTTTGGAACTTAATGGGACATAATGTACTGTATGTATAAACGGATGGAAAAATGCAACAATCATTAGCTGCATTTCCACTGTTCCAACAGGGCAGAGAACTGTGCTGTATTCTTGTAGCTATAAATAAAGGCCTGTTTAAAGATGATTTGATCAAGCATTTTTCATCTTGTTTGACCCTGTTTGTTAATAGTGCACCTCATTGTACAACTGTATAAACCGGGTTTAAAACAGACTGACAACTTATTATAAAAGCACATAAGCCTTAAATGTCTTACTCTATGTGGGGTGTTTCCATGTCAAAATACAATGTACATTCGGCATCTATTAGTTCATGCATTTGCTCCATTGGTACATAGTTGAAAATTGTCCCTCAATACTCATCAACTCTGTTGCACGATTGCATTTCTAAATGAGTTCTAGGCTTTGCCATCTTGTTAAATGTCATGTGTCCTGATGACAGTGAAGGAGTGGAAGGTCTTTGTGTGTACTACTGGAGTAAGTTCTCTGCTCCTCCCGCTATTGCTGAGCAACTCCAGAGAGTGAACCCGGCCCGACTGCAGCGTCGACTGCCAGGTACCAACAAGGTCCTCTTTAGCAAGAACGAGGAACGCTACTACATGGAGAAGGATGAGGACACGCTGCGTCTGCTTGGTAAAGAACATGTCCTGTCATCCTCTGTTTTGTTCTTAACCCTGCCATTTGCTGCATGACTGGTACCTGCATGTTGTATTTCTTCAATGCTGGTCTCCAGCACGAGATGCTGAAGCTCCTACCAGGCTAGCTGGTCAACTATTTTAAATTGCTAAGTTGTTATCTTTTCCACAAGATAGACCAGCACCAAAACCAGCCTAAATTCACATGGACCAGTATGGAAATTTATGCTGGACCTTTCAGCAGGGAAGAAGAAAAAAGCTCTTCAATTGAGCAATGCATGTCTCTTTATCTTCAGGTTTGAATCCAGATGACGGAGGTGATGCTGATGATGATGACGATGAAGATTCTGATGACAAGGCGGAAAAGATAAAGAATCCCAACTCACTTCAGAGTGGCAAGTGGCAGTTGGAGCTGCAGGGTACAATCATAATACACTGTAAAGCCTGTTGGGTTTACTCAAATGATTTATGAACAGTGACTCATTTGATTTGCCAAACTTTGATTCAACTAAGTTCCAATGCATCTCCTATGACACATCTTCTACTATGAGCGATGAAAACACAAATGAGCCATGAGTAGGTAAGGCGATTCAGATGAAGCCATGTTCCATTAATCCTCTGAGTAAACTCTGCATGCAAGTCACTCAACAATTACAATACATCTTTCCTCCATGACAACTACTCTACAATCATTATTGTGATTGTTTTCTTGATTTATGTATTCATTCTGATTATACATTACTCCCATCTGCCTAACAGCCATTTCTTTCGACCTGTATGCTAAGTACGGGAATAATCGCACACTCAGTCTTGTGAGTCCAAAGAAGCCGTATTATCAGTGGAGGCTTCGAGTGCCACCCGGCCATGTCGTGCGACTCGTCATCCTCACACTTCAAGGGGCGACACCAGGTAGCTGTTCTGCCAACAAACTGTCTGCTTATGACTTCTTACTGCCGCTTCAGAACAAGATCATTGCCAGGTAAGTGCGATGGCACTTGCAGAAAAGCAAGTTGTGCATTTGATTGGTTTGTTATGTCATACTTTACAGTAAGGTTGCAATAGTTAACAACAGCTAACAATAAACTATACTTTCATAGCATTTATCAATTTTTGTTAATGTTAATAAATCTACATATACCCATGCGTTTTAAAGGAATGTTCTGGATTCAATACAAGTTAAGCTCAATCGACAGCATTTGTGGCATAATGTTGATCTCTACAAAAATTATTTATAGTCTCCCTGCTTTAAAAAAAAAAAAAGAAGTAAAAATCGAGGTTACAGTGAGGCACTTGCAATGGCAGTGAATGGGGAAATGTTTTGGAGGGTTTAAACAGAAATGTGAAGCTTATAATTTTATAAAAGCACTTGCATTAATTCTTCTGTTAAAACTTGTGTATTATTTGAGCTGTGAAGTTGTTTCAATTGTAATTTTTATAGTCGTTTTAGTGTTCTGGCTTTTGCTGACATTACATCATCACGGTGATGAAGTTGTTAAATTGGCTATAACTTTACAGATAAGGTTAGTAAGTGATTTTGTCACACTAAAATCATGTTTACATGCATATCCTTTATGTCTTGTGTCTATACTTTTGAGTATTTTAACGTTTGCGGATTGGCCACATTAACTTGTATTGTAAGTACCTCACTATTACCCAGATTTTTTCTTTTTTTCTTTTTTAAAGAAAATGAGCGGCAAGTCTAAATTATTTTTGTGGTAATCAATATTGTACCACAAATGCTTGTATTGATGCCATAACATTCCTTTAACATTAAAGGTTTTGAAATGTAACATTTGTTTATGCATTATGAAATAACAATGAACAATAGTATAGTCGCAGATTAATTTCTTTTTAGAAGTAAGCTTTAAAAATGAAAAGATTTTTTTGATAGTTAATGATACTTAATGCTATAATGCTATAATGTTAGCATGTGCTGAACATGTTGCATTAGTTCCCTGGTCTGAGTTTGGAGTTATAAATGGAAATGTAATGTTTAAGTGTACACATATAATTTATGCTGTTTTTCACCAATAGTAAAACATTTTAAACAGGGTTCCAAAGATCTTGGAAAACAAGGGAAATTATTAAATTGTGCTTTCCCTGAAAAGTCATGGAAATTAATAAAATCATAGAATTCATGGAATTTTCTAGATTAAATATACATTTGTCTAGTTATGCTTCACTCTAAAATATTTCATTAGCTAGATACTGCTTTTGTGTATAGAATAAAACTTGCCCGCAAACCAGAGTGAATGTTGCATTGTGTAATTTATTAAAGAATATGAATTGTTTTTTCGAGTTGATCTTTTAAATTAATTGTTTGAAAAGTTTTAAAATTGGTCCGAATGATTCATTAGTGAATTTGTCTGAAGTTTAATTTTTTTATTTTTTTTTATCTAGATCAAAGATGACTGTAAAAGTCTTTGAGAATATTGGAAATTCATTGGTTAAAAAAGTGGGAACTAAAGACTTGGAATAAAATGCAACATGTTATCCTCCATATTCCTTTGTAATGCTACAATATTGTTGCTGTTCATATTCGTAGTAAGCAATGATATTAACATAAAATATAATCTCTCAATTTACCAGATGGTGTGGTCTGCCAGAATCAGGAACATCACCTGTAATGAAACTGACATCATCTGGAAACGTCATGCTTGTCACTTTTTCTTTCAGTCGACAGAGGCAAGGGGCCTTCTTCAAAGCCTATTTCCAGGCTATACCCAAAACAGGTGTGTGGATTAATGGTCAGCATAAGGCATAAATCCTTTCAGTCACTATTCCGCTCAAATGTTAGGAAATCTTTGTTTCCGTGTCACTGTTTGTCTACAGAATGTGGCGGTTTCCTTTCTGCATGGAACGGCACAGTGACCTCGCCTTACTATCCCTCCTACTACCCTCCAAATGTGGACTGTAACTGGAAAATCAGGGTGAGTTGAGGCTAAAGGCTTTCCCATGAGCCTCCTCTCCAGTGTTAGCATGCATGCCCTATGAACCTCATTCAGAGGCCTGGGATGCTGCTTCTTTGATCTAGGGACTGCAGGGTTTTTTTTGGCAACGGTTTTGTGCAAGAATGCTTCCTTTGAGGGTCTGGTTTCTCTCGTAGGCTCCGTTGCCTGGATACCTTCTCTCTGTGACCATTGTGATGCTGGACATTCAGGATTCGCCTTCATCTAGCACCTGTGAAAAAGACTGGCTGGAAATTGGTGGTGTCAAGTGAGTGTAACGTCTTTCACTTGCTGATTACTTGTGAATGCGGTTTGCTTACACTACAGTGAAAGAGCTGTCATATGAGAAACATAAGGGGAATTAGGATGATTCAGGACTTTCAGTATTGTGGGACACTTAAGTTTAGGTGTTTACATTTCTTGCTCTTTCACAAGAAAGTTTGTTATTATGACCATATTCTAGGTTTTCTATTGATTGTGACAGGATATGATGAAGTAATTTATTGGTCGGAATTGTTGGAGTAAATTTCATATGCCGAAAGTGCAAAAGGTGTCCCAGATTACTGTAATTCAATTCTACGGTTCAGAGTTTTCTGCTAGACCGCAGATATATTTGTGTACATGTCTGTATGTGCATATGATTTGTGTGTACATGCCTGTGTGTGTATGTCTTGCCCCTCCATAGACTCTGTAACCCGATTGGTGACAGTAGTAGAAAAAGAATTTACTCTTCTTCTGTCCTGTTACACTTTCACTCGGATGAGTCTTTGACTCATAAAGGCTTTTACCTGATCTACAGAGCCTTCTCTCCTGAAAGTGGTGAGTCCTTTGTGCAGTCTCAAGAAAAGTACAGTATATCAAAGTCACTGTCGAGTGGTTTTGATTTGTGTGGTTTTGTGTTTTAATGCAACTGTGTCTATTTTTATCAACTACTTTGGGATGTTTCTGGGCCGTTAAAAGAACAAACGTGCAATTGTTTTGTGAAACAGCAGAGTGTATTTTGTCACGTGTAATTTTTGTCAGTAATAGGGGTGTGTAAATGCATTTATGGATCATGATCTGACAATGAAAATTCAATGCACTGATTGCAGAATTTAATTATAATTACTATAATAATGCCCAAGTATTACACATTCATTTCTTATCCAGCCAAATGAGGTATTTTCATAGAAATTACAGAATGAAGTTCAGATCCCGAATGTACTTTGCTCAGGAGTGTTCGATTTGTGTCTTTAGCATATATATTTAAAATAAATTATGTTATGTTTCCACAAAATCACAATAACCAAATATTAGAGCCATTGTAAAATATTATTTTTTGTCTCATTATTTAATTTTTTTATTAAACTAGTCTTATTCTTTAATATTATTTTAATTTCACATTTTTATATTATTATTTCATATCAGTATTAATGTATAATTTCATTGCTAAACACCAGTACATGGCATTTTTTTTTCCTTTAGATTTTCTTGTTTGTTATAATTTTCAAATGAAAATAAAATCTGGACTAAAGAGCCGTAGAAAGCAAGTTGTGTCTGCCTCTTTTGAATTTCTGACATCGGCCGACACACCAAATAATGACCAAATTTCATTTTGCATGTTGCATTGCGTAATTTATTAAAGAATATGAATCTCTTGAATCATCATAGTCAGAACAAATATTTACACAGCTAGTCAGTTCTGAGCATGCTTGTTCTCCTATATCAGCTTGTCCGAGACAGTTCCGATGTGGAGATGGCAAGTGCATTCCTCTGAGGAAGGTGTGTGATGGAGACAAAGACTGTTCTGATGGACGAGATGAGGCAAAATGCAGTAAGTGGTTGCATGCACTTTATATTCTTTCCAGCCATCCATTGTGTGTCTTTTAAAACCCTTTTCTCTTTCGCTCAGACACATGTAAGCCAGGAGAAGTGTATTGTAATGGCCAGTGCAGACCACACAGACAGTGTAACACCCAGTTCCTATGTAGTGACAGTAGTGAAGAAGCTAACTGTGGTAAGTGTGTGCTTTTGTCCTATGACAGTTTTTGAAGACTTTATACCAATGCAGGATAATTGCTCTTTTTCCTCATCCACACATAATCAGAGATGCCTGTTTACCTCATCTGTGTTTCATTGAAACAGATGTGTGGATAGAGTCTGTGGGAAGATCTGCCTATGTTCTGGTGTGTGTGTGTGCGTGTACCTTTGAGTTTTGATAAGCTCATTTCTTTATCTGTTAGGGGGTAAATGCTACCACATGTGCCCAAACAAAATCTGCCTCCCCAAAGCCTCAGTGTGTGATGGAATTTTGGACTGCAAAGACCGCAGTGATGAACTCAATTGTACAAGAGCATGTGAGTAAAAACCTCTCTGCCTTCTGTTTTTATGCCCAACTTTCCATGCAAATTGGTAGTTGACAAATAATGTGGATTTGATATAAACTCACCATCATAAATTTAGACTGAAACATATATGATTGTAAAAGGGAGAATGTATAGTTTGATGCTGTAACCAATGACCATACAGTTGCATCTCACTTAAATAGTTCTGTATGATAAAATTCTCTCAATTTAAATATAATACATATATTTTATTATGTTTTGTGTTGAGACACATCATGTGAACTGTCCAAATATTTTTATGTCAGTTTTCTAAATAACCAATCTATGAATATGTTAGAATAGCTACCTTATAAGGCATAAATTCCTCAATTTCTTGCAGCTTTAGACTTTACCTATATTGTAACATGTTATTCCATAGGGAAAGTGGCAAATAGTTTAAATTTGCTAAGGTCATGACAAATATACAGTGTTGGCATAATCACAACTACTGTTAAATCATGTCTCAAATCCTCAAGTTTTTATGATCATTCGGACTGAAACAATATTTTGTAGTTCATCTAGTATTATATTAATGATTTTGATTACTCTGTCTGTCTGGTCTTTTGTAGTGCAGAAAGGATGCTCTTCCACCTCCTTCAAGTGTGCCAATGGAAAATGCTTGAGTAAAATCAATCCGGAGTGTGATGGCATCAAAGACTGCAAAGATGGTTCGGATGAGTTGCGCTGTGGTGAGAGCACTCATAAAATGGAACAGCATAACATTCACAAAATAAATGTCATAGATAAAAATTCTACACAGACATCAATAAAAAACTCAATGTGCTATAGTGCAGTGATGTGTTTTCTTTTTGTTAAACATAGTAATAAGTGTTAAAAATTTCTTATAAATAAAAACAAGGATAAATCTTCACACCCTTAGCAAAGAATGCATAAAATGCCTGAGAAATGAAATTACATGTCTGCAGCAAACCCTTCTCAGGAAATTTTTATTCACTAAGGAAATGCTACATTTCACATTTTAACCTTAAAGCTGATGTATATAACTTTTTCTGTGTTAAAATACTTTCTCCTTTTACAAGCTTAATATGCAGAGACAAGCATTAGCAAGCCATTCATAGGTACATTCTCTCGAAAACTGTAAGCACTGTCTTTCTGTTTCGCTTTGAAAATGTCTCTGTTTGTTTTGAGTGACTCGCCTAGACCTGCCCCAACAATAATACTCAACCAATGGCATTCATTGGAGGCTCTTTGTTTGACCAATGATATACTGGGGGTGTATTCAGAAAGCTATATTGAAAACAACGTTTATATTTGCAATTCCTTTAAAAATGATTTTATAGTCAGTTAATTTTGTTTTTTAGAAATTATTACGATTCTGAAAGCAAAAGATGAAACAAAAGTCATTAAATTATTGAAATTTCATCTTGCATTAACATGCAAAAGCCAAATAAACTTCATGCTAGGTTGTGGCACAAGGCCCAGAAAGAGGGTGAAGATTGTGGGTGGAACAGACGCCCAGGCCAGCTCATGGCCATGGCAGGTCAGCCTTCAAATGGAGCGCTATGGCCACGTGTGTGGGGCTTCTCTGGTGGGCAGCCGTTGGCTCATCTCTGCAGCTCACTGCTTCCAGGACTCAGATGCAATCAAGTGAGGGTTTCTACCTTGTACATACAGTGGCGCCAAAAAGTACAGAATTTGATAGTTTAAGCCACACTTAAAAATGCACGATTATCATTACATTAGAAAAGTAAAACCAAGTGACATTTGTAAGTAATCTATGTTTGTATGTATGTATGTGTTTGTCACAGTGATTCCAAAATATCTGACGCTCCAGGTATAAAGTATTTGCCCACGTATTGGCAGGTATTCTGATGCACGATCATGGAGGGCATACATGGGTATGCGGGTAATGAACTCAGTCAGCAACGCAGCAGCCACCAGACAGATCCGCCGTATCGTCTTGCACTCTCAGTATGACCAATTCACCTCCGACTATGACATCGCTCTTCTAGAACTGAGTGCCCCTGTCTTTTTCAATGAGTTGGTACAGCCAGTCTGTGTGCCTGCTCCCTCTCATGCCTTTACTTCTGGAACCAGCTGCTTTGTCACAGGATGGGGTGTCCTGACAGAGGAGGGTAAGGTCCCTGCTTGCTTACTTCCAAAGAAACACTGTTAAAATACGTATGTATGTTCTGAACAAACAAGTAGTTATTGTTCCATAGCAACTGAAAAAAGACACCATCACACACTCTCTTTTGCAAAAGATGAATCATAAGCTGACTCAATATAAAATAAATGCATTCTGAAATACCTAGTCAAATGTTTGCACATCCACTGGAAAATCCCCCAGCATCCCTATCAGAACGGGAAAGTCACACATTACTGTAGAAATGCTACCAGTTAATGCTATCTGTGTTTGGCTGGTTTTTAAATTGGCTATGGTGGTCTTACTCAGAAGTAAGAAATGTCTAAAATTCCAAAATACAAGTGGAAATAATTCTAAAATACAAGTGGAAAGTACACAGAGTGCTATCCATGAACAGAGACCTCTGTGTCTACTGTTTTAGAATTCTTGTAGAAATATTAGTAAAACATTATAATGCAGTAAAACCAAAGTTACAAGCAGAAATCATCTTAAAATAAAAACGGATCCTATTTACAATCTTTATACACATTTATGTTCTTATTGTGCACAATGCATCTGTGCATGTTATTGAAAAAGGACAAAAATGTTGGCCAATGTTGCATCAAAATTTAATAACTTTCTCCACCTCTGAAAATCAAGTACCACTGTAATTAATTACTGAGTGAAAAAGGATATTCAAAGAGAAAAAATTTAAAGGGACAATTCACCAAAAAAAAGAACATTCTCACTCCATTTTCTCACCCCCATGCCATCCAGGATGTGTTTGACTTTCTTTCTTCTATAGAACTCAAATTATAATTTTTAGAAGAATATCTCAGCTCTGTAGATCCATTCAATGCAAGCGAATGGCTGCCTAAATTTTGATGCTCCAAAAAAGCAAATAAAGGCACCATAATAGTAATCCATATGACTCCAGTGTTTTAATCCATATTTTCATAAGTTATATGATAGGTGAGAAACAGATCAATATTTACGTCCTTTTTTGCTAGTAATACTTCTCGCTGCCCAATAGGGGGCGGTATGCATGAGAATGTGAATCATCATAAACACAAGAAGAAGAATGTGAAAGTGATCTGTTTCTCACCCACACCTATCATATTGCTTCTGAAGACATTGATATATCCACCAGAGTTGTATTCATTACTTTTATGCTGACTTTGTGTGATTTTTAGAGCTTCAAAATGTTGGCACCCATTCACTTGCATTTAATTGACCAAAAGAGCTGAGAAATTCTTCTAAAAATCTTCATTTGAGTTCAGCAGATGAAAGAAAGTCATACACATAAATGATGAGAGAATTTTCATTTTTGGGTGAACTGTTCCTTTAACCAAGATCTGTTGCGAATGCCATAAATGCTTTGTTGTTTTCAACTGAATCCTTCAGAGTTCTGATTTCAGGTGAATTGGCCACGTTGCTGCAGGAGGCCACAGTTAACATCATCAGTCACAACACTTGCAATAAAATGTATGACGATGCAATCACTCCCAGAATGCTTTGCGCCGGGAACATTCAGGGAGGAGTGGATGCTTGTCAAGTGAGTGTGGATGTGATCACCATTTCTGTATGTCTGTATATGTGCCTGCATTTGACTTGTTTATTTATTGACATCTGTGTTCATATAGGGAGACTCTGGGGGACCCCTGGTGTGCCTGGAACGTGGGCGGAGGTGGTTTCTAGCAGGCATCGTGAGTTGGGGTGAGGGCTGCGCTCGGCAGAACCGGCCTGGAGTTTACACACGTGTCATTAAATTCACAGACTGGATTCAACAGCAGACGAAAGGCCAGGTGTGACACAAATGCACACATGCACAGATATACACCAGAGAATGGGTAACATCACAATTTGCCCACTCTCAGTTGCGTGTGACCAAGTGGCACCAGCTCTCATGGTGCACACATAGACAGCAAAATTCAACACTTTTGCATTGGGAGCAGTTAATCCTGTTGCTCAGCTTTTGAACCTCCACCCACGGGCTACCAGCAACTTCACTTCCCTCTGTGATGCTTTATTCACCAAAACTTGAGTTCTGCCACCCACAGACCAGCTCTCTAAGGTGACCTAGTAGTCACAGACCAGCACTACTATTGTAGAGATTTTAACAAGCCAGTTGAAGAGGTACAATTCTTTCATTATTTGCTGTGGAAAGAGTTATCTCGGTGAGATTATATGTGATTGCATACAGTGACTTGAGTGACTAAATATTAGCTTTCATTCATCTATTCATGTTAATGGAATTGTTTTAATGATTTATTAAGGTTTTAGGATTATTTAAACCCTACACTTAATGTACCATATTGTGCATGTCACATTTGTCCAACTGTGAAATTGATTGCATGTCAAAAAAACATTCATTTAATCCTTTTATTTTTATTACTATTGATATATATTTTTTTTATTATTATTGTTATTATTATTATAACTGGTGTTGTTTGTTCACAAATGCTTGAAGGCCCTGGAGCACTTTCACTCAGAAGGAAAAAGCAATGCCAGCCCTCTAAGACTCCCTCTACTGGTCGTGATATGACACTACATCTTACTCAGTAGTCCATAGTTATGCAAACTTTCTGTCTGTATTCCCGACAACAAGATGTAAATGTAAAAATTTGAGAAAATGTTGATACTTTATATTAGACGTCTGAAAATTAGAACTATATTAAAAAGAGGTGCTACGTTAATTTCGTTTTGTGATCCATTTGTTTTATTGGTGCACGTAATGTCTTCTGTGTCATTACAAAATAACCTTATACTTTCTGATGTCCTGCCAACATTATTAATATAGGCGACAATGTGTATTACGATGTATGAAAAACGTTGTAATTGTTTGCACCCTTTTAAAAGCGGTACCACTTTACAATAAGGTTCAATTTGTTAACATACTATGGTATGCAATATGATATCAATGAGGAAAAAAATATTTGTGATGCTTTTCCTGCTTAAAATTCGACACTATATCAATAAACATTTTCATTATTTTGAAATGTATTTATTTATTAAAAGTTTGTTGCCTCAAGGCAACATTGTACCACAATAGACAAATTGAAACATTTGACATTTTCATGCAGAAAAAATACATATATTTATTGAAAACATCAATTTCTTTAACCAAACACTTGAACAAACAGATTTATCTAATTTTTGGATATATTAAACATTTCATCATTAATAAAAAGTAACAATTCATATCGAGCTGTTGCTCTCAGGCAACATTGTACCATCGTGGTAAGTATTACCAAACCATCATATCAATTTATAATTTCAAAACATTACAATCAGTGTTGTTTCAAGATAAAAAAAAAATCACCATAAGTCAC
Organism: Xyrauchen texanus; assembly: GCF_025860055.1. Classification (NCBI taxonomy): domain Eukaryota; kingdom Metazoa; phylum Chordata; class Actinopteri; order Cypriniformes; family Catostomidae; genus Xyrauchen; species Xyrauchen texanus. The sequence continues at coordinate 20,802,548 of NC_068317.1, read as the reverse complement.
TGCTGTCTCTCCGGTAGAGGAGACAGGCCTCAACAACAGCCAGATCAAACATGTGGAAGACCACTCGGTGATACCACTTTTTGCATCGAGTCTTTGTTCTGTAGAAGGTGATGAGAGAATCTAGTAGATCAACCCCTCCCATCCCTTCATTGTGGGATTGTAAGAGTTCATGTCGTTTTCACCCCTTGAATGGAAAAAACTGCTCACCGTTTTTCAGCCCACCCACGGTCATGAGCAATGAGTTTAACTGTGGAATTCAAACGTGGCCCCAGTGCATCAAGAGTATATGTGGACAACGCTGAAGTTGACTGCAGTCCATGTGAAACCGGGGTTTGGGGAGTTTGGTGTTGTAAGGGGAATTGTTTCTCAGGAGTAGTCTATTGGATGTGCAAGGTTTGCCATTATAGGTGTTCATCTCCAAGCAAGGGAACTCAAGCAAGACCAAGAGAATGTGCGATATAGGCCTGTTATTTGTGATGATATTTGGACTGTCAGGGCGAGTTCTGGCAAAAGGTAAGTGTTATGCACATTGTCACTATAACATAACGATCGATTATTATCTGTCCATTCCATTCTTATTCTTATGTGTGCCATAAAGTTTTGTTGAAACTAACTGAAATGGAAAGGAGGCAGAATGGTTTGGAAATGTGCGAGGAAGCGAGTGTCTGTTTAATCTCTGAGCATAATTTCTGTTTACTGATGATGCTTGAAGAGAAGATGCGTCGCCTCGCGCTCTGGTTAACTTTGGACGCATATACACTGTAACTGATTTTTGCAATTTGAACGGTATTTTACTGTAATACGTACAGCAAGATACTGTAAAATGTGTATACAGTACATTACTGTAAATAGCAAAGGATTATGGGAAACTATATGGACATTACTGTAATTCTACAGTAATTCTTCTGTACTGTAAATCCATTTACAGTAGTGAACCTGCCCACAAAAAACTGACCAATGGCAAGAGAGATTTCTTTTCAAATATTTTTTTCCATGCTGTTTGGTGAAAGTGAGATAAAGGACAACTGGGAATGAAATTTACAACGGTGATTCATCGAAAAGGTTAGTATATTGTTTGTATTATTATATTTCATTATATAAAACAGAGACATTATCAAATGTATTGATTTGTAATGTTAACAGCATACTAACGTGCGTCACCTGATTAAAGAAAGTTTTATTAACAGTAACTTTTTGTCTTTTGCCACCGTTTTTTTTTTGGCTGTTGTCTAGGAGTTGTCGGTTATTGCCTTCATAACGGTGATATTATCAACTTGTGAATATGTTAATATCAATTAAATTAGCTGAAGATACCCTTAGTTAAACAGAGAAACGCAACTTTTGTGTGTTCCTCTGCCGCTTTAACGTTAGCTAACCAGGAGTTTAACTCAACGCAAATAGCTAATGTGAAATGGTGTTAGGCAACACCGATGTTCAAGCGGAGTTTATGATTATTATTTTATGAGACAGTGTTTTCAAGTGCATCTTTTTTTTTTTTCAAGGTTGTGGTCTAGATCGTGTTCGAGTCCCAGGAGGTGTCTTTTCTGGTGTTTCCGTCGTAACGGCAAGTTAAGCAGAGAAACAAAAGATAAAGAAACTGGTGTTTAAACCAATGTTATTTGACTTTAATATTTAAACGTTGCCATTAAATCAGCAGCCTCTCATAACGTTATGTTTCGTGGTTGATATTTATCGAGCAACTAGTTAGTGGTTACTGTAAAAATGACCACGTGATTTGTATGCAAACAATGTAATTTTATCTGTGTGAACGCTTTCATTGTTTTACCGCCATATCAAAATATGAACCTGACTAATTCTAGATTTGCCAACTTGACCTTGGCAGTTTTCATCTACCACAATGACGTACTTCAGAGAGAGGGAGGATTCACTCTTTCTTTTGGCTGATCTAAGTATTAAAGTTAATTTGAACAGCTGTTTCTAGAGAATATTGATTGTAATTAGGATCATAGTTTGACATTTCAAAGACTATTCCTGTTTTGTATACATGTGTCATGCATTTGAGGGTCCATTTTATTTGCATCGTTCAAAAATCAAACTTTACAGGTAATAAGCCTGATATGGAATTTAGCTGTGAATTGCAAGATAGGCAGACATACTTGAGCTGGTCAAGGGGTTGTATCACAAGATATAACACATAGTGACATATAAGCATGACCTCTATAGAGGAGCCTATTAGAAAGTATTGTAAAGAAAGACACAAGTATGTTCTCTATATATTTAATGAATTTCTTCCTACTTTTTGTTAATTGCTGCACTTAGGTCACTGCAACTCCAGCAGATGTAGAGAGAAGCTTCACTGTTCCCAGCATCCCAAGGTGATTGCACTTGGTAAGGCTATGAAAATAATGTAATTAATTGATACTATGGCTGAGATTATGATCAGATGGTGGGTCTGTACAACACCAGCTTTAAGATCTTACGCAAAGGCTGAACATAGCCTGTGACAATACTAAAAAGCTGCTGTGATGGTGTTTGTTACAGGAGATTCTGTTCTCCAAGCAAAAACATGGATGCTAACTATGGAGGGCAGCGTCATCATCCAGCTGCAGGAGCTAACAGATTTTTCATCAGCATTAGCTGTCCTGTTTGGCTGCTACTATGTATTCAATGTGCAGTACCAGGAAGAGGCAGCCAGTACACTGGAGTTTATTCAGAGGTTCGTACATCATTAAATACTTCAAAAGCAGCATAACGCCCGTTTCACACATACTCCGTTTGCAGTGCGTATGCGGTGCATATTTGTTTCCGTACCCATGTTAACAGGTTAGAGCTTTCAGACTGCATGCGGAAGCAGTCCGTCGATCCGTTCCAGTTGCGGTGTGTATACAGCAGTGCAGCGATTACGCACCGAGTCTATTTTTGCTGTGCTGCACCGCACTGAATTAAAGTGGCAGCGCATTGTTCACATTAAAATAGACATAGATTGTCAAGAAACTGTAATAATTTCATCAAATACGCATAATTACAGTTAATGTGTTCTACAGTTACTAAATTACAGGGTCAAGCAAAACAAAAAAGTATGATTATAGTCCCGAAAGTTGCAAAATGGCATCATATATGATTCGATGGACGCACGATACGTTGTGGTTTGCCTTGTGATGTCTGCTCCAACCAGAGAAAGAACATTATCCATCTGTTCGGCACTCATCCGAAAGTACTTTAGGTGCCGGTCACTGTAAAGTTGAAGTTCTGAGACAAGCACCAAACTGTCTCCTGCCTCGTTTGACTGAGTGAACCCAAATGCATCTCGTTCTTCTCCTTCTTAGCAAAAGATATAGCGTGATAGTTTTTCTTCTGTCAACAACTCGAACTACATGTAAAACAAAGAATCACAATGATTAAAATTAATTTTCATACTGTTTCAATGTCTTAAACAATGTCAAAGTTAACGTTTGGATTTAAAATCAAAATTACTAATACATTTTTGATTTTGTGGCACACAGAAACTGCGGATCAGTAGCGCACTGCAAACACAGCATATGTGAAAGCACTATAGCGCGTGCTGCTCCTGTACCGTATCCGCACCGCATACGCACCGCAAACGGAGTATGTGTGAAACGGGCGTAACACCAATTGTTAAATGACAGTGTGGCAACAAATTGCGCAGAATTTATATTCCTAATTTGGGTTAGGGTTAGGGTCAATCCACTTTGATATACATTTTATTGATCAAATATAAATCCTGTGTAAGCACATTGAGAGCAATGAAAATAACTGTGGTCAAATTCCTTGTATGTGTACAAATACTTGGCCATTAAAGTTGATTCTGATTCTCATTTTGATATTAACCGTCAATGTAGTAGATGAGGGATGTGAAGTGTATTGGTGGGAAAATGGACAGTGATTTTGTTGTAATGCCAACCTGTCTAGGCTGAAAAAGGGCAGCTCAGTGGTAAGAATTGTTGCCTCGAAGTAAGAACATCCTGCGTATGCATGTGCTGGCCAGCTAGGGCCTTTCTTTGAGTTTCCCCCCATTGCTATACTTTTTCCCACATATAGGTTAGTTTAATTAGTGAGTCTATAAATCTTTTTATATATTTTTTAAAATTGATTTTTTTTTTTTTTTTTTCCAAATGAGGGTTGCAGCATAAGGTAACCCAAAATATATTTTGTTGTTATGGTGATTTGAATGATTCAGTGATTTGAATGTCATGGATCATCAACTAATTATGCACTTTACCTGTAGGTATTCAGTACATATTGCTTTTATTGACCCCAAAGTGCAAACATTACGGAGTTATGACAGTTGGAGAAACACTGGTATGAGAAATAATTTAGTTTTTCTTGTGCTTGCAGGTTCATTCTGAGAATCAACCCTGATGGCACCAAATAGCAATCAAAGTCACACATCAGCCAAAAATCTGGATAGAGGATGCAAAGAAAAAGCATTCGTCTGAATCTCCCTGTGGCATCTCTCATCAGAGAGATTGTTGACTTTTATTGGCAAAATTACTAAAAAGTAACAACAAACTGATTTTTTTTATTGCATTTTATTTTGGCTTGTATCACTTTGAAAATGTGTAAGTTTTAGCTATGTTACATTACAGATACATTGGAACTTGTTTTACTTAATAAATGTTCAACAGACAATAAATGTAAAATCTGCATGAGTAATTGTGATTTTTTTGGGGGGGGTTGGGGCAGGGACGTACTGGGACTGAAATTCAGCCCGGGACTTTAAGATGGAGAGGCCTTTTACGCGAGTGCCCTTGGTGCACGAGCAGAAGGATTTTTTGCAGTTATTTTAATTCTAATAGTGTTTTTATGGTATAAAGAGAATCAGATTACACTGAAGACCTTCAAGAAATTTTAGGATGACACCTGCCTCTTCAGGTTGTATAAGCAAGTCACCACTGCACTGAACACAACCAGGTCAGCAAAACCTAATCTCGAACACATAAGTCACAGTATAGTTAGTATACTGCTAACTACCAGCATGTCATGTGTACAGTCAGTCGGAGTGATAAAATGGTTACAAATACTAACAAATACCCACTCAGATACTCAAAAACCACAATGCAGTCCCATAAAATAGAGATTTGTGTGTGTGTGTGTGTGTGTGTGTGTGTGTGTGTGTGTGTGTGTGTGTGTGTGTCCTCACTTTCAACTCTCCCTGGCTCAGTTTCCCCTGTGCTGGACCCTGCCTCTGCTTACTGATTGTACAGCTGAGAAGAACATCAGTAATAAATATGACTAAGAATAATACATTTTCTAATTTAATCTGTGCTTCAGTCAGGTTATTATCTAGTATGTGGAACTATTGGCATTTTATCCTATATGTAAATATGTAATATTGTGCTGTATTTTTCTATTTTGTGTGTGTGTCCTTAATAAAGCTTTGATTGATTGATTGATTGATTGATATGCCTAATATGATTGCCTACCCAGCCTTGCACACTGCCCCTCTACCTGTTTGTTTCCTGGTTTCTGCTGCTCCTCCGCCTCCTCCTCTTCTCTCTTCCTACATTGGAATTCTACCAAGCCATGTAATAAATGCCTAGATTTAAATGCAAATATAAACAATTTCAGTGTATAAATCACTAATATATCCCTAATCGTGCACCTGTCCTGTCCATGCTGCTGGGTCCTTCCTCATCTGCACCTCCGGCTGCCACAGCACTCTTTCCACTACGGAAAAGGTCTGTTAATTTGGCGCATTTAGATGCCTCTTGTGCCAAATTTTTTTTCTTTTTAATTCTTATTTTTTCGGCCCCACCCATTTCTTTCTCTTCTATCCTTCTTTTTGCCATTTTTACCGTTCGTATCTGTTGCATTCACACAAACCCGCCAAACATGACCAAAAGTAAACTCCTTTGATCGGCGCCTAGTTTGAGCCAATCGGATGTCAGGAAAAACGAGGATCAGTCCAAGTTGGGAGGGGCCGCTCGTATCACCCCTCAGATTGAAAGTATTGGTCTGGCCCGGTCTGAATCACACACACACGCTGCAGCTGAGAGTCCGGTTAGGCCAGTCGCGTATCATTAAAAAAAAAAAAAAAAACTCTTTGACCACCGGGCCGGTCTTCGGCCTGAAATGGACCGGCCGTTCGGGATTGTTCCCGGTATTCCCAATAGCCTATCCGCCCCTGGTTGGTTGGGGGGGGGGGGTTCTACAATTAGATTTTCTTACAGGTGGAAAATATTAATAAAAAATACAAATGAAATCTTAACTATTAAGTAATTAATTATAAATGAAAATACAGTACATATGCTGTAAATTAAAATATGGTACATATACTGTAAATGAAAATACAGTAATATTACTGTAAATGAAAAATACAGTAATATTACTGTAAATGTAAATACAGTAATATTACTGTAAATCATTTTAAAGTAACTTACTGGCATCCAGCTGCCAGTAAGTAACTAAAAATTACAGCAAACTTTTTACAGTGTACCATATACAGAAAAGTTTATCACGTTTTTGGATCCTTGCACAATTGGCAATGCACAATAATGAATCACTAACTGATATGTTTTCGTTGCTAGGGTTCGTGTTTGATAGCGGAGACCTCTCTGCTCTTGGCATTCAACGTTTGGTCCCGGTTGAATCAGAGAGGGCTTTATTTCCTGAGCTGAGCCTGATAACTTGGTGAAATGGAAGTTTTAATATAAATGACTTCGGGATCATGACCACCGTGAGGAAAGTTTCGAGCAGGCAGGAATCGGCGCTAATTAGTGTATAAACAGACCCGCGGGGAGGAAGCAGGGGGTGAACTGATGTATTGTCCACAGTGCGTGATTATTAGCTGTTTTTATTGGTCAACAAATCACCCCTCACATCACAGGATGGAAGATTGAATTTGATTAATGGCAAAAAGTGTTTCAAGCATTTTTATTCTATGTTTTCTATTTTAAATTCCTATTTGCGTGCACAAAAGCATTCAGACAGGCGCTTTGGCTGAAAAAAAAAAAAAATGGGTCTGCTCCAGCATACCTAAAAACATTTATGCAGAGTTCCCACCAGAAGCCTGCGGTCGGCTATAAGGAACGTCGCCTTGTACAAAAAAAAGAGGCACCAAAACACTTTCCCGGACTTTCAGTTTTATCATACCACGTTGGTGGAATGACCTTCCCAACTCCACCCGTGAAGCAGACTCACTCTCTGTCTTCAAAAAACGACTTAAAACGCATCTTTTCAAAGAGCACTTAACTAGTCACTAACAAAAAATATTATATTTGCACTTGTATAAGTCTTGAATACTATTCTGATCCTAGTGAAACTTTGTAATATGGTACTTCTGTTCCACTGTCTCCTTAAGATGATTCGCTTATGTTTTCCTCTTTTGTAAGTCGCTTTGGATAAAAGCATCTGCCAAATGAATAAATGTAAATGTAAAAAATAAATAAAGCAAAGTAAAATTGTTATTCGATTGGATATTGAAAGATTCGTAAGAATACCCCAAATAGTTAATTCATTAATGAAGAGAAATCATTAATAAAATGAATAAAAATGTATTCACTTGTAAAATTGTCATAAAATTAAATGCAATGATTCTATCATTTATAATTCTAAAAAGAATGGAATAATGTATATTTTCGTTTAGCTTATTATTATTATTAAAAAACATCTAAAAAGGCGTTGAATGCAATATTTGAAAATTATTTATGAGTTTCAATTGGCTGCAATTTTACAAAAAAATTTAATAGCAATTGTTTTAAATGCTACTCCTTTTTAGCGCTCCACAACAACAAAAAAGATAAATAAATACAAAATAATAAAACAAAATGATATATATAAATAATTATAATTCGTGTTAGAGCAATAATAGAAATACGAGTGGCTTTAAAAAGACTATCGTTGGTTAGCAGTAAGAGGTGGTTTCCACTAAATAAATAAAATGAATAATAATTATTGAAGTTCATTCAAAATCCACGCAGCGTTTTTATGACGCATTTTATTCATTACTTTCATGTCTACAGTATCTTTACATGTATACAGTCTTATTATCTTAGATTTATTTACACTGGGGCGTTAGCGTTTCATCGAATATAAAGTGAAAGGTTTTGTTGGGATTGGCTTTGAACCCTGTAAGAAGTGCCAAAGTCTCATGTTTGGGGGAATTTCTGGACATAGTGAGTTTCTGAAACGGCTGATAACGAGCCTATATTTAAATCCCTTGCGGGACTCGGTGTGGGGAAAAGTGATTGACACCACTTCATTTTTAATTGGCCTTACTAAAATACCATTTTATAAAGTACAGACAATACCATTTTATAAAGTAAAACACTATAAGTCTTCGATATGCCTAAGGAGCCCTGCATATAGATATGAGATGGCTATATATTACTGTAAAACATGCTTTGTCAGCAGTACCACTTAGGTACTACTGTAAGACTTAGGGATTTACTCTCAACTTTTAAGATTGCAAGGGGAGATATCTTCACACACTGCTGGATACATTGCAATGAGCTGGTTTATTCATTGTATGATTGAGGAAGTACAGGAGAGACACTGGAGCAGTGGAGCTCATTGGGTCTTTGCAGTTTAGGTCTATAGCGCGGAATGGGTGTGTCAATAAGCGTCACTGAAGCTCCGGTGGCCGTGGGAAATGAATAAATCCCAGCCCACGGTCATGAGCAATGAGTTTAACTGTGGAATTCAAACGTGGCCCCAGTGCATCAAGAGATTGTGGACAACGCTGAAGTTGACTGCAGTCCATGTGAAACCGGGGTTTGGGGAGTTTGGTGTTGTAAGGGGAATTGTTTCTCAGGAGTAGTCTATTGGATGTGCAAGGTTTGACATTATAGGTGTTCATCTCCAAGCAAGGGAACTCAAGCAAGACCAAGAGAATGTGCGATATAGGCCTGTTATTTGTGATGATATTTGGACTGTCAGGGCGAGTTCTGGCAAAAGGTAAGTGTTATGCACATTGTCACTATAACATAACGATCGATTATTATACTGTCCATTCCATTCTTATTCTTATGTGTGCCATAAAGTTTTGTTGAAACTAACTGAAATGGAAAGGAGGCAGAACGGTTTGGAAATGCGCGAGGAAGCGAGTGTCTGTTTAATCTCTGAGCATAATTTCTGTTTACTGATGATGCTTGAAGAGAAGATGCGTCGCCTCGCGCTCTGGTTAACTTTGGACGCATATACCTTTATACAGAAACGTTTATCACGTTTTTGCATCCTTGCACAATTGGCAACGCACAATAATGAATCACTAACTGATATGTTTTCGTTGCTAGGGTTCGTGTTTGATAGCGGAGACCTCTCTGCTCTTGGCATTCAACGTTTGGTCCCGGTTGAATCAGAGAGGGCTTTATTTCCTGAGCTGAGCCTGATAACTTGGTGAAATGGAAGTTTTAATATAAATGACTTCGGGATCATGACCACCGTGAGGAAAGTTTCGAGCAGGCAGGAATCGGCGCTAATTAGTGTATAAACAGACCCGCGGGGAGGAAGCAGGGGGTGAACTGATGTATTGTCCACAGTGCGTGATTATTAGCTGTTTTTATTGGTCAACAAATCACCCCTCACATCACAGGATGGAAGAATGAACTTGATTAATGGCAAAAAGTGTTTCAAGCATTTTTATTCTATGTTTTCTATTTTAAATTCCTATTTGCGTGCACAAAAGCATTCAGACAGGCGCTTTGGCTGAAAAAAAAAAAAAAATGGGTCTGCTCCAGCATACCTAAAAACATTTATGCAGAGTTCCCACCAGAAGCCTGCGGTCGGCTATAAGGAACGTCGCCTTGTACAAAACAAAAGAGGCACCAAAACACTTTCCCGGACTTTCAGTTTTATCATACCACGTTGGTGGAATGACCTTCCCAACTCCACCCGTGAAGCAGACTCACTCTCTGTCTTCAAAAAACGACTTAAAACGCATCTTTTCAAAGAGCACTTAACTAGTCACTAACAAAAAATATTATATTTGCACTTGTATAAGTCTTGAATACTATTCTGATCCTAGAGAAACTTTGTAATATGGTACTTCTGTTCCACTGTCTCCTTAACATGATTCGCTTATGTTTTCCTCTTTTGTAAGTCGCTTTGGATAAAAGCATCTGCCAAATGAATAAATGTAAATGTAAAAAATAAATAAAGCAAAGTAAAATTGTTATTCGATTGTATATTGAAAGATTCGTAAGAATACCCCAAATAGTTAATTCATTAATGAAGAGAAATCATTAATAAAATGAATAAAAATGTATTCACTTGTAAAATTGTCATAAAATTAAATGCAATGATTCTATCATTTATAATTCTAAAAAGAATGGAATAATGTATATTTTCGTTTAGCTTATTATTATTCTTAAAAAAACATCTAAAAAAGGCGTTGAATGCAATATTTGAAAATTATTTATGAGTTTCAATTGGCTGCAATTTTACAAAAAAATGTTATAGCAATTGTTTTAAATGCTACTCCTTTTTAGCGCTCCACAACAACAAAAAAGATAAATAAATAAAAAATAATAAAACAAAATGATATATATAAATAATTATAATTCGTGTTAGAGCAATAATAGAAATACGAGTGGCTTTAAAAAAGACTATCGTTGGTTAGCAGTAAGAGGTGGTTTCCACTAAATAAATAAAATGAATAATAATTATTGAAGTTCATTCAAAATCCACGCAGCGTTTTTATGACGCATTTTATTCATTACTTTCATGTCTACAGTATCTTTACATGTATACAGTCTTATTATCTTAGATTTATTTACACTGGGGCGTTAGCGTTTCATCGAATATAAAGTGAAAGGTTTTGTTGGGATTGGCTTTGAACCCTGTAAGAAGTGCCAAAGTCTCATGTTTGGGGAATTTCTGGACATAGTGAGTTTCTGAAACGGCTGATAACGAGCCTATATTTAAATCCCTTGCGGGACTCGGTGTGGGGAAAAGTGCTTGACACCACTTCATTTTTAATTGGCCTTACTAAAATACCATTTTATAAAGTACAGACAATACCATTTTATAAAGTACAGACAATACCATTTTATAAAGTACAGACAGCGCATAACGTGTGAATGATGGAAAGGAAATTATGCTATAACATTTAAGAAACAATAAACAATAGTGAGAGGCTGAGAGCGTCCCGCATGGTAAAGGAACCGTCTGCATTGAGACGTGAAATCGGACGAGAGAGCAGTAGCCTACATGAGATGCTGTTTTTAGGAGAAACCATGCAAACAATAATTGTACTTTTAGTGAATGCAGTACTTTTAGGACAGAGTGGTAATAAATGTGATAGCACAAACTGCAAATGATGTAGGCTACTAATGTCACAGCATCACGTGGTTTTCCTACATTATAAACACAGTAACTAGTGTAACATGCCTGTGCAATTACTAAATAAATACACAACCGTTTAGTCATTCCACAGGCCGCAGGTCATGACTATATTAACTACGTTATACCCGGTGAAAAAGTCAGAAAGAATATTGTGGCTTTTTTTTATTATTATTTTTTAACCAGGTATTTGCTCAGAATTAGTCTTAAATTTTTTTGTCTCATGTTTCAGAATCTATAATCAAAGTGGAAAAAACTTTCATGTAAATTCATAATAATAATAAAAAAAAAACTTTATATAGTTAAATAATGTTTAAGATCAAAGATACAGTTTTGCAGGCTATCCATGGCAAACTATAAGTAAAATGCTGAAATTATATTAACATTTACGTTTCAGGTAAAATAAATAAACCCAAAAAAAAATAATAGTCAATGGCCAATGTTTAAACTTCATTTTAGCAAAACTTATGAGTAGAACTGTAATAGATTAATCACACATGACTGATGTATTCACTTATAGTTTGCGTGATTTGAGCGCGAAGCGATAATCTGTGTTTCCTCCCTTGAATAACATATAATGTGTGAGAAAGGGCAGCCGGTGGACTTTCTGGTGCCCTCCTGTAAGATGGTGCCCCCATAGGGAGTTGGTGCCCTATGCAGACTGCAGCGGTGGTACTGCTGACAAAGCATGTTTTACAGTAATATATAGCCATCTCATATCTATATGCAGGGCTCCTTAGGCATATCGAAGACTTATAGTGTATCTTTATAAACAGAAAATACTGAAATTCAAAAATAAAGTTCAGGCAAAATTCTATAAATGCTGTGTTCCAAACAGAATTCAGTTTTGTAGTTTAGACTAATTGATTTTTGTTCGCCATTTTGATGTGATCAAGGCCCTTAGTTATGTGAGTTATAAATAGACAAAAAAAAAAAAAGTGTCCAGAGTGTTTAATTTTGACATTTATTTATATGTTGCTTTGAGCATATAGCTGAACTTAAAGTTATGTGTGAATAAGTCCCCTTTCTGCTGGACATAGTGGATTGTGAGGGGGTTACTACACTTGGTGACCTATATGAGAGTTTATTTTAGATCAGATCAAACATGTGGAAGACCACTCGCTGATACCATTTTTGGATCAAATCTTTGTTCTGTAGAAGGTGATGAGAGAGTCTAGTAGATCAACCCCTCCCATCCCTTCGTTGTGGGATTGTAATATTTCATGGCGTTTTCCCCTTGAATGGGACAAACTGCTCATCGCTATGATTGCTTTGAACCAGAAGTTCAAAGCAATCCCAATTGATGGAAATATTTGTGTGGATGAAACAATTGTAGGCTACAGCTTGACATTGGAGACACAGCGAACCTATGCCCGGTATGACCTTATGCGATTCCATTACGGTACAATGTTGCCTCAAGGCAACCTGCAGTTTTTGTAATGTCCTATGATACATTTGATGATATATAATGTAAGGTTTTTGAAAATACTTCTTTACTTACCAATGAAGGTGACTCAGATTATTTTGAAGGCGATTATCCTGACAAAGATTAGTGAAAAATGCACTTTTTAATGGAGAAAATATGGACCCATATGACATGTTTACCTGTGCTGAAAGAGGAAACAAAATAGACCCCTGTGGGTGTTGTGACCACTTTTTTCGCATTTTCATTAGTTAGTATTTGAGTTCTCCTCCCTGATATAGCATTGCCCAATTAAATGGGTGTCTCATTTTATTAAAAAACAACTAAAATATGCTGTGTTGCCTGGAGGCAACACGGTACCATAGAGGGTTAAAAAAGCATTAATTCTTCATTTTCATGTTAATTGATAAAAACACAATTGATCATTGTTAGTTGATGTCAGTTCATTAGTGCATTAAATAATTGTAACATATACAACTTTTTAATTTTAAAATTGTAACTGTTGCAAATTAACATTAACCAAGATTAACAAATGTTGTAAAATTATTGTTCATTGTTATTTCATGTTAACAAATGTAGTTAACTAATGTTAAATATTGGAAACTTATTGTAAAGTGTTACCTTAAAAGCATTTAATTTTATAAATGTTTGTAGCTATTTCGTTTTTATTATTTAGGCTTGCTATTGTATATTTCCTTTATTTTGCAAGGCATTTTGAACTATCAATGAACAACAGTATTTATTCATCTTGGTTCATTTTCATTTTGAAAGATGCAGTTGCACAATTGTGCAGTGTTAGTTCATGTAGTTCATATTGCATTAACTAATGTTATGCAACATTTTTTTTTTTTTTTTTTTTTTAATGTTTTATTGTATGGTAGGATTGATTTTAATTTTTGCATTGTTAGTGGGCGATGCATGATCAAAATCTCCATTGTTCTACATTGGTAGCTCTTTTTTTCACTACTATAACCTCACCAAAAGAAACCTCAGTGTTGCTCCATAGGGATTTACTCTCAACTTTTAAGATTGCAAGGGAGATATCTTCACACACTGCTGGATACATTGCAATGAGCTGGTTTATTCATTGTATGATTGAGGAAGTACAGGAGAGACACTGGAGCAGTGGAGCTCATTGGGTCTTTGCAGTTTAGGTCTATAGCGCGGAATGGGTGTGTCAATAAGCGTCACTGAAGCTCCGGTGGCCGTGGGAAATGAATAAATCCCAGCCCACGGTCATGAGCAATGAGTTTAACTGTGGAATTCAAACGTGGCCCCAGTGCATCAAGAGATTGTGGACAACGCTGAAGTTGACTGCAGTCCATGTGAAACCGGGGTTTGGGGAGTTTGGTGTTGTAAGGGGAATTGTTTCTCAGGAGTAGTCTATTGGATGTGCAAGGTTTGCCATTATAGGTGTTCATCTCCAAGCAAGGGAACTCAAGCAAGACCAAGAGAATGTGCGATATAGGCCTGTTATTTGTGATGATATTTGGACTGTCAGGGCGAGTTCTGGCAAAAGGTAAGTGTTATGCACATTGTCACTATAACATAACGATCGATTATTAGACGTCCATTCCATTCTTATTCTTATGTGTGCCATAAAGTTTTGTTGAAACTAACTGAAATGGAAAGGAGGCAGAACGGTTTGGAAATGCGCGAGGAAGCGAGTGTCTGTTTAATCTCTGAGCATAATTTCTGTTTACTGATGATGCTTGAAGAGAAGATGCGTCGCCTCGCGCTCTGGTTAACTTTGGACGCATATACCTTATACAGAAACGTTTATCACGTTTTTGCATCCTTGCACAATTGGCAACGCACAATAATGAATCACTAACTGATATGTTTTCGTTGCTAGGGTTCGTGTTTGATAGCGGAGACCTCTCTGCTCTTGGCATTCAACGTTTGGTCCCGGTTGAATCAGAGAGGGCTTTATTTCCTGAGCTGAGCCTGATAACTTGGTGAAATGGAAGTTTTAATATAAATGACTTCGGGATCATGACCACCGTGAGGAAAGTTTCGAGCAGGCAGGAATCGGCGCTAATTAGTGTATAAACAGACCCGCGGGGAGGAAGCAGGGGTGAACTGATGTATTGTCCACAGTGCGTGATTATTAGCTGTTTTTATTGGTCAACAAATCACCCCTCACATCACAGGATGGAAGATTGAACTTGATTAATGGCAAAAAGTGTTTCAAGCATTTTTATTTCTATGTTTTCTATTTTAAATTCCTATTTGCGTGCACAAAAGCATTCAGACAGGCGCTTTGGCTGAAAAAAAAAAAATGGGTCTGCTCCAGCATACCTAAAAACATTTATGCAGAGTTCCCACCAGAAGCCTGCGGTCGGCTATAAGGAACGTCGCCTTGTACAAAACAAAAGAGGCACCAAAACACTTTCCCGGACTTTCAGTTTTATCATACCACGTTGGTGGAATGACCTTCCCAACTCCACCCGTGAAGCAGACTCACTCTCTGTCTTCAAAAACGACTTAAAACGCATCTTTTCAAAGAGCACTTAACTAGTCACTAACAAAAAATATTATATTTGCACTTGTATAAGTCTTGAATACTATTCTGATCCTAGAGAAACTTTGTAATATGGTACTTCTGTTCCACTGTCTCCTTAAGATGATTCGCTTATGTTTTCCTCTTTTGTAAGTCGCTTTGGATAAAAGCATCTGCCAAATGAATAAATGTAAATGTAAAAAATAAATAAAGCAAAGTAAAATTGTTATTCGATTGGATATTGAAAGATTCGTAAGAATACCCCAAATAGTTAATTCATTAATGAAGAGAAATCATTAATAAAATGAATAAAAATGTATTCACTTGTAAAATTGTCATAAAATTAAATGCAATGATTCTATCATTTATAATTCTAAAAAGAATGGAATAATGTATATTTTCGTTTAGCTTATTATTATTCTTAAAAAACATCTAAAAAAGGCGTTGAATGCAATATTTGAAAATTATGAGTTTCAATTGGCTGCAATTTTACAAAAAAATGTAATAGCAATTGTTTTAAATGCTGCTCCTTTTTAGCGCTCCACAACAACAAAAAAGATAAATAAATACAAAATAATAAAACAAAATGATATATATAAATAATTATAATTCGTGTTAGAGCAATAATAGAAATACGAGTGGCTTTAAAAAGACTATCGTTGGTTAGCAGTAAGAGGTGGTTTCCACTAAATAAATAAAATGAATAATAATTATTGAAGTTCATTCAAAATCCACGCAGCGTTTTTATGACGCATTTTATTCATTACTTTCATGTCTACAGTATCTTTACATGTATACAGTCTTATTATCTTAGATTTATTTACACTGGGGCGTTAGCGTTTCATCGAATATAAAGTGAAAGGTTTTGTTGGGATTGGCTTTGAACCCTGTAAGAAGTGCCAAAGTCTCATGTTTGGGGAATTTCTGGACATAGTGAGTTTCTGAAACGGCTGATAACGAGCCTATATTTAAATCCCTTGCGGGACTCGGTGTGGGGAAAAGTGCTTGACACCACTTCATTTTTAATTGGCCTTACTAAAATACCATTTTATAAAGTACAGACAATACCATTTTATAAAGTACAGACAATACCATTTTATAAAGTACAGACAGCGCATAACGTGTGAATGATGGAAAGGAAATTATGCTATAACATTTAAGAAACAATAAACAATAGTGAGAGGCTGAGAGCGTCCCGCATGGTAAAGGAACCGTCTGCATTGAGACGTGAAATCGGACGAGAGAGCAGTAGCCTACATGAGATGCTGTTTTTAGGAGAAACCATGCAAACAATAATTGTACTTTTAGTGAATGCAGTACTTTTAGGACAGAGTGGTAATAAATGTGATAGCACAAACTGCAAATGATGTAGGCTATTAATGTCACAGCATCACGTGGTTTTCCTACATTATAAACACAGTAACTAGTGTAACATGCCTGTGCAATTACTAAATAAATACACAACCGTTTAGTCATTCCACAGGCCGCAGGTCATGACTATATTTACTACGTTATACCCGGTGAAAAAGTCAGAAAGAATATTGTGGCTTTTTTTTATTATTATTATTTAACCAGGTATTTGCTCAGAATTAGTCTTATATTTTTTTGTCTCATGTTTCAGAATCTATAATCAAAGTGGAAAAAACTTTCATGTAAATTCATAATAATAATAAAAAAAACTTTATATAGTTAAATAATGTTTAAGATCAAAGATACAGTTTTGCAGGCTATCCATGGCAAACTATAAGTAAAATGCTGAAATTATATTAACATTTACGTTTCAGGTAAAATAAATAAACCCCAAAAAAAAAAAATAATAGTCAATGGCCAATGTTTAAACTTCATTTTAGCAAAACTTATGAGTAGAACTGTAATAGATTAATCACACATGACTGATGTATTCACTTATAGTTTGCGTGATTTGAGCGCGAAGCGATAATCTGTGTTTCCTCCCTTGAATAACATATAATGTGTGAGAAAGGGCAGCCGGTGGACTTTCTGGTGCCCTCCGTAAGATGGTGCCCCCATAGGGAGTTGGTGCCCTATGCAGACTGCAGCGGTGGTACTGCTGACAAAGCATGTTTTACAGTAATATATAGCCATCTCATATCTATATGCAGGGCTCCTTAGGCATATCGAAGACTTATAGTGTATCTTTATAAACAGAAAATACTGAAATTCAAAAATAAAGTTCAGGCAAAATTCTATAAATGCTGTGTTCCAAACAGAATTCAGTTTTGTAGTTTAGACTAATTGATTTTTGTTCGCCATTTTGATGTGATCAAGGCCCTTAGTTATGTGAGTTATAAATAGACAAAAAAAAAAAAAAGTGTCCAGAGTGTTTAATTTTGACATTTATTTATATGTTGCTTTGAGCATATAGCTGAACTTAAAGTTATGTGTGAATAAGTCCCCTTTCTGCTGGACATAGTGGATTGTGAGGGGGTTACTACACTTGGTGACCTATATGAGAGTTTATTTTAGATCAGATCAAACATGTGGAAGACCACTCGCTGATACCATTTTTGGATCAAATCTTTGTTCTGTAGAAGGTGATGAGAGAGTCTAGTAGATCAACCCCTCCCATCCCTTCGTTGTGGGATTGTAATATTTCATGGCGTTTTCCCCTTGAATGGGACAAACTGCTCATCGCTATGATTGCTTTGAACCAGAAGTTCAAAGCAATCCCAATTGATGGAAATATTTGTGTGGATGAAACAATTGTAGGCTACAGCTTGACATTGGAGACACAGCGAACCTATGCCCGGTATGACCTTATGCGATTCCATTACGGTACAATGTTGCCTCAAGGCAACCTGCAGTTTTTGTAATGTCCTATGATACATTTGATGATATATAATGTAAGGTTTTTGAAAATACTTCTTTACTTACCAATGAAGGTGACTCAGATTATTTTGAAGGCGATTATCCTGACAAAGATTAGTGAAAAATGCACTTTTTAATGGAGAAAATATGGACCCATATGACATGTTTACCTGTGCTGAAAGAGGAAACAAAATAGACCCCTGTGGGTGTTGTGACCACTTTTTTCGCATTTTCATTAGTTAGTATTTGAGTTCTCCTCCCTGATATAGCATTGCCCAATTAAATGGGTGTCTCATTTTATTAAAAAACAACTAAAATATGCTGTGTTGCCTGGAGGCAACACGGTACCATAGAGGGTTAAAAAAGCATTAATTCTTCATTTTCATGTTAATTGATAAAAACACAATTGATCATTGTTAGTTGATGTCAGTTCATTAGTGCATTAAATAATTGTAACATATACAACTTTTTAATTTTAAAATTGTAACTGTTGCAAATTAACATTAACCAAGATTAACAAATGTTGTAAAATTATTGTTCATTGTTATTTCATGTTAACAAATGTAGTTAACTAATGTTAAATATTGGAAACTTATTGTAAAGTGTTACCTTAAAAGCATTTAATTTTATAAATGTTTGTAGCTATTTCGTTTTTATTATTTAGGCTTGCTATTGTATATTTCCTTTATTTTGCAAGGCATTATGAACTATCAATGAACAACAGTATTTATTCATCTTGGTTCATTTTCATTTTGAAAAATGCAGTTGCACAATTGTGCAGTGTTAGTTCATGTAGTTCATATTGCATTAACTAATGTTATGCAACATTTTTTTTTTTTTTTTTAATGTTTTATTGTATGGTAGGATTGATTTTAATTTTTGCATTGTTAGTGGGCGATGCATGATCAAAATCTCCATTGTTCTACATTGGTAGCTCTTTTTTTCACTACTATAACCTCACCAAAAGAAACCTCAGTGTTGCTCCATAGGGATTTACTCTCAACTTTTAAGATTGCAAGGGGAGATATCTTCACACACTGCTGGATACATTGCAATGAGCTGGTTTATTCATTGTATGATTGAGGAAGTACAGGAGAGACACTGGAGCAGTGGAGCTCATTGGGTCTTTGCAGTTTAGGTCTATAGCGCGGAATGGGTGTGTCAATAAGCGTCACTGAAGCTCCGGTGGCCGTGGGAAATGAATAAATCCCAGCCCACGGTCATGAGCAATGAGTTTAACTGTGGAATTCAAACGTGGCCCCAGTGCATCAAGAGATTGTGGACAACGCTGAAGTTGACTGCAGTCCATGTGAAACCGGGGTTTGGGGAGTTTGGTGTTGTAAGGGGAATTGTTTCTCAGGAGTAGTCTATTGGATGTGCAAGGTTTGCCATTATAGGTGTTCATCTCCAAGCAAGGGAACTCAAGCAAGACCAAGAGAATGTGCGATATAGGCCTGTTATTTGTGATGATATTTGGACTGTCAGGGCGAGTTCTGGCAAAAGGTAAGTGTTATGCACATTGTCACTATAACATAACGATCGATTATTATCTGTCCATTCCATTCTTATTCTTATGTGTGCCATAAAGTTTTGTTGAAACTAACTGAAATGGAAAGGAGGCAGAACGGTTTGGAAATGCGCGAGGAAGCGAGTGTCTGTTTAATCTCTGAGCATAATTTCTGTTTACTGATGATGCTTGAAGAGAAGATGCGTCGCCTCGCGCTCTGGTTAACTTTGGACGCATATACCTTATACAGAAACGTTTATCACGTTTTTGCATCCTTGCACAATTGGCAATGCACAATAATGAATCACTAACTGATATGTTTTCGTTGCTAGGGTTCGTGTTTGATAGCGGAGACCTCTCTGCTCTTGGCATTCAACGTTTGGTCCCGGTTGAATCAGAGAGGTCTTTATTTCCTGAGCTGAGCCTGATAACTTGGTGAAATGGAAGTTTTAATATAAATGACTTCGGGATCATGACCACCGTGAGGAAAGTTTCGAGCAGGCAGGAATCGGCGCTAATTAGTGTATAAACAGACCCGCGGGGAGGAAGCAGGGGTGAACTGATGTATTGTCCACAGTGCGTGATTATTAGCTGTTTTTATTGGTCAACAAATCACCCCTCACATCACAGGATGGAAGATTGAACTTGATTAATGGCAAAAAGTGTTTCAAGCATTTTTATTTCTATGTTTTCTATTTTAAATTCCTATTTGCGTGCACAAAAGCATTCAGACAGGCGCTTTGGCTGAAAAAAAAAAAAGGGTCTGCTCCAGCATACCTAAAAACATTTATGCAGAGTTCCCACCAGAAGCCTGCGGTCGGCTATAAGGAACGTCGCCTTGTCGTACAAAAAAAGAGGCACCAAAACACTTTCCCGGACTTTCAGTTTTATCATACCACGTTGGTGGAATGACCTTCCCAACTCCACCCGTGAAGCAGACTCACTCTCTGTCTTCAAAAAACGACTTAAAACGCATCTTTTCAAAGAGCACTTAACTAGTCACTAACAAAAAAAAAATTATATTTGCACTTGTATAAGTCTTGAATACTATTCTGATCCTAGAGAAACTTTGTAATATGGTACTTCTGTTCCACTGTCTCCTTAAGATGATTCGCTTATGTTTTCCTCTTTTGTAAGTCGCTTTGGATAAAAGCATCTGCCAAATGAATAAATGTAAATGTAAAAAATAAATAAAGCAAAGTAAAATTGTTATTCGATTGGATATTGAAAGATTCGTAAGAATACCCCAAATAGTTAATTCATTAATGACGAGAAATCATTAATAAAATGAATAAAAATGTATTCACTTGTAAAATTGTCATAAAATTAAATGCAATGATTCTATCATTTATAATTCTAAAAAGAATGGAATAATGTATATTTTCGTTTAGCTTATTATTATTCTTAAAAAACATCTAAAAAAAAGGCGTTGAATGCAATATTTGAAAATTATTTATGAGTTTCAATTGGCTGCAATTTTACAAAAAAATGTTATAGCAATTGTTTTAAATGCTACTCCTTTTTAGCGCTCCACAACAACAAAAAAGATAAATAAATACAAAATAATAAAACAAAATGATATATATAAATAATTATAATTCGTGTTAGAGCAATAATAGAAATACGAGTGGCTTTAAAAAAGACTATCGTTGGTTAGCAGTAAGAGGTGGTTTCCACTAAATAAATAAAATGAATAATAATTATTGAAGTTCATTCAAAATCCACGCAGCGTTTTTATGACGCATTTTATTCATTACTTTCATGTCTACAGTATCTTTACATGTATACAGTCTTATTATCTTAGATTTATTTACACTGGGGCGTTAGCGTTTCATCGAATATAAAGTGAAAGGTTTTGTTGGAATTGGCTTTGAACCCTGTAAGAAGTGCCAAAGTCTCATGTTTGGGGGAATTTCTGGACATAGTGAGTTGTTGCAACACGTTCTCACCCCGACTCGTCACATACGGACGCTTCGGGCGGTTTCGTCGCATATTGACGCGCCAGGTACACCTTTGGCGTCGTTTTTCGACGCGCAGGGCGGTCCCATAGACTTGCATGTATCTGCGCGAACCGGAGCGTGCAGCGTTGAAATGTCACGTCTCGGGTAAGCTCACGCCGCGAACGGGTGGACAGTCGAGACCGCGATAAATAACAATCAAAAGGAATAGGCTGCAATGGCCCTCCAACTGTTTTGTGATGTTTAAAACCCCGGACACGTCACGTTCTACATATCTGGGGTGTGAGAATGTGTTGGATAACGAGCCTATTTAAATCCCTTGCGGGACTCGGTGTGGGGAAAAGTGCTTGACACCACTTCCTTTTTTTAATTGGCCTTACTACAATACCATTTTATAAAGTACAGACAATACCATTTTATAAAGTACAGACAATACCATTTTATAAAGTACAGACAGCGCATAACGTGTGAATGATGGAAAGGAAATTATGCTATAACATTTAAGAAACAATAAACAATAGTGAGAGGCTGAGAGCGTCCCGCATGGTAAAGGAACCGTCTGCATTGAGACGTGAAATCGGACGAGAGAGCAGTAGCCTACATGAGATGCTGTTTTTAGGAGAAACCATGCAAACAATAATTGTACTTTTAGTGAATGCAGTACTTTTAGGACAGAGTGGTAATAAATGTGATAGCACAAACTGCAAATGATGTAGGCTATTAATGTCACAGCATCACGTGGTTTTCCTACATTATAAACACAGTAACTAGTGTAACATGCCTGTGCAATTACTAAATAAATACACAACCGTTTAGTCATTCCACAGGCCGCAGGTCATGACTATATTAACTACGTTATACCCGGTGAAAAAGTCAGAAAGAATATTGTGGCTTTTTTTATTATTATTTTTTAACCAGGTATTTGCTCAGAATTAGTCTTATATTTTTTTGTCTCATGTTTCAGAATCTATAATCAAAGTGGAAAAAACTTTCATGTAAATTCATAATAATAATAAAAAAAACTGTATATAGTTAAATAATGTTTAAGATCAAAGATACAGTTTTGCAGGCTATCCATGGCAAACTATAAGTAAAATGCTGAAATTATATTAACATTTACGTTTCAGGTAAAATAAATAATAAAAATGTAAAGTTTTTGAAAATACTTCTTTACTACCAATGAAGGTGACTCTGGACAAAGATTAGTGAAAAATGCACTTTTCAATGGAGAAAATATGGAAAATATGTGACATGTGCACATGTGCTGAAAGAGGAAACAAAATAGACCCCTTATATAGCATTGCCCAATTAAATGGGTGTCTCATTTTATTAAAAAACAACTAAAATAGGCTGTGTTGCCTGGAGGCAACACGGTACCATAGAGGGTTAAAGTTATGTGTGAATAAGTCCCTGTTCTGCTGGACATAGTGTATTGTGAGGGGGGTTACAACATTTGGTGACCTATATGAGAGTGGAGTGTTGAGATCCTTTGAACATTTGGTTCAACATTTTGGGATTCCCAGGTCTCAATTCTTTAGGTATGTACAGCTGTGCCACCTGCTTTGTACTAATTTTGGGAGTAGCATAAACCCCCCTAAAGCGGGAGTGGTGATTATTGCTTTTGGAAAAGGTCATGAGGCATCAGTGTATTACTCCCTGCTAATTCAGAGTCTGGGGGACAGAACTTTAACTTCTATCAATCGATTATGGGAAAAGACATAATGTCTCTCCTTATCTTGGTATTGGAGGAGGGAGTGTGGGCTCGGATTCTAAAAACCATCATGTATATGTCTAGAGATGCAAGAGTGCGCCTTATGCAATTCAAGATTTTATATAGAATCTCATGGACCCCCTCTAGATTGTATAGGCTTGGTTTTAAAGACACACCCACCTGCTGGCGATGCCAATCAGAAGATGGGACACAACCCATGTTTTTTGGTGGTGTGTTAAGATCCAAGAATTTTGGTTGAGGATTCAGAGTTTTACGTGTGACATATTGGGCACTCAAATTTCATTTTGCCCCAGACTGTCCCAGGTGATGGAACGGTCATTAATATAGAGCAGGGGTGTCAAACTCAATTCCTGGAGGGCCGAAGCCATCCAGAGTTTAGTTTCAGCCCTGCTCCAAAATGCCTCCTTGTAATCTTCAAGCACTCCCGAAGACCTTGATTAGCTGCTTCATGTGTGTTTAATTAGGGTTGGAGCTAAACTCTGCTGGACTTTGGCCCTCCAGGAACCGAGTTTGACACCCCTGATATAGAGGATAAGTTCATAAGTTAATTTCAGTAGTGGTGCACAGAGATGGGCAGGGTGGCAGCATTTGAGGAGGTATCGTATAGAAGGCTAGGCAACCGGGGTTGTTTGATAAAAAGTGGGGCAAATATTTGGCCTTTTTGGACGGCTCTCAGAGAGGGGCAGTGGAGAAGGACTCATAGTTTTAAATGTAATTTAAATATATGTAAATTAATTAATATGTGGAACCCTTTTTCTTTTTTGATGGTTCATTTTTATGTCTTTTCATGTCATCAAGTATTTTCTTTGGACTGTCTGTTTAAATGTGTGTCTGTCTATCATTATATAATGTCTGACCACTGGGATGTATGTTGGGTGATAGGGGTGTATGTTAATGTATATAGGGAATCAATAAAATGTGTTAATGACAAATAGACAAATATCACTCTTTTCACCCACATGTGGTTAATATTACTCTTTGAAGCAGTATGTGACATGTTTTTCAGCCATCTCTAACATGTTATTTTTCTATCTGAAAGACACAGACACAAAAGGAAGGTACAGTTCTCCTGTGTTGGATATAACTGAGAAGCAGCTTATTTTAGAGAAAAACCAGACTCTTCAACTAAACTGCATGTGAGTGATCCATATTTTCACACAAGTTCGGGGTTAAAGGGGAGTAAGTGGTTTAGAGAGGTTTATGGATGAGTCACATAATGCTTTATGATTAACAGGGATGATACATGAAAAAAGCTTGGATTTTGTACAACACTTCAGTAAAATTAATGTGATCTGGGATTTTGGACTAAAAGCCATATTAGCCAATTTTTCGATTGTGAAGTCGAATGCATGAAAGATGGAAATGTATGCCATTTCAAAGCATCAACTGAGATAATGTTTTTAGGGGAGCCAGGTGGAAATACATAACTATTTCTTTGCATAATCTAAACTTTTGATATTTCAGGGGGCGGTGGGAGCTCCAGTGGATTATGCCATCTAGCATTCCAAAAGTCTTCCATGGCACCCAAATAGAGGAGTCTCAATGTGGCAAGAAAAATAACCAGTACTGTAGCCGCCTGACACTCAGTCCTACTTTAGCTCAACACACTGGCTCTTACCGCTGCAGGTACCACCAAAAGCAGCGCAAACAAGCCTCTGTGTACATCTACATCACAGGTAAGAATCTTCAGTTGAACACTCATTCACTCAAACATGCACACCCTTAAACCCTCTTCCTCTGTCCTTCATTCAATAGCTGACCATCTCACTGACCATTTCTGTTTCTTAAAGCTAAACAGGAAGTCTTGGAAAGCCAATAATATTTAAACACCATTTTCTTTTGAGCCACGTATCCCACTAAGTGAGTGTTTGGCACAGCTGCACACTGGCATTTTTGTTTTTGTTTGCATAGTAGTCTGACTATAACTTTCATTTACGTGCTACCTCAAGGGGACAGAAATAGCACCAGATGTTGAAAGGCTCAGCTTTTGGGCAGCCTTTCCCAGGGTACCCGGCCTTATCTATCTCCCTCAGCCTGGCTGTCTGCATCCTGTGCTGCTCTTGTGGGGAGGGGCAACTTGGAGACAAGGATAGAGGATGCAGTGTCTTCTTGGCAGTAGGGGTGTATGTATGTTTGTTGGGATACGTGTCTGTGCATGGGAGTGGGCACCCTGAGGGAATGATCAAGCAGAAGAGGCTCTTTGACTGGTGGGCTCCTCCCTGGTCAATGCCTGCATTAAGGAAGTCTAGGCATGGAACAGAGGTGCCCCAGGTCACTAGGTACAGCCCCCGGTTAGCCAACAAGGCCCCTGAGGACCATCAATCGCTCCTGTGGCCATGTCCATTTAGCCTCACCCTTCGTCCTTTATATTGAATCAAAGCACGACAAGGAAGCATCCAGGAGTCCTTAGGGTACTTCTGTTAAAATGTTCAGAGAGTTTTTTTCCTTTCCTTTAATAACACCAGAGCACCAAACAATGGGGTGAGCAACACCCAAAGTCTTTCATTGCCACAAGAATATTGCAACTACAGCAGAAGTGCAATCAAGCTGGAAAACGAGAGACAGAGGAGAGAGAGAGAGAGAGAGAGAGAGAGAGAGAGAGAGAGAATGTTTGATAGCAATCATTTGTTACTAACTCTACATTGTTGTTTCGTGTTTTGCTGTGCATGTGTGCGCGTCTGTTTGATCCTAAACTTGGCATTGGTGTTTCAGATAACCAGCGGCCGTTTGTGAAGCTGCAGTCTAAGAGCCCAGATGTGGTGTACATGAAGGAAAGAAAGCCCTTGATCTTCCCCTGCAGGGTAACAAACCCTAAAGCCAAAGTCTCATTGGTCAAGGTGAGTGGCCCAGCTGTAAATCAAACAGACTTCAGTCACTCAGTGTTTCATTAGACACATCAGCCTTACCTTTGTACTGTATATTTGTTTCTCTACCTTGCACTCTATGAACACAAGATTAAACACTGCACATTGCAATCTGAGACATTTTAAATTAAACAGCAAATTTTTCACCAGGGCTGTCGCGACGGCAAAATTCTCAAGAACAATTTTAGTATTGCTCCTAATGTTTTCTATTTGAAATTGTTTTGAGTGGAACTGGAGTGGCAGATATTGAGAAAATGTTGGTTATTGTCACTCAGTAAGTTGTTATTTCATGAAGACAGATAGTTGACTGACTATAATATTTTTAAAATCTTTTCTGTCACCTGTTCAGAATGAAAACTATAGCGATGCCTTTTTTGCAAATGAATTGGTTCATGATTCACTTGAAATCAGTTATTTGCATTTTGCAGAGGCTGAATCATTTGTAGAGGTTTCTCACACAATAGCAGCATAATGTACAACATTAAACATTACCGTACCTGTCATAATCATTACATGTGTTTAATTGCACAGTAGCTTTCTCAGATCTAATTTTATCTTCTCAAACTTTTCCAATAAGACATAAATACAGATTTCTCATAATTTTCTCACTGCACCCATTTACAATACATTTACACATTTGGCCTTCACTTTCACACAAGCGACTTGTAGTGCTTTACAGCTAATTCAGCCGATAAAGTACATTTTATCAGTCCATACAAACCCCTGGGAATCAAATCCATGTTCTTGGCATCACATGCAGCATGCTTTACCAGTCAAGCTACTGAAACAATTGCAGCTTCCTTTACCATACTTCCTTTATCTTCTAGCTGAAATCTAATTTACAATTTAGAACTCCCCCTTTCCTTATCTTACCATCACTCCAGGTTATAAGGGCATGGAAATGTCTTTCTGGCTCAGCATGACATAGATAGTGTAAGCCGATACTCAGAGTGAGTGGCGCCCCCAGCTTCCTTTGTACTGTTGGCACTGCATGCATGCCAGGAGATCATGTTGGGTCCAAATTGCTCCCACCACCTCAAACTGGCTAATGTCTTCCACAGCTGATGGCATGGACGCAGCCAAAAAGAAATCTAAGAGAGAGAGGGTGAATAGGATTGGGACATGATCCAAGCCAGACTAGTGGAACCTAGGTTTCCATTAGCCAATAATTCCTATGTCATAAGCTCTTAGCACTATACACTGCGCCATGCTGTATGTTTTATAAAATAAGAAAATACACAACAAATCCTCTGGAGAAATAGGTTTGGTTCAAATATGGTAACAACTCTCTCAAGAGAGTTTAAGATTGGCCTGAAGAATTTCAGGATGAATTTCAGATGAGACGAGGAATCGGAAAAGAACAAGTTGACCAGTTTCCTTCGCACTGCCTTTGGCTTCTCGCATGCAGGATGGAAACTGTTTTAGGATATGCTAGTGATATGACATCCCTATCCTCCCTCCAGCTCAAAAAAGCACCACATTTAATTTCTGTTTGCTTTGTTTATGTCCCGTCCGACCCTGTGCACAGAGATAAAAAAAAAAGGTAATCATTCTAAAAATACAAACTCCCTCCACCCTACTCAAATTTGGACTGTCACACAGTGGTAGAGTGTTTTTTTCCTGAGAGGATTTTGCACTTGGCTCTGTATCTTTAATCTTGCACCTCTTGCATAGGGAACAATACCCAGGTGGCCATGCTCTCACTCAAGCTGTGAAAGTAGCCAGTGGGGCCCTTCCAGAAGCTGACCTGAGGGCCTAGCCGCAATGTCTATATCCTGTAGTAACAGGATGTGAGGGGATGGACTGAAGTCAGGTTCCCACATCCTCTTAGGCTCTGTACAGAGGGAGGGCTGCCATCTTAAGAATGAAAGATGTTGGCTTTGGAGAGGTTGACTACATAAGACTTGGATGGGTTTATGTGGTGGGGTGTAGGAATGATGTGAAAAGTGGGGGGGAACAAAATGTAAATCTTATCAGATTTGCTAAGGCCTAGATGTTGTGTATGTATGTATTGTGTAATTGCTTGCCATAGTAGGATTATCACTTACAGTTTGTGTGTTCGTTCAGTCCACTAAAAACACTATCTGCTTGGTCTAAAGTTTATCATTTTCCGCACTATCATTTATCATTTTAATTATTTAAATTATTTATCATTTCCGCTTTTTTTCTTTACACTGTAGCTAAGCCAAACTAAACTCTTAAAATATAATTATCATCTCCTAAAACGTGGGGAGTGCGAACATAGACATGTCTAAAAGTGCAGTTTTAATGGTTGCTATGCCCCAGCTAAAGGGCTTACCTAATGAAGTAGTGCTTTCAAGGAACAAGGAGAGTTTACCAGCTCACACTGGAAGGAAAGCATTCACCTGATCCCCTGAGGAAGGGCGGGACACTTCCACAGAGTCACATCTAAGTCTGTAAACATTTCCTCCATTGAACATGGCGGTACGCAATATCATAACAGAGCTCTCCAAAAGTTTCTGAAGAATGGTGCACTATTGAACCCATTAGAGATTGCATCCCAGACAAATTGAAACTGAAAAATTTAAACTAAAAGTTGATGCTTGTTTTTAAAATCCACACCAATACAAATCTTTTACAGCTTCATGAAGTGAAAGCAAAAATCTCTGTATTACCCTCTGTGTTACCTAATATTATGCAATAGCTAATCACGTAGCTGTGCAATTTTGTTTAATAATAATTTTTCTTCTGATTTTGTTCAGTTTCCTGACCATCAGTTAGAGCCTGATCATAGGAACATCATCTGGAACAGTAGGCAAGGTTTCATTATCCGTAGCCCAACATATTTCTACATTGGACTTTTCTTCTGTGAGACTATCGTCAATGGAGTCAAATACACCAACAATTTCTTGACTCACAGGCCAGGTAAGTCCTTTAGGTTAGTTTCATTGATTAGTTACTGTGGTGGCCAAAAATATTGGCACCATTGGTAAATATGAGCAATGAAGGCTGTGGCTGCTGTCTTTATTGTTTATCCTTTATCCTTTCATTCAAAATATTCCCAAAAATATTTCCTCACGGCCACGGTTTAATATGGTGGTGGATCTTTACATTTGAGGGCTGTTTTTATGCCAAAAGATACAATGTTCGGATACATGACATCATGGACTCTATCAAATGCCAACAAATAAAAAAATAAAACCTGGCTGCCTCAGCCAGAAAGCTTCAAATGGGTCCTGGTTGGATCTTCCGGCAAGACAATAATCCAAAACACAAAATCAACACATAAATGGTTCACTGACCCCAAAATCAAGATTCTGCCATGGCCATCCCAGTCTCCTGACCTGAACCCCACAGAAAACCTGTGGGGTGAACTGAAGAGGTGAGTCAACCATGTGGACCACAGAATTTGAAGGAACTGGAGAGATTCTGAATGGAGGAATGTCTCAGTTCCCTTGCCAGGTGTTCTCCAACCTCATTATTCATGTTTGTGTGCGCATGGGGGCAGGATTGTAAAAATGTCATTCTGGCTCAGCATGACATAGTGTAAGTGGCGCCCCCAGCTTCCTTTGTACTGTTGGCACTGCATGCATGCCAGGAGATCACGCCGGGTCCAAAGTGCTCCCACCACAGTACTGATAGTTATATTAGTATAGAACAATCTATCATCCCTCCCACCTGCCTCACTTATAAAACCCAATTCCAAAAAAAATCTATTTATACACTTATAACTTATATACTTTATTAACTGTCTGGGTCTGGGGGCTGCTCTAGTACTGTCGGTGGGTGCGTTTGGCACATCTTGTCGGCATAGGCATTACCTGTGCGAGATTTGGTTTGCCTGGCCCCTCCCTTTGCTGCATCTGCTGGTGGTCCTTTCTCTTAATTTAACATGACTGTGTCGGAGTGCTATCTGGTTTGGATGTGGTGTCTCTGGCTGGGGAGATTACTGGTGCACACCACAATTCCGGTCATCTGCCGGGTCACAACCAGACCAGGTGAGCTTGATTTGGAGGTGCCTGTCGTGGTGCCCCAGTATCCTTTGTGGAGGAAGACACAGCGGTTCACAGAGGCTTAACCGCTGGCACGAGATTGCCGGCGGCAGGGGAGGGGGGCCGGGGGGATTAAAGTTGGGGTTGGTGTCTGTGTCGGGCGGGTCTGTTGGATGTGCCCACCGGCGTGGTGGAGCGGCTCCCAGACCTAGAGAGTTTCGTATACTGGCAATAATTTTATTGACTAGTCTAAAATTTCATAAAGCTGAGATGATATTATTGTTAGCACTACTACTACTGGTATTATTGTTTTTATTATTATTACTGCTACCACTACTACTACTATTATTGTTATTATTATAACTGATTGTTTAAATCTCACCAACATCACCAAAAAAATTTTTATTAATAATAATGAATACTATTATTTGACATTAAATTTACCTAGCCCTTAAACGTATCACAATACATTTAGACACTACTATATCTATACACCTATAATTATTATTATTTTTTTTTGCTCATATTTACCAAGTGTGCCAATATTTTTGCCACCACTGTAATAGGTGGATCATGAGTTGGGTCCTAATTGTGAAGTTTACTATGTATTTTCTTGGACTGATCAAATGTTGTATCAATTTTCCTCTATTCACAGTAAATAAGATCCTGAGTGTGTATTTGAACAGCACAGATTTGGTCCACACATTACAGGGGGAGATGTTAGCACTGAATTGTACTGTTACAGCCGAATGGAACTCCAGGGTGTCCATTAGCTGGGCCTACCCAGGAAAGGTATGGATTTGAAAACCCAGTACAGATTTGTGGTTCATAAATGATTGGTATTATGCTGTTAAAATGAAAACTGAGATTATCCCGTTGTTGTAATCAGAATCTATGCTCTTTTTGTACTAAGAAGTATAGTAACATGAACAATATATTTCTGTAGGTACAAAGCAGGTGAAAAAAAAGTATATTACTTTATAAGTAATCTAATAATTTATTAGCTCCGCAACAATACACATATCCAGCACAGTTTTTCTCCAGTTTTTAAAGATATGCCAGTTTGTGCACTAAGACGGCATTGCTTTAGAAGCCTTTATTTTGGTCACACATTATACATACATTTTTGCTTATATACAGTGAAATGTATTTGTTTTTCACATATCTCAACTAAGCTGGGGTCAGAGGGTCATTTATAAAAATGAGCTTTTATAATTTTTTATTAAGTCTTTAAAATTGCAATGATTGATGGTACATTTATGATGCAGATTGCAATTCTCTAGCCCTTCATTTCTTGGGAAAAACATTGTGATGATTGTGACAATTTGCTCTGCTTGTTTTTACCGCAGGCGAATGGCTCTGCTACTATCAGCAGACACATATCAAGAAGCAGAACCAACATGCTGTTTTATAGTGTTCTCACCATCCCCAGACTAAGCAAAGCAGACAGAGGACTCTACAAATGTCATGTGACAAGTGGTCCATCGAAGCGAGAGACTAATACCACAGTTATTGTCTATGGTGAGTTTTTGAGATTTTTTTTGTTGGTGTTTCTCATGGATTTCCACAGAGGCAATTTCTGATCTACTGTATATTTCACACTTTACAGACCATATAAAACGGTCCCCATTTTTGGCTGTTTTCCCCAGTTAGAATTCCTTTTCTCTACTTCTATTCTATTCACTACTGTTTAACAGCTTATAGCTGTACATAGCTTTGTCTCTTAGTACTCCTTATGTTTCTGATGGTCCTTTTTGCAGATCAGCCTTTCATTCGACTCAAGAACAGAGATGGCCCTGTGGTTCAGGCTTTTGCTGGACAAAAATCTTTCCGCCTAGCACCAAAACTAAGGGCTTTCCCTGCACCTGAAATCACCTGGTGAGATTTCAATTGATTAGATAATTAGATTACTTAAGAGATGTAATCTGATGTTTGCTAAACTCAAGTAAATACCATGAGCAGAAACAACATATCTGCCCTTAAGTGAACTCCTCTTTAACCAGCCTGTGTGATCATGTTGCCTGAACATAACTTCAACACCTGAATCCATTGCTTAGGTTCAAGGATGACATGGTAGCGGCCGAGCGTTGTTCTCGTTACCATGTTGATGGGTTTTCTCTGGTCATACGGGATGTTGCTGAGGAGGATGCAGGAATCTACACCATCCTCACTGGTATCCAGCAGTATGGACTTTTCCAGAATCTCACAATCACATTGGTGGTAAATGGTGAGATTAAAAAGTGTTTTTAAAACATATTTTTAAATGTAACCCAATAACTGAGTGATAGTGTGACAGTGAGACCTGTAGACTCAGTGCTTGTCTATGTTCACAGTGAAGCCACAGATTGGAGAGAAGACAGTGTCCTCAATGCAGCCTCGGACTGTCCAGCGAGGCAGCAGACAAGCCCTGCACTGCACCTCTCATGGTGTTCCACCACCTCAAATTCAATGGCTCTGGCATCCGTGCCCACCTAAAGGCCTGTAAGTTAATCATACAGACATAAGCACACAGTCGATTCTTGTCACATAGGAAGTAAGGCTGTGATCAGTACATATGGAAAGAATATATCATAATACTTACCGTATATGTTACTCTTATATTTGGACTTCTCACTCACCTAAAGTCAAATAAGTGCTGATCAAATGCATAATCTTATTAGAGGGAGCAAATAGGTAATGCTCAACAAAGAACTTATTTTAGGAAGGTTATAGCGTTACCTTGTTTTAATCAGACCTCTCCAAGGTCTCTTAAATATTGTTTCATTTCCCTCCATCATGGTTTACTGTAAAAGTGAAAGCATTACAGTGAACTTTCTAAATTTGAAATTGTTTCCTTCATTATTGGTTTGTCCTCGTAGCCCTTTAGTCACAGTGGAAAGGGATACACTAAAGAATACTGGGTGAGGGCCAAAAGTCGCTTTTAGTTTAGAAGTTGATCTAAGTGGAAAAAAAAAATGTGAGACAATGTAATTTTGCTAGGTTTGGATTTCCCACATTAGACCAAGTTAGATATCCTCACCATCATTGCGTAATGTCCTGAAACCATTTTTATGTCAATTGTAAACAGCTATTTCATACTGTACCTGGTCACAGCGTTTGATGTGTTTTTAGTTTTTTTAGAATGAATGCACATATGACTGGAGACATGTGTCTATATAAACACACACATACATGTCTGTGTACTCTATGTGTGTATGACTGTGTGAGTGTGTATGTGTGTGTGTGTTTGTGAATAGAGACCTGTTTTGTCTATTTCAGCATGTGTTCAGACAGAGTTTCCTCTTAGCCTGTAGAACAGATGCTTGAGAATCCCTTTCATGTGTGAGTCTCTATTCATTTTTGTGTGGATGCAGACACCTGTGTGTGTGTTTGTATTTGTGTGAGTGTGTGCCTGGTACAGTCACAGAACTGAATATAACTCGGAGTTGAAAGTGCATAAAAAAGCACTTCAAAAGAAGGCAGTTCCTTGTTTACAAGCACAATTATTTAGTTTCTAAATCAAACACTATGATTTAATGAACTTCCTGTGCAGAATGCTGGCTGTTTATTATTGTGATTGCTCAGACGCATCCTGCCATGCCTTCTTCAATGTCTGACACACCACATATCCACCGTTCTCATGAGAGGAATTAGCAAGCATTACTCATAGTAGAACATCCCAAAGAAACACCCATTCACATACATTCCTCCAACATACTCATGCATAGACAGAGACACACTGACATAGACACGTACAGGCTCAATCAAAGGTCAATTATTTTTAATGAATGTTTATGAAATTCAAAGTTTTGAGCCACAGTATGACACAGCCTCTTTTCTACTAAAATATGTCCATTTTTAGATCATACTTCCCTTTATTGTATTGCCATCATAGATTGGTGACATTTGCTCGGCCCATTCTTGGAGTACACAAATGTACTTCCTAAAATAACTGAAAATGAAATATCTCTCAGAGGAAAAGTCTCGTTAGCTGGAATAATGTGCCAGCCATCATGCATTCCTTCTTAAGAAATTCTTTGGTGTCCTATCTGATCTAATTTTAATTTAATTTAATATGATTTATATTAAGTTATAAAGGAGTACATATCCCTGATAATTTGTACTATTGATTAGGCACCCATCATTGCAACAATTAAAGTATTTGAATAGTCTAGTCTGTGAGAGATCATCTAAAAGGTAAAGAACTGTTTAAGATTTCATAATTTAAATGTATTGTATGTACATTCTGTTGAGAGGTCTTGACTGGATGGATCCTGACTCAGGCCCTTATTCTTTATAGCGGCCCAGCACAGCTGGCCTGACGCTGTGGTGGAGGAGGCTCAGGGAGAGTGGAGTTGTGGGCCGTGCTGGCCTGATAGCGGCTGGATGGGCTTGAGCTCGGCCATGGGAACAGCAGCACTCTTATCTCAGCCAGGCAGGAGGCGCAGATGGGCTTCCTGTGCGAAAAATCAGAGCGCTTTTCCTCTCGTTGTTTGGCTTCCTCCCCGACGCGAGACAGCTTCCTAGCAGCGTGATTGTCCCTTCGTCTTCAAACGTGGCACAGTCCGCTTCCTCAGGAGCTTGATCTATTCTTGAGAGTCCCTGATTCCCCCACCCTACACCCCACTTTACCAATTCCCCCCATTCCCGCTATCCCTTAACCAGCCACTCATCTGTCCTGCCACGTAGACACCCTTCCCAGTTATGGATTAACCACCAACCCTTTCCACATCCCAACAACTGACAATGCCCCTCAGAAGGCATGTGCCTCCTTCCTTATCCAGCCAGGATGGTTTCTACGGCAGCCACCCCAGAGACGTGACTAAAAGCAGGTGATCTCTTGTACCCCCCAGCAGCGTATGCTAGGACACTACCCCAGCACACAGGAGCTGAGGAACCAGAACAGCTGAGCTCACACTGGAGTGAGAGGTTGATATCTCTATACCCCTGGAACTACATTCTAATTTATTCCTCTTTCTACATTTGGATATCATGTTTTGTCTTCACTGTTCCTTCACACATTTTATGCAAGAGGAGTGCAATCCCCATCCATATACTACTAACACTGCCTGGTGCTGCTTTGCTTTTTGTGTTCTTGAGTGGTACTATAAAGGATGTATGAACCACACCTCCATCTGCAATCCCAAACCATCTGTTATAGTTCTAACATCCACAAAAGCTGTGAGTTCAGATTGTACATAATTAAATATTCTTTATCTACATCTCAACGTGAGCCAAGGAGGGCAGAGAAACCAAGGCTCACTATTTGGAATTCTAATATTTTTTGCAGACTAGACTCAGCCCAGAACGCCTGCTGTGTAGGAGTTTCAATGGGCTAGAAATGAACGACAACAGTTCTGTGTCATCCTATGTCAAATGGTGTCTATCTCATGTCAAACTCTTCCACTTCATGGTAATGCTGTGTATTACAGTTGCTTTATTTTGAGCTGTAAAGAACCTGCTTGTTTGTATGCCTGTGTGTGCTTGTGTGTGAGAGAATGGTCGTTTGACTTTGTGTGTTGTTTCTACTCTACGGGTCTTTCCCAAAGTGATTTGTCCCTTTTTATACAGATTGTCTATGAGTAATATATGATTCTAATATTTAATAATTTTATACAACTAACTTACTTATGGTAAATCTAAATACTTGTAAAAACGTGTAAGAACACTGATAAAAATGTATTTTGTAATATCTAATGTATGTGTTCATAGCAAAATGTATTTGTTTCGACATAAAATTTGCTTAAAATCATTTGTACAATATGGTCTGTTTGGTTCTCAAAATTGTAAATATGAAGTTCTCACTGATCACAAAGGTGTAGCTGAAATATTGGCAATCTATAATAAACATTTTCTTCATTGAAAACTTTGACAAGTATGGATTTCAAGAAAACAGAACAGCATAGATTTTATAATGACCCACTTCAGTTCTTTAAGTCCCATTCACATGATGAGTTCGTAATACTGTACGCAGGCACACAGGGTACATGGATGTGTGTTAATGTGCGTGTTGGTGTGAATCAAGAATGAACGTGTCTTTTTAAGGATGTTTGTGGTAAAAACAAATGACTTTTAAATCACACAAAATGACTTTTTTTGTGTGTGTGTGTGTGTGTGTGTGTGTGTGTGTGTGTGTGTGTGTGTAGAGAGAAAGCGAGCAACTCTTCTCGGAGAGCCATGGGAATGGAGAGTGTGTGTGCTTGAGAAAAGCTGTTGTCATGATCAGGGTGGGATGTACGAGGATAGAACACTGTCTCAGCCAAATAGGAAAAGCAATCAGCGAAAGTCACCAAAGCCAGGGAGGGGTACAGGGCGGTGGGCACACAGTCACGGACAAATACCCATCATGATAGGCTACCAGAAACATGCTCCAAAGATTAGGGACCTTAAAGAATGGCCATGGATAAGATATTGGGATAAATACTTAGAATTTATTATATAAAGTGGATGAGAGGTTGGAATTTCGGAAATATGGTGGGGATGAGATAGGAAAGGGAACTCATCCAAGCCATACAGTGCTAATTATGGAACATTCAACAAGTATCACCATATCCTTATAGGGATGACACATCCACGCACTGAGGGAAAAAAAATCTACATGAAAAAAATTCCATGAGATTCTGCGAAAAATTACTATGGTGAAAAAAGAATTCCCAAGAGACCAGTGATCGGAAGTCTTCCCCATTGAAGTGCAGCTGCGCCACACATTTGTCTTGTGACTACACTAGGCCTACATCAACACTTGTGAACTCAAGAGCGCTGTCATTTTCTCTTCCTCTTTCCCTTGTCCTTTGTCTTCCTCTCTCTTACTCTCTAAGTTGTGAGAAGCCTTCTCCTTCCTCTTGGACTATAGTCAGCGAAAGGACAGAAGTCACGTCCACCCACAATCCCATTCTGAACATCAGCTACAGACAGGAAGTGTTACAAGGAAAGGATAAGGTGAGTGCTATAATGGGTGGACTGTTCATAGGGAACAAATAAAATGAGTACAAGAGGGTACCTGAAAAACATCACTAATATTATTCCTCAAACTTGGGAATCTGAAACAAACCCTAACCTAATGAATTAACCTTGTTAGCAAACTGATTCTACACAATAGAAGAAATAGAAATAAACCTTGTCAGCTTTACGCTATGCTAAAATGCTATTTTTTAGCCATTTTACATGCACATGTTACCAGCACGATCAAACTTTTTTATCAACAAACTTCCCGTTGTCAAATAGTCAAAACAAGTGAAAAAAATCTACCAGAGCTGAAGAAGTAATCCAAAGTATTTAGAATACATTACTGACCTAGAGTAATCTAACAGAATAAATTACAAATTACATTTTACAGCATCAAAAGTAACCCACCCAACCCTTTGTGTATGTGTGTGTGTGTGACCAGGTATTCCCTACATTATGGGGACCAAATGTCCCCACAAGGACAGTAAAACCTGACATTTTTGACAATCAGTCGGTCCCCAACTTTGTGAGGGTTAGGGGATAGAATCTATAGTTCGTACAGTATAAAAATCAATACGTTTATGGAGAGTCCTCATAATGATAGCTGCACCAATGTGTGTGTGTGTGTGTGTGTGTGTGTGTGTGTGTGTGTGTGTGTGTGTGTGTGTGTGTGTGTGTGTGTGTGTTTCCACAGACTGTAGGGGTTCTGACAGTTGCTGAAGCATTGATATCTGGAATTTATCGCTGTGTTGCGTCCAACCTCATGGGCAGAGATGAACTAGACATTCTTTTCTATGTCACAGGTATTTTTAGCAAAGTGAATGAACTGCTTACTAAAACAAAAAGCTAATATCTCCAATCCTGTCCTTCTCTCCTATTCTCCCACTACCTCGCTCTCCTTCTCATTCTTCCCCTTATCCCTCCCTCCCTCCATCCCCTTGTTTTCGAGGGTTTGCTTTAAAGCTGTGCTAAATTTGGACACAGTGGATGCAGCCCATCCTGGTGGAGGGGGCTGTTGTCATAGTGACAGGGTGGAGGAGTGAACAGGAACCTGTGGCTCTTATCAAACTGCCTCCTCGTGTGGAGCATTATTTGGAGTACGCTGGTGGTGTTCGAGAAAGATAAACATTAATGTCCATCAGGAAACCCTTGAGAGGTTTCCACTGGAAATTTCAAATAGCTCAAGAAAACAGGGAGCCTTTACACTAGCCTCTTATTGCTACTTGTACTGACAATGTCTTTTTCAAAATTGTCATCAAAGGTTACAAAATAATGCTGCTCGGTCCAGTGTTATTACAGTTTTGGATTTTCAGTTTAGTTTTTTATATTCATTTTGTCATTACAATTGAGTTTAGTTTTTATTAGAAAGATTGATCCACATTGTATCCATATATATTTCATGAAATTCTTATGAATCATTACTAATCTAATCTTTGGGGAGTACACAATTAAAGGGATAGTTCACCCTAAAAAATTCTCTAATAATTTACTCAACGTCATGCCATCCCATATACTTTCTTCTGCTGAACACAAATGAAGATTTATAGAAGAATATTTCAGCTGTGTTGGTCCATAGTGAATGTGAATGCTGGCTAAAACTTTGAAGCTCCAAAAAGCAAATAAAGACAGCACTGGTGTTATGCATACAACTCCATGGTTGAATCCATGTCTTTTGAAGCGATATGATAAGTGTGAATGAGAAACAGATCAATATTTAAGTCCCTTTTTACTGTAAATCTTGACATGAGCAATTTCCTTGGCAATCACAATTTCAAGCACGATTATATTTCCCAGCGCCATCTAGCACTCTGTAAACTGCACTAGGAAGTGTAATTGAGCTTGAAATCATGATCATTCCTGTAGACTGCAATTGCAAAATTTACAGTGAAAAAGGAGTTACATTTTGGTCTGTTCTCACCAAAAAACGATTAGATCACTTCAGAAGACATGTATTAAACCACTGGAGTCTTATGGATTACTTTTTTGCTGCATTTATGTGCTTTATGTAGCTTCAAAGTTTTAGACCCCATTCACTTTCATTGTATGGACCTACAGAGCTGAAATATTCTTCTAAAAAAATGAGAAATTTGAGGTAAATCTAGTTAATCTTATAAACAATTAGAGGTTAACTTAATTTTGGGATGAGAAAGTGTAGAAGAAAATATAAAAACTAATTTCAAATATATATATTTTCTAGAAAATAATTTTTCTTTTGAGCCACTTTACCAGTGGGCCCTTCAAAGAGGATCTTCAAAAGTTCTACTTCCCAGTATTGAATATTTCTTAATTTTTGCTTTTGACTAAGGTAGAAGACAAAAATCTGGATCATGATTCAATGTGTCAAAAAAAGAAAAATGTCCATAATTGTCACTCTTTTCCCAAATTCACCATATTATTGAGAGCATTTTTATTTTATTTTAGTTAATTTTGGAGTTATGAAAAATATTTTAGTTTAGTATTAGTTTTTTCCAGTAATTTCAGTTTTTATTTTACTTAAAAATAATTTTAGTTAATTAACTATAAAAACACTCGGTCAACACTCACAAAAACTCAAAATGGTTTCTCCTTTGTTTAATGGCCTCAGCCAAGGTCACTTGTTGCCAGTATGTCTGCATGCATTCTGCCACACTGTATAGGGCATTTATAGATTGCTTAGGAACTGAAAGCTGACACTTCTTTTGTCCACCATCACAGATGTCAAAGGAGGCTTCATCGCATCTTTAGAGGAAGAGCCCAGAGAGGGCGGGGACCTTCGCCTGGTCTGTATGGCAAATAAGCACCTCTATTCAGATATGTTGTGGTATAAAATGACGCATCACACCACAGCATCAGAGGGAAATTCAGTTCTTGGAGGG
The DNA here is from genome assembly GCF_025860055.1 of Xyrauchen texanus. Lineage (NCBI taxonomy): Eukaryota > Metazoa > Chordata > Actinopteri > Cypriniformes > Catostomidae > Xyrauchen > Xyrauchen texanus. Next base: position 20,762,741 of record NC_068317.1, on the reverse strand, counting down.
GAGCTTACAGAGGGGGAGTTTTCCCTCACCCTACACCTCCTGCTGAAGAATGTGACCTCACAGGATTCAGGAACATACATCTGTGATGCCAAACACCTGCTTACAAGAGAACGCACACATCTAGATATACCAGTGGAGGTAACAGGTGTGTCTCCAAGAGTCATTGTGCTAAACATACACACACACACAAACAGATGCTCTCCTTAAAGGCAAAGTGATCCCATAAATGTAAGGTCTGTCATCATTTACTCACCTTCAATCAAAACAAGTATGACTTCCTTTCGTCCACTGGACTAGGGATGCATGCATCGTGATTTTCATTTGAACGATCCCCATCTTGATTCTTAAATCCCAAGAACGATATTAGTAAAGGACTCGCATATGTGACCAACTTTTGCGCTATTCAACTAAAAATGTCTGTGAAGAAGTTAAGCACCAAGATCCTGAGAGAAAAAGTTTGGTTTGATTTGATTGGTGTACTGTGTGTCCAAAGACAAGATCTGCGCAATCCTTTTGTCATTGAATATGTCTCTTTTAATATTCATTCTGTTCAAAAACAACAAAAATAAAAACATTTAATTCTAATCACACATAGAACAGATGTCCTTAAGAAGTCATGCGACTTCACTCTCGTTAATATGCTCACAACCAAAACACTTCTGCAGACCCCAGTGAACTGCCACTGTTTTAGCACTTGTTCTTCAAGTCAGTGTCAATTTGTGTACATTTTTAAAAAGTTGTGACCAAAATTATGAAAAATGATAATGATAAAATTGTAGAATTTATATTTACACAATGTACCATGTTAAAGGTCCCCTGTATAACAAACAACATTAGCTGAGAAAGAAGTTATTTAGTATGTAAGCAAAATGGACATTATAACTGAAATATAGGCCTAGCCAAATCAATCAGAATTTAATCAAAATCAAATCAAGAGCTTGTGAATTGAAATCAAATCATGAAATCTGTATCAATACCCAACCCTACTTTGAGCACAAAATTAGAATTTTATCAGAATGTCTTGGCTGCTCCTTTCCATACTATGAAAGTGAATGGGAAGTTGGGAACAGGGACTGTCAAACTCCTTAAATAACAAGAATGTGCCATATTTGTAGTTCATATGTTACATCCATGCATCCAAGTCTTCTGAAGCCATACGATAGCTTTGTATAAGGGCGAGTTAATTATGAAATGATGAAGGAATTTGAATTTTTTAGTGAACTATTACTGAAACTGTACTATCAGTGTAAATACAAAACTTGCATACAGTCCGTGACTTTGAGTCACGTAAGAATGTGCTTGCAGGCACCCACACATTTAGAGACAGAGGCAGAGAGAGAGAGAGAGAGAGAGAGACTGAAAACAAAATGGGTCCTTGGGAACTGTATCTGGAGCTTCCTGCAGCCCCTCACTCCAAGGCTGTGTGAAGCAGAACCTCTTTGGTGTGGAAATGAGATCTAGTGAGGAGGAAGAGTACACAATGGCACTTCCCACTATGCCACATTTTAAGGCTGCTTCACATGGCCAAAGAACAATTAGCCAATCAGCCACTGTCACAGAACAAGGAAAGAGACAATAATCAATTGTGTTCAGCTGGAAAATATCTGAAGCAAAAGACAGCTCGATACAAAACTTTTAGTGCAAAAAAAGTGTGCAAATTAAGTTAATTTCTTCTAATCTCTACTGATCTGATACTATTTATATCTGAAAAGTGTAAGCCTAGCCTATCCACTGCCAAAGCAATAGCAGACGTCCTTGGCCAGCTAACCCGGAAATATTGGTCAAGGTCATGAATTGCTGAATGTGTCATTAAGACAAAACAGAGGAATTTTGCAGAATGGCACAAATCCAATGGCTGCATTTCAAACATTCCAGACTTCACTCTGTAGTGAAAGAAATTCAACTCGCAGTCTATTCACACTTCTGTAACAATAGCAGACATGTGTCCTTCATAAATCACTCAGTTACTTTATAAGGCGGTTACTCAAATTGCTAAGTGCCACATGTGACAGTTATTGGTTTCCGTCAGTTTCCCATGAGATTTTTATTTTTTTATTTAACTGAATTGGTGGACATGGAACCTCTTGCCAAAAAGTACTGTGATGGTACTATGATACGATTAGGGATGGTATCTAAAGGTAATGGCATGTGACTTTGATACTACACTAAATCATTACCACGGCACTTTCATTTATGGTATTTGCTTGTACTCTGAGTACTTTAAAAAAATATCATTACCAAGGTACATGTCCAGCAAAAATGTTATTGCCATGGCACAAATAAATCAAAGTATTGCAATGGTAGCATTTCCAAAACATCATGTAAACACCATGTTCATTTTATGTAAGTGACAAACTATTTGTTGACCCTTGCCCTGAGGCCTCTTTGTCTCCATCTGTAGATCTGCAGGCTCCAGTGCTGCTACAAAAGCTGAGTGATCACAGTGTTAATGTTAGCAACTCAGTCACTCTCCATTGTCCCACTCAGGGAGTTCCACATCCCGATATCACATGGTATAAAGACCAAAGAAAGCTCCACCAGGTGTCAGGTAAGACTGCCAGTCTGCACAATGTATTTGAGAACTTATATCTATAAAATGCAACCAAAATGAGTGTGCAAATTACCCAGTGACTTTCAGGGGTTGCCTTTTAAAAGGAATTTAAGTCAGTGATTTTTTTTTTTTTACTTAATTAATCATTGTTTGAAAACATTGTTGATATATATATATATATATATATATATATATATATATATATATATATATATATACTTAAACTGCATGTAAAAAGATAACAAAAAATTAAAAAAATTATTTCTGAACTGAATAATATGCAAGAGCAGGAACAACCGTCCTGTTTATGAATTTATTAAATATATATATATACGTTTTCGTTTTTTATCGACAGGAATTATGCTATTCCCAGAGGAAGGTACTCTTCATATTGACCGAATTACATCTGATGATGAGGGAATTTATACTTGCAAGGCCACTAATGAGAGGGGATCTGTGGAAAGCTCCGCCCACATTTGGGTTCACAGTAAGCACCCTTAAAGGAACAGTTTACCAACTCTCAGTAAAAAGTGTGATATGAAAGTAAAACATTAATGGTAGAAATATATAGATATATTTCATTTATCCTCATTACTGTTAAAGCAATAGTTCACCCAAAAATGAAAATTCTCTCATCATTTACTTACCCTCATGCCATCCCATATGTGTATGACTTTCTTTCTTCAGCAGAACACAAACAAAGATTTTTAGAAAAATATATCAGCTCTGAAGGTCCTCACAATGCAAGTGAAGCTCCAAAAAGCATATAAAGTCAGCATGCAAGTAATCTATAAGACTCCAGTGGTTAAATCCATATCTTTAGAAGTGATATAATAGGAGTGGGTGAGAAACAGATCAATATTTAAGTCCTTTAACCATTGGAATTTAATGGATGAATTTTTTGCTCACTTTTATGATTGTTTGTGTATTGTAGAAGAAAGATACTCATGTGATAGCATGAGGGTGAGTCAATGTTGAGAGAATTTTCATTTTTGGGTGAACTATTGCTTTAAATTGAGGATAAATTAAATATATCTATATATTTCTACCATTAATGTTTTACTTTCATATCACACTTTTTACTGAGAGTTAAATATTATTTGGAATAACTGTATGCCTTAATTGGTTAGTCAGCTCCCAGTTAAAAATACAAATTCTCAATCAGCATCTTTGGCATTCTGTTGATTACCGTAGAAAATAATTTGTCTTGTCCCTCAGTTTGTAAAGAAAGCAAAAAATAAAATAAATGTGTTTATAGTAATGGAAATTTACTTGACAATGCTTAAGGTATATTTCACCTGGAATATTTATTCATATGAATTTGTCAGTTGTTTAAATAGCTCTCTGTGCCCCTCTCTATTCTTTTCTCAACCCTACCTCTTTTTCTCTTTCTCAATCATTCTCTCTGATCGGATGCTTCTAAACTCAGTGTTGAGAGGAGACGTTCATGCTGTTTTGTTCCAATAGGTCAGGAAGGAAACTGTCTCCCTTTTTCATTTCCCACAGATGGCCTCTAGTTTTCAACCCTTATATGTTTAGCTATTTCTATGCATTAACAAAGGGGAGGAGACAGAGTGTCTGTGAACAAATATGAATTAAGCCATATTTACACTGCCAATGTGGCACAGAAGCTGCATTTAAACAGGCATATATATATATATATATATATATATATATATATATATATATATATATATATATATATATATATATATATGCATTTACACAGACTGTTTAATGCTGCTCAGAGCAGGCATACATGCATTTACACAGTGTAACAAGTTTTGTTGTTGTGTGGGAAGGAGGAAGTTGGGACTGGCTTGAACAATACATGTAGACTTTAATGTTCAACTTAAACACAACATAAACTTTGTTTTCAGCAGAACACTGACACGCAGACACACAAACACAGCTCCTTGTGTCTCTCTCCCTGGCGCCCCGGCTCCTCCTTATCTCTCTGTCCTGCTGATTGGGGGAACTCAGCGGCAGGCGTGCACCCTCATGGCCTGACCACACACAGAAATCACAGTTGCATACATAATATGAGAGTAATGTTTTAAATATAACATTTTGAATGTTACATTTAAATTTTCCCTTAAATATGAAACTAAATTCTGAAATATAAGCTCCATCATGACAAAACAAAGTTTAAGGCTGCTCTGTTTTCATTAGACCTGGCTTAATTTACACTGGCTTTTATGCTGCATTGCGTCTTTACACAGAATTTTAAGCTGGCACAGAGCAGGATGTGTAAACATATAAACATATACAGTATAAAGATGCCTTTAGTCTGTGTTTGACTAGTTTGACCAAATGCTCCTTACAGACATGGTATGTGACTCTTAGATGGAAACAACAATATAGATTAGAGGCCATAACAGGAAAATTTAGAGCAACCTAAACAGTTTTTTTATACTGACATGTTCTCTCTTTAAATATGTATATTCTGTGAGTATGGATGACAACATTATGTATTCTATAGGTTCATCTGATTCCCTTTCTCTGGAGATCCCAACTCTGGCATGTACTTGTGTGGTGGCCACTCTATTCTGGCTGCTTCTCACTCTGCTGATTCGTAAACTTAAACAGGTTAGAGCCAAGCAAAACGTCCCTTCCTAAATATATATGTTAAGAGCAAAGTCGAAATTCACTTTCCTTGATCCTATAGTGCAAGAGAACGGGATCGTACACGTGAAACACACTAGGCCAGAAGTCCGTGAACACGTTCAAGTTTAATTGTCACAAACAAAAAATACAAAAACAAAAAGAAAAGGCTTTACATCACTGAAGTATGTATTCGTAACTCCTTAAAGGGGTCATATAATGGTACATGCACTTTTTCAAGTTGATTGTACTGAAATGTGTGTTGGCTGTGCCTGTACACAACCATCCTATTATGATAAAAATCCATCCAGTGTTTTTGTTTTAATCTCCTTATATATTTTCCCCTGCCTCAAATCGAGCCGTTCGACCGTGTGACGTCACACGGTCGGACGCCCCTCCCAGGATTGTTGATTGACAGCAGTGTTTTAACACAGACCCGCCCTCGCTCGTGAGCGAGCTGTCAATCATAGTCCGTCATCATTGTTGATACACTGGAGCAGAATGGCGCCTAAGCGATTGTGGTGTCCTGTTCTTCGGTGTAATAACGAACACAGCAGTCATTTTGATGTTCCTAAATCTGAACCACTGAAGACGCAGTGGCTGAGTTTTGTTTACGATGGGAATATTCCCCACGAGCAATGTCAATGCGTTCATGTTTGAGCGAATCATTTTTCACCAGACTGCTTTATAAATGAGGGTCAGTATAAAGCTGGTTTTGCTAAGAAGGGGCGGGGTGACCAAAGCTCATTATCATTTAAAGGGTAACTAAACCCTAAACCAACTTTTTTTAGTTAATGATCTGTAAGAATGGGGCTTTATTAGTACTGGTCATTGATTCAAGTAATTTTTTTGACATTTGTGTATAAAGTGTTTTAATTCTACAATATATGGTGTAAAAACGTCTGCGTGCTGCCCTCTTCAGGTTGAACGGTGGCTACTGCAGTTGAATTTTCCTATTGGCTGTTTGCGGTACTTCGTGAGTAAGCGGTGACAGCTGACCTAAGCAGGTTCCAGCTCACCACGCCCTTGGTACGAGCTACCACGCCCATGGCAGTGTAAAAACCATCTTGTTTTCGTCAAAACCACTGTAGCGAGTCAGGAGTTGGAATTGCGAGTATTGAAAACGATCAGGATAGAGTATTTTAGCATCTATTTAGCATAGCATTTATATAGTTATTTAGATTATTTCGTGTAGCCTAGGTAGTTAATTAGCATATTTGTTAGTGTAGTATTGTTAGAAGCATAGTTAGTTAGTAGCATAGTATTGCGTCAGTTAGGATAGCTTCAAGTTAGCGTAGATTATCTGTATTTAGTACAGTGGTCAGGATGGTACGTAGGTGTAGTGTTTCTGGTTGCAACAGCACTGCTGGACTGTATAGCTTTCCAGCAGACTTGGAAATTAGGCGCCAGGGGTTGCACGTCCTTGTTCTGGAAGACCGCGAGTTCCCGCCTAGAGCTGGAGAAGTGTGCAAACTGCATTTTACGCGGGATTGCTTCTCCAACGCAATGGAGGTGGAAATGGGCTTCTCCAAACTGCTCGCGCTGAAAAGCGACGCAGTGCCAAACGCTGCTCTTCCTGCATGGACTCCACCACCTCAGCGGCATCTTGAGGTGAGTGATCATATATATTTGAATCACAATTTATGGTTAGGCTAAAGTTAATCCTCTGGGGTAGACAAACGCGCGTTCGCGATGCGGGAGTGTTAAACGTATTGCACCCTTATACATTGTATTACGGTATTGACTACCTGTATAGTTCTCTTACGAGAGGTTCTCTCGTATTGCGTAAGCTAGCTTACGCTACGGGAAAGATTCATCTTTTCTGAGATATTGAAGCCAAAAAATTATCCTTAATTTTGTATCATTTGTCAACGCAGTGCAGCAACTGCAGACCTTGAGCGGGCTAGCTAGCGAGCTCATTGGTTGCTCTGCGGCAACTGCTGCAGCCTATAGACGAACTTGGGCAAACTCGCGTCCAATGAGAGTCCGCGCGCTTACTGTATCAAAGCCCGCCAAAATGGGCATGGCTAGAGTGCATATAAGCGTAGTTCGTAGGCTGGAACCCTGATTTTCATCTCTTCAGCGAAGCTCTTCGCATCTCTGAACTGGAAGCCGCGTCGCCGTTCGAGGGGCATCTAGCAAGCTTGGACAGCGCTCGAAGAAGCCGGCCGTCTCCGCCACCTTCAGCCATCCTGCGAGCTACGCCATCCGGCGACGTATCCTTTTTTTAGAGCAAGCTAGTTCTTAACGAACTTCACAAAAGAGTAACGAGCGTCTTTTTTAAGATGCCTCGCACCACTTGCGCTTCATGCCTTGCCCCTCTCAGCGCCGGAGACCGCCACATCATCTGCGCTCTCTGCCTGGGACTGGGGCATGCAGAGCTCGCCCTCGCTGAAGGCGGATGCGACCTCTGCGAGGAGCTTCCGATGTCGACCCTGCGGGCTCGACTCGAAGCGCTCAGAACCGAAGCCGCCGCGCCGCCTTCCGTTCTGCCGCACAGGAAAAAGCGCCGCTCCCAAAGGCTGCCAGAACCGGTGATAGAAGCGACTGCCTCGCCGGAGCCTCTCCCTCGAGCATCGCTCTCACCCTCCCCGCCCCCGGGACACGCAGTTGCCGCCCAGCGGCCGCACTGCTGCCATCTCGGAGGACGAGGCGGAGGATAAGGGCTGTTCCATCATGGCTTCGGACAGCGAGGAGTGGTCAGGCTCCCACGCCTCCTCCTCGGCCCAGGAATCCAGCAGGACCCGCGCCGGAGTCGAAGGGGAACTAACACGCCTCCTCACACAGGCCGTAGACCGCCTCGGGCTCGAGTGGTCACCGCCCCCTGAGCAGGCTCCCAACAGACTCGACGGCTGCTTTCTTCAGAGCCATCGCCGCGCAACACCCGTGGCCCGGGCCGCTCCCTTCCTGCCGGAACTCCACACTGAGCTTGCAAAGTCGTGGAACGCGCCTTTCTCGGCCAGGATCCGTTCCCACGTCTCCACCCCTCTCGCTTCGGTGGACGGCGCCACCGAGAAGGGCTACTCCTCCATCCCCCCGGTCGAGGATTCGGTAGCAGCACACCTTTGCCCGCCCTCCGCGAGATGGCGGTCTAAGCCACTGCTCCCGTCTAAGGCCTGCAGAGCGACTTCCGCCTATGTTGGCCGCGCCTATTCCGCCGCCGGCCAAGCCGCATCTGCTCTGCACTCCATGGCCGTCTTACAGATCCTCCAAGCGGACCTTCTTCGGGAGTGGGATGAGAAAGGCAGGCACCCAGAGGCTGTTACAGATCTAAGAAGCGTGACGGACCTCGCCCTTCGCGCCACCAAAGCTGCAGCCCAAGCTCTAGGGAAGTGCATGGCCTCGCTGACTGTGACCGAGAGACACCTGTGGCTAACGCTAGCCGACATGGGAGAAGCAGAGCGCTCCACGTTCCTCAACGCACCGCTCTCTCCGACCGGTCTCTTCGGCTCCGCGGTGAGTGGCATTGTTGACCGCTTTTCAGAAGTCCAGAAAGCCACCCAAGCCATGAACCTCTTCCTGCCGCGTCGCGCTAGCTCCTCTGCAGGCCGCCCACGTGACCAGCCTCCTGCACGAGCCTCTTCACAGCGCCCAGCTCAACAAAGTCAGACTTCTCAGCGTCGACAGGGCGGCCGCCCTCGATCGTGCTCAGACAGCCGCCGCAGACTGCCGCCCCCCCGCGGGCCTCGGTCTAAGGTTGCGCTGAAACCTGAGCAACCGAAGTCCTCCTAGCCTTGTTGAAAAAACGACGGCTCAGTCCCGCCGAGGCCGGACCACCATCAAAGCTTCGCCCCTTGTCAGTCCCCCTCTCTCAGGCTACTACAGTGGTGGATTCAGCAGCCAACAAGCCGGTGATACTGCCCGCTTGCCTGCACTCAAACGCCGTTTTCACGGCGACCCAAAGAAATCTTGTAAAGAGCAAACATGCCTTATGTGTAGAAAATGTGCCCACAATCCAGTGTTCACCCCTACACACAAGCATTACACTTCCCGTGTTCCTATCAGAGCCCACTCACATAAAGCGGACACAGCCCGCTCGAGTGTTAGAGTCAATAAACGCGCCCACGAATCCGTGCGCGCGCCCCTTCTCTGGCCGCTCTGTCACACGACCAGCCTTATGTGTAGAAAATGTGCCCACAATCCAGTGTTCACCTCTACACACAAGCATTACACTTCCCATGTCCCGATCAGAGCCCACTCACATAAAGCGGACACAACCCGCTCGAGTGTTAGAGTCAATAAACGCGCTCACGAATACGTGCGCGCGCCCATTCTCTGCCCGCTCTGTCACACGGCCAGCAAACACTTCTCTGTATGTAAGTCCCGTGCCCGTGACTATGCTCGCGCATCACTTAACAGATGTGACTCTTTCCCCATTCACCTCAATCGGGAAGTCACTCAGAACAGCCTGTCCCTGCTGTCTGCGAGCAGTCATGCATAAGCATAGTAAGCGCGCTCACACATTCTGTTCAGCGCGCTGTGTGCGGCAATCAGGGCGATTTGGCCATTCACCATCTAGCGTTACGCTTCAAAGCGTGGGAAGCTATCCCAGGGATATCAAAATGGGTGTTAAGCAGAATAAAACAGGGCTATTTGCTATAGTTCGATCGCCGCCCTCCCCGCTTCAGAGCGCGGCTCGAAACTATTGTGAACACGGAAGCAGCCTGCATGCTTCGTTCAGAAATGGCAAACCTTCTGTGCAAAAGGGCCATAGAGAAAGTGCCGCCTTCGCTGAGCGAGTCGGGGTTTTACAGCCGTTATTTTCTTGTTCCCAAGAAAGACGGCGGCCTCAGACCAATATTAGATCTCAGGGGTTTGAACAAGGTGCTTGCAAAAAGACCGTTCAAAATGCTTACAATCAGGAAACTCCTCGCGCATACGCGCCAGGGGACTGGTTTATCTCTCTCGATCTGAAAGATGCCTACTTTCAGATTCAGATAAATCCCCATCACAGGCCATTCTTGAGATTCGCCTTCGACGGCCAGGTTTATCAATACACCGTCCTTCCGTTCGGCCTGTCTTTAGCACCCCGTACTTTCACGAAGTGCATGGATGCGGCGCTCGCACCCCTGCGGAGTCAGGGCTTGCGAATTCTGAACTATTTGGACGACTGGCTGATTATGGCACAGTCACATACGGAGCTTCTGTCTCACAGAACAGTTCTCCTCAGCCATCTGAACAGTTTGGGTCTTGCAGTCAATTGGATCAAGAGCTCACTACAGCCCAGTCAGGCAATTTCCTTCCTTGGAATAGAACTAGACTCCGTGGCAATGACGGCTCGCTTATCTACACAGCGCGCGCGCCGTGTTCAGCGACTAGCCGCGTCCTTTCAGATGAACAGCCTCACGCCTCTGAAAAAATTTCAGAGAGTGCTAGGTTACATGGCCTCAGCCGCAGCAGTACTTCAGCTGGGTTTACTGCGCATGCGCCCGCTTCAGCATTGGCTAAACACCTGCGCGTCTCGCCGGGCTTGGGCCACAGGCCCCCAGCCAATCAAGGTGACTCAGACCTGTATTTCAGCTCTGCAGCCCTGGACAGTGGCCGAATGGTATCAGCGGGGAGTGACGATGGGAGCTGTATCTCGCCGAAAAGTCATCTCGACAGACGCGTCCAACACGGGTTGGGGCGCGGTCTGCGAGGGCTCTCCGGTTTTTGGCCTATGGTCAGTTCAGGAAAAGCTCCTTCACATAAATTGTCTGGAAATGATAGCGGTCGTGTACGCGCTTGTGCTCTTTCTCCCAGTCCTGGTCCGTTCGGACAACAGATCTGTGGTATCCTACCTAAACCGTCAGGGCGGTGTCAGATCCAGGAACCTCTTCCATCTGACGAAATGCATACTGAGTTGGTCCCAGTGCCACCTGCGCTCGCTGAGGGCGACGCACGTGCCAGGCCACCTGAACGACGGCCCAGACAGACTGTCCAGAGAAATATTCCTCCAGGGGAATGGTCCCTGCACGCTCAAACAGTCCAGAAGTTATGGCGCATATTCGGCAGAGCAGAGATAGACCTCTTTGCATCAGAAGAGAACTCTCACTGCCCAATATTTTTCTCGAAAAGCGAGGACGCGCTGGCCCAGGACTGGCCCAACCGCCCGCTTTACGCCTTCCCTCCCGTCTCGCTATTGCCACAGGTAATGCAGAGGATCAGGGAAACGCGTCACCCCTCCACCTTTGTCAGATTTTACAATCTGGAAGTGCCCGCCCTGCAGGCAAAACTACTAGCGGTTTAATACGCTACAGCTCCCCTGGTGAGCTGCACTGATGGGACTCATTCCACACAGACCGGCACCGCCGCTCTGTCGTTCCCTTCCCACTATGTGCTTATGTATTACACACACACTGGCCCACACTCTTGCCGGCCAAATATTATTTCCCCACTCACAAGGGCTCCCCCGGGTCCCCCCACCCCCGGGGCTCATGCAGTGGATGCTTGGCGCGCACGGTGTTGACAATGGGTTCCCGTAGTGTAAGCTAGCTTACGCAATACGAGAGAACCTCTCGTAAGAGAACGAATCGGTTACCTAACGTAACCTCGGTTCTCTCTAGATGAGGGAACGAGTATTGCGTAGCCGGCCGTGCTCGCGCCACGAGCGACTTTCGCTTCATTCAATGAAAACCAGGGTTCCAGCCTACGAACTACGCTTATATGCACTCTAGCCACGCCCATTTTGGCGGGCTTTGATGCAGTAAGCGTGCGGACGCCTCTCATTGGACGTGAGTTCGCCCAAGTTCGTCTATAGGCTGCAACAGTTGCCGCAGAGCAACCAATGAGCTCGCTAGCTAGCCCGCTCAAGGTCTGCAGTTGCTGCACTGCGTTGACAAATGATACAAAATTAAGGATAATTTTTTGGCTTCAATATCTCAGAAAAGATGAATCTTTCCCATAGCGTAAGCTAGCTTACGCAATACTCGTTCCCTCATCTAGAGAGAACCGAGGTTACGTTAGGTAACCGATTCATTTTATTTGGAGGTATACGGTTTTGTACATGATGACGTTACGCTTTACGTCACATTCTTCTAAGTTGAGAGAACAGCTAACTGATGTTATGTTCAAGTGAAGCTTGCTAAATAAAAATCCTGCTAAAAGGATAAACATCACTGAACAGCGTTTCGTTTGTTTTTCCTGCACGCGAGTGATTGTGAATGCGCACTCGGATGCTCAACAGGGAGTTAAAACCGCAGTTTGAGCCAGTGGCTCGAATTGATATGGCTCCGGCCCTGTGTCCACAGACAATTCACCCTCCTCCACTTCAGGTGAAGGTGGGGGAGAAAGGTCCTCGACTTCAAAAGACCACTCCGTGGCAAAGCTACTTGCGTCACTCCAGTCACTCTCCATTTTAGAGTCTGACAGCAGCTATCAATTAATCTGTCACTATGGGTCTCAGGTGCACGCCCCCCCCCGCCCCCCGCTCAGCCCCGCCCTTGGTTCATCCCCTCTATCCCCGCTGGGGTCTGCCCACTTTTCGAGCATTTTTCAAATATTGCTAGTGGGTGGAGTCAGACTCTGAGCAGGGGTTTAGTTACCCTTTAAAGTCATATGCACTGAAACGGCGTGCTGAAAACAGAGCTGTTTTGAGCAGGTAAAATTAGTGTTTTCTTAGAATACTAATGAGAATTTTTAATAAAAGTATATTACAAAGTTTTCATTTAGACCCTAAAGATTCATATTAACTTGTACAAAAATGGCATTATATGACCCCTTTAATACAACTACAGCTTATAAAGGGTGTCCTTCTAGCCTATCAAAGTTACCTTTTGTGTGCTTTACACAGTAAAATAACTGTTTCTCTTTCTGTACTGCTTGCACACATTTAACCTATTTGAAGACACTGCAATTTTTCATCCAGCAGGCTGAAACCGAAACCAAAATACACACATAGACAAAAAAAATGAAAGCCTGCATTACATAACAAAAACCAAATAAAGATACACTTTAAACCTGTAATACTTAAAAGTAAAGAAAATAAACAACATGCAAATAATATTAATATACATAAATTACACAAATTATTGATTTGGCTCTTACAATATACACCAATAAAAACTTCTCCATTTGATGTGGAAGAATGATTGATGTGGTAATGATGCTTCAACGTGCCATCCAAATCATTTTTACAATAGTTTTGTGTTTATGAGAATTTTGAAGTGTCACAATTGTGTGTCCTTCTCAGCCAAACATTAATGGCAGAGCAGAGTACATGCCAATCATCCTGCACCCAGGGGAGGAGCATCTGGTTGAGCACTGCCATAGGTTACAGTATGACGCTGCCCAATGGGAGTTTCCTCGAGACCGCCTTAAACTGGGTAAATTGTTGTGTGTATGTTTGTTAGTTTGTGTGCTTTTTAAGTTAATTTCATATTGGTGCTGCTGTACTGTATACTGATATTGGAGTTATTGTCCCATTACAGAAAAGCCCCTGGGGCGAGGGGCATTTGGGCGGGTGATGCAGGCTTCAGCTTTCGGCATTCGCAATTCAGCCAGCTGCACCACAGTGGCAGTTAAAATGCTTAATGGTATATTCTAAAACCTGTTAAATAAATTAGCTTACTGAAAAATACAAGTATTAGCCTATGAAAGTGGGTGGCTTGGGTGGCTTTCTTAGAGTGTGATCTTTAGTCTGGTGAAAGATCACACTCTAATGGGTAATGTCTGTCTCTGCAGATGGCGCTACACCCAGTGAACACAAGGCTCTGATGATGGAACTCAAGATCCTCAATTATATTGGCCATCATCTAAACGTGGTCAATCTTCTAGGTGCATGCACCAAACCAGGAGGTATTTGCATGTTACCATCGTTTTGTTACATTACACTCTATAAACCTCAATGTTTGGGTATTTATGCACCAGTTGTAAATATCAGAATCAGTTTTATTGCCAAGTATGCTTAAACATACAAGGAATTTGTCTTGGTGGCAGGAGCTTCCAGTGCATAAACAATACAAAACAGCAAGACAGAGATAATAATAAAATAATAATAAAAAAAGAAATACAAATAGAATAAAAATAAAAGTGAATAGAAAAAAAAGTATATATAGAAATACACAATAGGACACACACACACATTATATATATATATATATATATATATATATATATATATATATATATATATATATATATATATATATATATATATATATATACACTGTATATATATATATATATATATATATATATACATACACACTGTATATATATATATATATATATATACACTGTATATATATATATATATACATACATATACAAACAATATACAAATACAAATCTGTTGGTATGGTATGTTGGATAAATATAAATAGACAAAGCTGTGTATTGCACATTAATTATTGCTCAATGGGGCAATTATAACTTAAAAATCTAGTTAAAACTAAGTCTTTTGTTCTATTAAGACTATTGTTCTATATGTTTTTATGTATTATACTTTGTCTGCTGTCTAATTTTAGGGCCTCTCATGGTCATAGTCGAATACTGCAAGTTCGGCAACCTGTCTGCCTACCTTAAGAGCAAACGAGATGTTTTCCTGTTAAATAAGGTTAGTTTGTCTGTCTTTGTGTCTATCTATTTATCATCTATCTGTCTGTCTATCTATCTGGTATACTTTTCCTAAATACACATTGAATTCATTGGACAACACAAATATTACTTAATGCAACAAACTGAGCCTAAAAACAGCACTAAGTATTGTTTGTTAGTTTTGAATGCAATTGTGATTTTGCTGGCATAATAAATGATCTATCGTCAATCCTGTCTAATGTGTAAAATATATTTTTACAGAATGACTCAAGAGATTTACTGAATGTCACATTGTGTTAAGCTTAAACTTGAGGTTTGTGTTATTGTGACCTAAGTGTGTCCACTGTCAAATGTATGCCCTTCTCTCATTTCCTTGTGAAATTAATAGACCTGTGTTTACCAAGACAACAATGTCTTACTTCCCTCTGTTTGACCTTATCCCTAAACCTACTTACCTCCTTAAAATCAACACTATTTTGTGGCATTTTTTGTAACGTTTTCGTTTTTTAAACACACCGTCACATGTACTGTATATTAACATTCGATAATAATGATGAAATAGTATGCAGTCAATGCAGTCCTTGTATTTGACACAGGATGATATGTGATTTGCTAGATGTGTTTTCAATTCTCACCCAACTTCATTAAAAGCTGGTTATATCTCACACTGTATTGATATGGATGGCTGCTTATTTCTCATGTCCATTGTATCTGAAGCAGATGAACAGATGTAAGGGACGACTGCCCAGTGTGTCCAGCAGCCAGAGCAGCGCCAGCTCAGGGTTTAGTGAGGAGAGAGGAGAGAGCTCAGAGGAGGATACTGGTAAGATACCATCATATAGGCCTACATGTTATCCTTAGGGTGCTTTCACACTTGGTTTGATTGCTTGGATCAAACCAGAGTTTGTTTCCTTTCCCCTTCACATGCTCTGTTTTTGGGTCCGAACCACAGTCCAATTTTGCATCAACATGTGTACAAGCAGCAGCTGTTTACCACCGTAACTAGGCAACAACTCAAGAAGACATCAACTTTGCTGTGTTATTAAAGTTTTCATCTCTTTCGATTTGCCACCAAAACTTTACATGCAGAAAATGACAATTATGTTTGTCTCCCACAGATGCACTGAATGTGCATGATTAGCATTTGAGCTGCTCTCTGTAGGTGATTTATTTGGACACAAGCTGGTATGAGAAATTCATTAAACCATAGTAATTGCAATCGGGAGCCTGCAAAGACACTAATTATTCATCATCAGTAGAAGTTCACTTCTGTGATTTGGTACAATTGTGTTCATATTAGCAGCGAACCACACCCCAGGCCATCTTTTTAAGTGGAGTTCTGAAAACAGCGTTCACTCCACACAAACGAACTAAACTTTGACATCATTCGGGTGCGCACCAAAAGTGCTAGTGTGAAAGCACCCTTAAAGTATGACTATGCAAATAATGAAACTTGTTGAACAGGAGTCAGGATTGTAACTTTAATTCCACCAGTAGGCTAATCTAATTATGAAGAATATACCACAGTTAGTTCAGGTCCTCGAATCTGATTGGACGAAAGACGTTCCATGATCACTGTTGGTGTGACAGCATCAGCACTGGGACGCTTCACTGTGTGTGTATCACTCCACGTTCATGCTGTTCTAAACTAAAGTGTATCGTTACTGGCTTTATTTTTGAAATTACATATGTTAGCCAGCAGGTGGTGGCAAAAGATAATGTTTGTGTGTAATATGAGCCAGTTGGTGACGTATAGTGAATCCGTTAGTCATTGTTTACATAGAACTGCGCTCAGTGATCGCTGCTATTCCTATTACTAATACATTACCAAAAGCTAGGAAATAGCTTTAAAGGCTTTAAAAGGACAACTTCAGGATTAAGGCTTGTGCTGAGAGACACAACAGACTGATTTATTACAGAACTCAAGTGCTTACCTTTTATCGGAGTTTCCACATTGGATACATACTGTTTAAAATGGCGGAGGACATCGCTGTTTCTATAGTGAATGACCGCGAAATAGAGAGGAATTCCCCCGCTTGGACATCTATTTTCTACTGAGAAAGCTGACAGCATCTCTTATTGGGTTTGGCATCAGGTGATTGCACATGCTCCATCCCCCTCTCTCTCTCTCTCTCTCTCTCTCTCACACACATATCCTTGTTTATCCAATGACTTGTTAGAAACAGCACAAGCCATGATACCATTTCTGAAGTGACATTTTTGAATTACTAATGGGGGCTTGGACACCTCATTTTTTTTTAACCAGCAACGGCAGATTCTGATCCACTGCTGTAATTTCCTACGGCACTCGTGCCTGCGGCCGAATCACAGCAGTGCTGATGTAGGGCCATATCGCACTCTTAAACGTGTGATATTGCTTAAATAAACCATCAACACTGATGCAAAAAGACATAACATTTTGATATTAAAATTGCACATTTTTAGATCCGTTCTGTCAAGAGAGATTTATGTCTTACTCAAAGAGTCGAGTCAACATAGCTTTATCGGTATGTTTTGTACTCTTTGGCAATATTGTAAATGTTAACAAAGTCAAACTTTTTTGAACACTTTGTCTGTTCAAGGTTCTCTTCTAGAACCAAACAGCCCTTTGCTCCTTGAAGACCTGATTTCCTACAGCTTTCAGGTGGCCAGAGGCATGGAGTTTCTCTTCTCTCGCAAGGTAAAGTAGCTTCCTCTTTATGTGGCTGTAACTTTGTAGCTGGTTTAAGAGATTGATTTGTGGATTTGGTTGTGTCTTGTTTGCAGTGCATTCATCGTGATCTTGCTGCCAGAAACATCTTGCTGACCAACAATAATGTGGTCAAGATCTGTGATTTTGGCCTGGCCCGAGATGTCTTCAAAAATCCTGACTATGTGCGCAAGGGAGATGTAAGCATACTTTATGCTTCCTTTAATAAACCAGGGTATGGTCAGCAACACAATGAAAAGTGATGAATCATAAAAGACCTTTTAATGAATGTGTCATGTTGTATCTTGCCATATAGGCACGGTTACCACTGAAATGGATGGCCCCTGAATCAATCTTCGATAAAGTTTTCACCACTCAGAGTGACGTGTGGTCATATGGAGTTCTTCTATGGGAGATCTTCTCCCTTGGTAATGTCAATACTCTTTCCCTACATCAGCTACTTCAAGCATGTCACATGGCATGTTTCATAATGTAAATCCAGTGTCGGGCAGTAATGGATTCCATGTCATCTGGATTACAAAAAATTAAGTACTTGTAATCGGATTAAATAACATTTTAAAATACTCTAAATCTGACAACAGTTACTTTTTTATATATTACATGATTCCATATTAACAAGTTAATTTATTGATCATCATAATAACTCTCTTTTTTCAGTCTTTAAATTTGTATTTCTAAATCAGAACAACACGGATGTACAATTGGTAAGACTGAGTGTTTTCGGAAGAAAAGGGGAGGGTTGTCTGTATTGCACTCAGACTTGATACTCGCTACTAGACAGCCAGGTGAAGAAGGATCGGTCTTTCTTAGCATTTAACCACTGGATCTCTGGAGATAATTTCATTTTTTAAGAATGAAATTACACCAATGATGTGGAGCTCACACATTGAACTTAATTGCTTTAAAGGATCTAGTGGACACCATCTCTAAGGGTCCTGCCTACAGGGTAC
Source organism: Xyrauchen texanus (assembly GCF_025860055.1). NCBI lineage: Eukaryota > Metazoa > Chordata > Actinopteri > Cypriniformes > Catostomidae > Xyrauchen > Xyrauchen texanus. The sequence continues at coordinate 20,744,410 of NC_068317.1, read as the reverse complement.
ACAATAGTTGAACTGCAATATGTGCAATTATTTTGCAAAATGTGCATAACCCATGAGATTCAAAACAAAGCTCATCTCTCTACTGTTGCTGCTGATGCAGTGGAGTCCAATGCACAAAATTTGACATAAAACTTTATACAACTGTTCCTTGTGTGACTCGGTGGAAATCTGCTGTTTTAAAATATGATATTGCTCTCAAAAGATAATATCTTGCACCTCAGCTTTGGAATAGGGGATGGACTATCAGTAAGCACTTTAAAGTGTTAAAAGTGTTTCAGTGTTTTTAGATGAAAGCTTTGACCTAGCAAAATCATTGCTGTTGATTTTATGATCATTAATGTTCATACTGATGCAAATTTTGTATGCATTTAAAATGAACTTGATGTCTCATTGAATTATAAACGTTGGCCATGCACTGTCATTGCTGATAGATTTAATGTTTATTTAATTCATGTAATGTTTAATGCTCTTTTTAAAAATGTTATAAGGAGTTTTATTTGTGAGGCTCTTTTTGTTAGTACAATAAAAAATGGAATACATTTCCCCAATAAAACAATACAGAAACAACAGAATGTGATGTTGCACTCCAGTCTGTCAGTAAATGACCGGAGAACAGACCAGCATGTAGTGGAACCTAACATACAGTTATACCCAACTGTATCCCAAATGGGAATGTTATTTGCAGAAATATTTTTGGTTTGTGGTCAACAGGAGCATCTCCATACCCAGGACTGAGCATTGATGAGGAGTTTTGCCACAGACTGAAACAGGGAACACGGATGTGTCCTCCTGAGTACAGCACCCCTGAGATGTAAGTTGTCACACCTGAACAACCATCATCTAACAGTGTTCATGGGGCTTTGGTAGGGATGGGACAATATAGTTATCACACGATTTGGTTCAATATATACAATATGAGGTTTACAGTTCGATATTACCTCGATTCAGTATGATATGAACATTTAAATGACAAAGTATGGCAGAAAATTGTTTCTCTTATTTTATGTTTGCGCAAAATGCGCATTATAATTTCTCATCAAAATAAAGTTCTTTAATTCACAATATAAATCTTCAAAGTTTCAAAAATAAGAGTTTCTCATATACCTTTCACTATAAGGAAAGCTCACAAACAAATAAGCCTTCAAAAATAGTGTAGGCCTACTACATTCAGGTCGATCAGGTGAAAAACAAGCAAAAGAACTGTACAGAACCCGTCCTGAAAAGCCTGTGAAAGTGTATATAAATATATATATATTATAATTTGTTTGTCTTGGTTATAAGTACAACTTTTAAAAAATATAAAATTCTACTTCCTATCAATTAATATTATTTCTTGAAATTGTATATATATAATAATTGAAATAATGAAATAATGTGGACAAATTATAAGTTATAACATTACGTTTACATTTACGTGAAGTTTACACAAGCGCTATAATGGTACTGTCACTTTAAGAGTTTAACACACATCCCACAGACTTGCACAGGTGTTAATTTATTAATTAGAGAGATAAATCTGTTTCTGTGCCATTTGTGGTCAAAACTAATATTTATTTGTGCTTTCCTTTTTTTAACTGGCTGTAACGAACTGAAATTATATTGAAAGTTACATTATTCAATGAAAGTGGGGTGCGGGATTTCATCTTCGGACGCATATTACATGGAAGAAATGGTTCATTTTAATCTTAAGCACTTTTCAACAAAACACTGCGATTCTTCCAGGTATTCCAATACCTAAGAGCTAAATTCAAGCACTTTTTTCCTCTCCCTTTTTCTCCCCAATTTAGAATGACCAATTCCAAATGCGCTCTAAACCCTATGGTAGCATAGTGTCAATTCAGGTGGCCTAGGAGGAATCTCAGTTGCCTCCGGTGTCTGAAATCGTCAATCTGAGCATTTTACTTTACAACCGGGCCAATTTGGTTGCTTAAGAGACCTGGCTGGAGTTTCTCCGCATGCCCTGGATTCTAACTAACGACTCCAGGTGTGATAGTCAGCTTCTTTACTTGCTGAACTACCCAGGCCCCCAATTAAGCACTTAAAGTACCTTGTGCAAACCCTGTAAACAGTGTCAAGTACGGATTTAGGCATGGGAAGTTGCCCGGGGCGGCATCTTGCCGTGGGCGACATGGCGTGCCCGCAGAAACAAGTGGGCGCCCTTAAGTCCACCGGCCATCTCAACTCCATCCTAACCCTAGGCATTTGAATTATAGAATCATGTCTAGAATATAGCAAAATGCAACTTTATATATATATATATAGGCTATATAGCAATACTGAGATTGTGGTATTTGTATGACAGTTACAGCATCATGAGGGCATGCTGGGAGAATAACCCTGAGGACAGACCCTCTTTCACCACTCTAGTGGAAATACTGGGAGACCATCTGCAGACATGTGTCCAACAGGTGGGCTTACATCTCTCCTTCAAATTGGGATATGCCATATACTTGTTATTTTTATATAAAAGGTCATTCTAATTTCTAAAGAATAACTCTAACCCAAACAGATTGTTTTTTAAAATAAACTACTATTAAAAAAAACAGTATTTACCTTATTTATTATTTGATTTTCCAATTAAGGATGTCCCTGATTGTGATTTATCTAACTTTTGGGTAAAAGATATTTTGTTCACACATTTCTTTATATCACATGCATCTTCAATGTATTATTTAAACTTGAGATTTAGTCTCAGAATACTTTTTAACATTTTTTTTTTTTTTAAAAGGATGGGAAGGAATATATTCCACTAAACACTCTTCTTTCAGGAGAAAGCAACAACAGCAAGAAAACCCTTGGGACATCAAGGTACACATGTCTTAAAAATATTGACAGAACATGATCAATCAATGGGAAAATGGAGGGAATAATATTAATTTCCTTGTGTATTACAGCTACATCAACACTGGGCAAATCAAAGCCATTAGCACTTTTGAGGAGGATCTACACAAAGAAATCCATAATGTACGTTTTTAAAGGCACTCTCATGCATCCCAGATGTGTATGATTTTCTTCTGCAGAACACAAAGATGTTTTTAGAAGAATTTTAGAGCTCTGTTTGTCCTCACAATGCATGTGAATGGGTACCAACATTTTGAAATGCTCCAAAATCTCACAAAGGTAGCACAAAAGTAATCCATACAGCTCCAGTGGTTTAATCCAGGTCTTCAGAAGCGATATGATGAATGTGGGTGAGAAACATTAATATTTAAATCCATTTTTATTATCAATCTCCACTTTCATATTCAGATGAACTTCCACTTTGTGTATATCACCACTTACTGGGCAGAGAGGAGAATTTATTGTAAAAATAAAAACTTAAATATTGATCTGTTTCTCACCTACACCTATTCATATAGCTTCTTATAGTTGCATGGAATATTTTTATGCTGCCTTTTATGTGCTTTTAGAGCTTCAAATTTTGGTACTAATTCACTTGCATTGTATGGACGTACAGAGTTGAGATATTCTTCTAATAATCTTCATTGTGTTTAGCAGAAGAAAGTCCTACACATCTGGGATGGCATGAGGATGAGTAAATGATGAGAGAATTTTCATTTTTGGGAGAAATATCCCTTTAAATTACCTGGATAATAATGACTTTTGTATTCTAATTTGGATTAGGACAACCAGTCTGACAGTGGAATGGTTCTTCCATCTGAAGAGTTATTTCAGGTGAAATGGATGAACAGTTTCAAAACCAAAGCCATCACCAAGTAAGTGTCCTTTGATTGGCCTTTAAATTAAAATAAGAACTGCAAGCATTACGGTTTTCCTTGTGGCATTATTTGGGCTGTTACTTAAAATTATTTCACCGGCATTTATGTTGCAGGCTCTTCACCAAAGATCAAAACCAGTGTGGGATGCTGCCTTGTATGAATATTGCCCCCATTAGAAAAATCCAACAAGTGGATGTTTCTAATGCTTTTCCTCACATCTGTTACTCAGAGAGCTGCTGCTCTCACCCACCAGACTATGAAGCTGCTCTGCTTTACCCCCTGTTTTTAGCACACCCACATCAGCCAACCTGAATGTAAACACCATCTAACATCCAATTCCATTCTTAACACAGCTCATCTGGACCATTTTGCTTTCGGGTGCTTGTTGTGCTAGATGAGACCGGTCAACCCAGTAATTCTGAATGCATTCTTTTATTCTTCACTCTCTCTTGACTTTGTGAACTTTTGTCTGCTTTTTAAAAAGCGTTTTTTATCGTCACTTCTAATTACTGATCAGCATTTAATCTCAAAATGTTAAATTCCTGTACTTTAATGTCTATATATTCTCTCTTAAACCACATAATCCATACCCCTTAAATTTTGTATTTGTTTAATAGTCAGAGAATAGCTATTTATTCATGAACAAATGAAATGCATTTATTACAATCACTGCTTGTAGGTACCAAATGTTTTACTGTAGCGCATCACAGTTTTTGTGCTGCAAAAACCATATGCTGGAGAAATTAACCATAAACTGTATTTATTTCCCTAATAAGTAACCTGTAAAAATCCTACAGTATCTACTGTGTATTTAAATGCTGATAAAACTTTAAGAATCACTGGTTTCGTATAATCTTGGATTTAGGAGCAACGATAAATTGCAGTAGCTTTTTTTTTTTTTTTTTTTTTAAATGTCAAGGAAAACATTTTCAGCCAACTAACAAAGGACAATGCACAAATGTAAACTTCTGTTAATTTAGGATGAACTTCAAAAAGACAATAGTCATTAATTGTACAGTTCAAACATTGGGCCTTTACACTTGCTTGGTTTACAAATTTTAAACCATGACTTTCACTGCACACACATAACTAATTTTGGTCTTATATTCATGTTGTATAGCCAGAACTGGCCCTCACAGTGAGTCTCATTTCTCCCAAGATTATTTTCTCCACTAACAACCTCTTATGGAGTTTTGTATTCCTTGCCACACTTCGTCTTGCTCACTGTTATTATATACTTATTTTTATACACAATGTAAAATTATATTTTCATCAAACTACACAATGACGACAGACTTAATAGATATTAGTTTTATTTTCTGTTAAAGCATCATTTTCTTTAAAGCTGCTTCGAAACAATGCGTGTTGTGAAATGCGCAACACAAATAACTTGTTTTTTTTTGTATTAACAATTTTAATTTAAGGAGAACAATGCAAATGGAGAGGCCAAAATGCCTAAAATATTTTTAAATTCTTCCTGCAATGCACTCTCTGCTGTGTGTAGAGAAGTATTGCAACATTGTTGCAGTAGAAAAAGTTTGAGCGATGAAACGAAGTTGTTTGGCAATGTGTATACTGGAAAATCTTAAAAGGAACAGTTCATCCAAAAAAGATAATTATCTCTCAATTGACACCCTAGTGCAGTCTCAGACTCTGACTTTCGTCTGCGTAATAAAGATTTTTTTGAAGGATGTATTTATTGTATGACGTGATTTTTACGAGTTTGAGATGACATCACGATTAGGAAATGAGATGTATAATTTTTGGGTTGAACTATCCCTTGAACATGCATTTGCACCTGCCCTTAAAATAGGTTACCATACATTGGATATTATGTGCAGAGATCATCTGACTTAATGACTCCCACAAAATAGCTGCCCATACATACGGTTTCTGTATTGCCCTACCATGAATTCTTTGACATTAACTCTTTCCCCGCCAAACACGGAATTTTCCGTGTTTTATGAAAAAACGCTTCCCCGCCAAACACGGAATTTTCCGGGTTTCCGTGTTTTAGGTGTTATACGGTAAGGAAGACCCCTCCGCTTGTTTTGAAAGAGTACGCAACTCTTTGATCAAAGAAACAGACTGCGATCGTCTCAAACATGAAGTGGAGTATTGAGAAGCTCAAAATATCAGACATAAACATGCCTTTTTATCAGCTTTTTGTCTGAAATGTTGTTTTTTGACAAAACCGACCTCTGTTCAAGTCGCAATAAAAAAGAACAAATGAAGATAAAATAAAATCGTTTTTTTTTTTGCCTAAAAGCAGAGGCTCAGATCTTTATTGTGATATATAGCATCTTCATATATTCATGGAAGAAAATATTCTGCGGGCCATTAAAGTTTAGCGAAAATCGTCAAAAACCCTGGCGGTGGCTGGCAACTTTTTTTTAAAAACGCTGGCGGGGAAAGAGTTAAAAAGACAACACTGCTTTTTCAATGCTGTGATGACTTGGGGGGCAGTATTTGTGAAAGTGTCCTTTATACTTGTCAGTGAGCTGTTTTTGTTGCTGTATTTTGTCATATGCTGTCATTCTAGGAATTAAAAACACACAGATGAATGTTATATTTTATTACTCTTTATTAAAATACTGTTGTACACACAAATATTGCAAAAATGTGACTATAAACACAAGGGCATAAAACGTACTGGGATGGTGAAGGACTTCATGTACGAGTGCGTTGTATGTGTGTGTGTGTGTGTGTGTGCACGAGTGTCTATAACAGGAGTGCATTCCATAGGAAACTGGGTTCATGATATGAGATTTGCCAGTGCTGGCTTTGAATGTAACGTGTATTTATCAGTGTTTGTAATGTCACTTCGAGTGGAATAAGGGCTTGGCACAGTGTACACCAAGTTTCTTACTGACTGATCTTTATACTAAAAAGAAGATACAAAAAAGGAGCAATATATTCAACTCACAGCATCCTCACTGCAGCTCTGCCTGCTGTATCCTGTACCCTTCTCTGTCCGTTCCACCTCAGTTTGACTCACGGACTGGGCAAGTCACCAATGACAGGTCAGAGACATTCAGTCATTGGCTATTTCCTTTCAGGGATCATTTTAAGCGAACCATTTTTTGGATCAGAGGTTCAGTTAAAGCACATTGCCATCACATAATTTGTAGGTCAAATAACTGTAAAAAAAACAATGAAGAAAACCAAATACAATCCCAACTAACCCAAACCCCCCTTTCATCCTGATGAGATTGGTCCACAGAGAGCACTTTAGTGAGGAGAGATCGTAAACATCCCATCATGCATCTCTATACAACAGTTTGGAGCGGAAATGGAATGACAGTATCAACACGAGAGAGCTCTACTGAGATTCACTATATCCAAACCAAAACTAGTGTGAAGACCCAGAGAGGGGCGGTAGAGACAGAGATATGGAAAAGAATGGAGGAAGCATGGCAGGGTAAAAGAAAGAGTGTAGAAACTTGGGATACTCCACAACAGAGGTATAAGAGAACAGTCTACAATATGCCAGAACTGGTTTCTCTAGCTAGCATGGTCCAGTTATTTGGTTCCTATCATGAGATCCTGACTAAAAAGACAACATAAATCCATCCTCTTCTATTCCGATTTTGAGTCACATTTCAAAAGCATCTGTAAAATGAAAATGGATGTTGCAAAACTCTGAAATTAATGCCATAATTTTACATAGCAAGAGGAGAGAGAGCACCCCTTTGTAAGCGCCAGCAAATGATTTGAAATCACACCCCCCACCCTAAATGCCCCCCGCACACAACCAGTAATGCCTCCCCACCACCTCCGAGATGGCAGTCAGGGGGCACACTACAACTCATGCCAGACATTCATAAGTGGTCACTATAATTGATTTGCCAACCCCTCGTTAACTATCCCAGTGGTTTGTCCCATCGAAGTGAGAATCGAGGCAAAAAAATTTGGGCGAGGAACACCACAAATGACCAGTGGTCTGTTCCATCTTGTAGAACCTCAATTAAGATGGGTAAGGAGATGGTGTTAAAAAAAAAAAAAAAGATCTGTTTTTCTAGTTCTTCCTTTTCATGTGTGAGGCCTCAGTCCACAATGCACCCTGTAGGACACACACGCACAATCACTTAAAAAGGAACCTAAAAAATTGTGCTTCCTCCAAAGACATTTTTTTTAAATAAAAGCAGGAAGTCTCTTATTTCTGACATTGTTCCTGAGTCTAAAAAAAAAAATATCACAGCTTCCAGTTCAGTTCATAATTCTGCAGCTGCAGTGTTGAGAAAACTAAAAAAATATGCTTTAGAAAAAAAGACTTCTCTGGACAGAACAGTGTATCTGACTGAAGGTGAGCAACCAGCTGGCTCCGCCCTGGTTGTGAGATCATCATTCTGCACCTATAGTTCCAGGCTGTAGTGCAATGTGCTCTGTTTCAGGCAGTTCCAGCCCACTACTGTGGGGATGGGTGGTTGCTACAGCGGACTGTTAGCGGCGGCAAGCAGTTCCTGAAAGGTGCTCTCAAAGCAACGCTTCAGGTCTGAGTAGGTCACCACAAGCATGCTCTTCTCATCCCGCGACACTAGGCTGATCTTCTCTGGTACACCAGCATCCAGCTAAAATGAGAAATAAAGACAAGTGAGACAAGTAAAGGTGAAACTGAAGGTCCTGAAGTACTGTACGGTATAAGATATGCATCACCATTACAAGAACTCCTACTTGGGGTCATTTGAACAAACTCCTAAACCCTTTGCATTACATTTCGGCACATAACTCTTCCCCTTTCACTTGTGCTATGGGCATGAAAGACACCTCACTGTTTGGCTTGAGGAAAGTGTGCATTTACCTTTCTAAGTGGTCGGAAATTTAATTTTCCCCTGGTGGACCGTAAGACAGATGGGGGAATAAAAACTTTTAAAAATCGCATGATTTACGTTGAAAGAGGGACTCAAACTATATCTAGGGACCAGAATATCATAGAGACTTGGGAGTAGGCATGAGAAGGTATAACATTTTCATGTCACTATAATTGCTAAAGCAATTTTAAAGCTACTCTCTCCATGCCTATTCAACATTTGCATTGACCATGTCTTAAAACAGGCACTGAATAGTAACTTTGCCCTCTGGATGATATGGTTTATCATTGTTTGTAGTGATTCTAAGGACTGAGGCTGTTGGCCTAAAATTAAACCGTGCAAAATCCAAACCTCAACCCCTTTGTCCCAGTCATACCAATCACAATAAATAATGAAGAAATGCAAGTAACGGACTCGTTAATTTACTTGGGCAGTCACATTCCGCCATCAGGCGACCTTAGCCAAGAGATAGCATCACGTATACAAAAGGCTTCTGGCATATTTGCAGCACTCAAATATTTAAGACCAAAGTCAGAATTTACTGTGCCATTGTTCGGGCCACTCTCCTGTATGCCTCAGAAACATGGCCCTTAAAAGCCAACCAGTTAAAGAAATTAGAGGCCTTCGACCATAGATTTCTCCGCCGCATACCCAAAATCAGCTGGGCAGATTACATTTCCTATGAACGTGTCTGTGAAAGTTGTGGTATAAAAGAACCCCTATGCTCCACAATATCTTTACAGCGCTGGAAATGGATAGGACATGTCCTGTGGATGCATCCGAACCATCTCCCCATACAAACTTTCACAGCACTACCTGGACCAACCTGGAAATATCCGAAAGGTGGCGTCCAGATGACGAACCAGATACTTCCACAAAGCAAAATCATTCATTATGCATTCAAAATCATTCGGCCTCAGCCAAAAACAAACAGACTGCAATGGCGACAGATTTCAAAGGACATCGCCTATACCCACCATGGGTGACACGGCGCTTAAGCAAGCAAATATAACATTTAGTTGAAGTCTTAACGTTTAAAAATGGACATTATGCCACGGGGCCACTGATCATAACAGATCAGGACAGACCATGTCTTGTTGAGGCTATTGTTAATGTAAGGCTAGACAAGATTATTTCAAGCTAGCTATTAGGCTGCAATAATAGTATGCATGTTTTTTTTCTTCTTCCTTCATAGCAAGCACTAGCTACAACTTTAATAACCTTAAGTTCGCTCTCACTGTATGGCAACGCACGACTGCATGGCGTTCCAACTTGAAATTAATATTGAAATCATCATTGCCTCACATTGCCGTTATTAATTACAGGACTTAGTATTTTCTGATTCCAACTGTATTTTAGTTGTTAATCAGAGACGCAAACATTACTGTGTAGCTAGCAGAGTTTTTGTGAACTACTCTCTGGTCACTAGAAAGCAAGCTACACATTATCTGCAAATAGCAACAAGTGTTCACTTTGTCATCTTAGTTGTCACATTGTCACAACTAGTTCTCTCATAGTGTGTTGTCTCTCAGTTTTCCAAAAGTTTGGGAAAAAACGAGCAGAACTGTCACAACTTACCTTTATCTTGCTGAATTGAACGCAATGACTGTCCCGTGCATGAGTGTCTAGGGCTGTGTCGATACAATCAAATATCGATATATCGCGATACTTTTTCTCAAAATATTGTATTGATACTTAGATTGTGATATACCATGATATTTACATTCAGATATACTATAATGAGGCGTGGAGGAGACAAACTGATCCTGCAGGAATAACGGTTTCTTTCACGGATATGCTGGACCTCGCTCATGCGTTTGGATCTAGGCTCGGGCAAATAAACTCAGAAAAAAAATAAATGCCCCTTTTTCAGGACACTATTTAAAAAAATTATTTTTTAAAAATTCAGATCTTTGTAAAACAATTAATGAAAATGCACCTGTGGAACGGTTGTTAAGACACTAACAGCTTACAGACGGTAGGCAATTATGGTCACAGTTATAAAAACTTTAAGGACACTAAAGAGACCTTTCTACTGACTCTGAAAAACACCAAAAGAAAGATGCCCAGGGTCCCTGCTCATCTGCGTGAATGTCCCTTAGCCATGCTGCATGGAGGCATAAGGACTGCAGATGTGGCCGGGCAATAAATTGCAAGGTCTGTACTGTGAGACGTCTAGGACAGCGCTACAGGTAGACAGGAAGAACAGCTGATCGTCCTCGCAGTGGCAGACCACATGTAACAACACCTGCACAGGATTGGTACATCCGAATATCACACCTGCAAGACAGGCACAGGATGGCAACAACAACTGCCCGAGTTACACCAGGAACACACAATCCCTCCATCAGTGCCCGGAATGTCTGCAATAGGCTGAGAGAGGCTGGAATGAGGGCTTGTAGGCCTGTTGTAAGGCAGGTCCTTACAAGACACCACTGACAACATCATCAACTATGGCCACAAACCCACCTTCGCTGGACCAGAAAGGACTGGCAAAAAGTGCTCTTCACTGATGAGTCGTGGTTTTGTCTTATCAGAGGTAATGGTTGGACTCGCGTTTATCATTGAAGGAAAGAGTGTTACACCGAGGCCTGTACTCTGGAGCGGAATTGATTTGGAGGTGGAGGGTCCGTCATGGTCGGGGTAGTGTTTCACAGCATCATCAGACTGAGTTTGTTGTTTATTGCAGGCAATCTCAACACTGTGTTAAAGGGAAGACATCCTACTTCCTCATGTGGTACCAATCCTGCAGGCTCATCCTGACATGACCCTCCAGCATGACAATGCCACCAGCCATACTGCTCGTTTTGTGCATGACTGTCATGTCAGTATTCTGCCATGGCCAGTGAAGAGCCCTCAATCCCCACTGAAAACATCTGGGACCTGTTGGATAGGAGGGTGAGGCCTAGGGCCATTCCCCCCAGAAATGTCCAGGAACTTGCAATTGTCTTGGTGGAAGATTGGGGACAAATTTCACAGCAAGAACTGGCAAATCTGTGCAGTCCTTTTGTATAAATGTAAATGATAAAATATATGTTTTAAAAAATAAAATAAAAAAATAATAATTTTGAAAATGGACAAAAAAATTATTAGACACTGGCTGGTAATTTTTTTAGATTTCCAATCCCAAAATCTTTTAACAGTGTACTGAGAGTAAAAGTTTTGACTCCATGTAATGTAATTCCAAAGACTAGATCCAAGTAAATCATTTGTTGTTTAATAAAATCTATTTTAAATTGTCTCTACAGTCAGTGATTTATCAATAACAACAAAAGAAATATTTAATTCTAATCACACATAGCATGGATGCTGCAAAGAAGCCATCCGACCAAACAAACACTACTGCCCCTACTAACACTGCCACAGGTCTTAAAGAGACAGTACTATTTTAGCACTTGTTCTACACATCCAAGTACATCATTGTAAATAGTACAAATTAGGCAAACATGTAACAATATACTGTATATATATGCAATTTCAATACACCATATTTATTGATGTAATACATTAACAAAATTTAAAAAATCTAAAATGTTACCAAAATGACGAAAAAACGAAGACAAAAAAAATATCTAGAATTATTTACGGTATTTTTAAGTGCCCACGATAACAATATTATGCATGCTATTTTCCGTGATCTACCGTATAACCGAATACCATCATATGCATACTTGGGGGAGTGTTTTTTTTTTTACAGCAACCATCAAGCAAGACCCTAGCAATTAATACACATATAGATATGCACATATACACAGAGTTATTTCAAGGAAACCAAGCTCACCTTATTGAGACAGGATACAATGTGGCTGAGGTCGATCCAGGGTGTGCCTGCCTCAGTTACCTGGTGAAACAGGTGATCCCTGAAGAGCTTCAGCAGATAACGATCACCAGTCTCAGACCATGTTGGGTCCTTCTGGAACCTACAAGATTATATTGTTTAAAGTGTCCTATAAATAGGTACAGAATGAATTGAGAGGGGTCGTATCTGGAGAGCTCACTATTGTCATTGTTATATCACACTTACTCTGGTCTCTCATTGATGGTTCCCAGTTTTGCCAGTATGCGAAACAATCGCCCATTTTGAACCTCCTGTAAAGACGCAATGAAACACTTTGCATGTAAAAAAAAAAACAACAAACAACAAAATTGAATAAAATTACACGATTAAATTAGATGAAATCTGTATCTGGCGTCATCCTCATCAGTCCATAAACATCAAAGGACATCGTTTTTCTTCAAAAACCGGATGCTTGAGCAGGACATAAAAAAGGCCTTGTCCTTACATCACAGCCATGAACCATGATTTGCTACTTGTTAATGCTAGAGTTGTCATAATTATGAAATTTACCTGGAAAATTGTCAAACAAATAATTGTCTATATTAATTGTTTATTTATATTTAAATTGGAATCATATCAAAAAATAGGGGTATAAGATTTCCTTTAATATCTTAACATGAAAAATAATATATCAAAATATTTTCGAATACTGCATCTATTTTGTTTTTTTTGGTCGATTTTACATATACACTGTTGTTTTTAGAACCCCTGCAGGCAACCGAAATCCTTGTTTAGAATTTCATAGGAGTTGGTTCAAACATCTGTATATGGCACATGAATCACAGAACTTCAGAAGCGGGCTATTTTCACCCACTCTTCAGGAGCTGCTCTGGGTGTGGCTCAGAGAGACAGTCGGCGTTTAAATGAATGAGACTAAATGTATTTTACCAACTTTTAGGAGTACACTAGCATTCAGATGGCCTCTTAATCAAACACCCATAAACTTAAACCGACAAAACTCTGTTTTGATTTTATGGGGTCTTTAATATCCAAGCCCAGCAGAGAAAATGTGCAAAGTTACAAACTGAATGTAACTGAAGTTTGTTCTTTGTTTGCATAAATAAGGCTCCTTTGCACAGATTATAAAATGAGGAACTTCGAGAAACCAGGCTATATTTAAACCTCTTTTATATCCAGAGTTAGATGCAAAAACATGTGTTTGTTCATATAGGAGGGTGGTGCTGAAGTGGCTCACACATCTGATGTGAGAGGTCAACAGAAACAGAAGAGAGAACAGGGGAAACAATTCCAAAATATCTACTACATTCACACCTCCCCTACCCTTCTAGCTATCAACTGATCATCATTATTGTTGAACTTAAGGATAGTTCACCAAAATTCTGTCATCATTTATTCCCCCTCATGTTGCTCCAACCCCATATGAATTTCTTCCATGGAACACAAAAGAAGTTAAAGCAGAATGTTAGACTCAGTCACTCATTGCATCTATTTTCCCTGCAATGAAAGAGAATCACTAAATCTAACATTCTCTGAAATTTCCTTTTGTAATGCACAGAAGTCATACAAGTTGGAACAACATGAGCTAGTTCACCCAAAAGTGAAAATGTTTTAATTTACTATCCCTTTAACTGCGTAGCAGGGTCCTCAAGGTTGTGTATGTGCTGAAGTACCTTAGCCAAGTCCTCCTCAATTACATCATTCCTCATTTGCGAGGCATCAAGTTGAGTGTAAAACCGTGCTCCAATCATTGGCATGATGTCATTGACGCTGCGCAGACGGCTCTGTTCTGAGAGCAGGTACCTGAAAGAGAATCGTAAACAAACAAAAACAACATGAGCAAACGTGCGTATAAGTGTGGAAGTGGGGCTACAAACATGAGCATATCAGAGACTACAACAGGAAATATTTTTCTAATTTAAAATGTTTGTTACAAATTATATTATCACTATAAATTCAGTGAAAAGTTGCATTAAAATTTTAGACATGAATTTTAGAATTCCTTTAATGACATGCTTTATAATGCAAAAATGCTTTTGCTTTAATGACACCATGTAGCCATGCTGGCGTGGACTCCACAAGTTTGTGCAGAACTTGATAATCCATGCTATCCCAGCATGACTGAAGAATGTTTCAAAGAGCTTTAACGAAAGCAAGGAAATCTGACCTTTTGTAAAAAGTACTGTAGTTAACATGGTCAACGTCACAAATTTGCTTATTCAATTACTGACCTAGAAATAATGCAGATCAACTTCATTTTTGCAACAATGTTTCTTAAGACTTAAAAAATGCTAAACCTTTGTTTATTTTTATATTTAAAGCTGATGTAATTTCTACATCACTGAACAGAATTTAAAAAAAAAAAAATTCATTGTTTAAGGAGGTTTTCAAAAACATCCCCAGTCTGCTGTTGATCGAAACAAAAAGATAGTCCCATCCACAGGTTGCGCTAGAAAAAAAATCTTTACCCATCACTCTGATGACTTGAGTTGTAAAATTTCATCATGGTCTATTTTTATCTGTCATTCTTGTTTTAATCATATACGTCCTACATTCAGGGGCGTAGCATCTATTATAATAGCATTTACTGTACATGAATATGGATAGGCTAAAATTATATATTGTTTGATTCTCAAAGCACAAGTCAAGTGAAGCCAAGGAGTTCTTGGGTGAAAGTTCTACCTGTCAATCAACTGCTGCGCTAAAACAGGATTTTAAACTTTACTGGTTATGTGCAGCTTTTAAAAGGAAACCAACTTCCAATCGGAATATATGAAACTAAGCATACACACGAACAATAAAGTGTAACAGATGAGAAGCACACACCTCTCTGAAGCTCTAGTACAGGTACTCTAAAATAACGGACAATTCTGCTCTAAAAGTAAAGTTTGTTTTTAGATTAAATGCAAGTAATTGGCAGAAACGATGCACTGCTTTTTTTCTTTTTTGCACTTTCATTTTATTATAATACATTATTGCATTTTATGATAATAAAGTAGCAAACGAATCATGCATTAATACACTAACATAATGATTGATGCATGCGGTCATTAATTCAGAGACCCTCTCTTTGAAATCTGAACGCAATTGGTCAAAAGAGACAAATATTACCAGGTGTTAATGGTGATGGTGCCTGTTAATACATATCTTAATACTACCAGGCAATAAACAAGGGACACACACAACTGGAGTGTGTGTGAGAGACCGTAAAGTCAAAACTGCTGCACTTGGTTAAAACTGTTAAAATTTGCAGTCAATATTTTATGTAATTATTTTTTTTTAAATGGTAAATGGAGGATTTTTGATAACACAACCCCTGGTCCCACCCCAAACTCACAGCATTGGTTAAGTCAATGTTCTTGTGTCAGACTGGACGGGTTGCTCAAAACAAACAGAGTGGGTTTTATATAGCCAGTGTTTACAGTTTAAGAAAATTAACATACAAATGATTTACTTATAGTTGTCTCTACATAGAAAGAGAACTACAAAAAAGTATTTTAACAGAAAAAAGTAACGCACTTGAGCTTTAAATAACTTCTTGAATCCTATAATTTCAGTGCAAACTCACAGCTTTGAACCCCCTCCCCCACTGTATGAGTGTATGCATACATTAACCAATCTGCCATTTGTGGTTGACAACTTTGAGGTCATTTAGGCTGTAAAAATGTGTGTGCAAGTGAAAGAGATAAATTGCCCACAGTATGAGGTTCTTAAGGTCAGATGAGTAGTTGATGGACACCAGCTCCATGGCTTTCTGCAGATTCTCTCTCTGAATGCCAGCTAGAGTGTTACACGCCAGAGCCAACACCACCTTCCCCAAGGAGACAAGATCTGCTTGCTGATTGAGAGCAGACACAAAAACAAACATCTTCTGAAACCAATGTGTTTAGACCCAAAGTGTAACAACAAACACAAATCATGACACTCAACATGTTTCCGAAAACAACTGCAAACAATTAAAATAAACACCATCCAATATAACACCCCACATAAAACTGACAAGTGCACAGTTGCCATGTAGTAGTATCTCACAATACATAACATACAGTATTATGATGAATCACAATGCAATATTAAATGTGAGCAAGTGGGCAGGAACAGTAGATATTATTTTCCAAGATATAAAAGAAGCAGTGCTAAAATGTAGTATTAGACTAATTTTTTAGTGCATCACCTTGATCACAATCATAGAGGATTAAATTTAGTAAACACAATATTGTGTTTACTCAATCACAAGACTCAGAAATGTACAGCCCTATTCCACAACCTTCTAAATATTACTACATACAGTTGAAGACAGAAGTTTACATACACCTTAGCCAAATACATTTAAATTCCTTTTTTTTTTTTTTTAAAACATTCCCTGTCTTAGGTCAGTTAGGATCACTACTTTATTTATGAATGTACTATAAACTGTCAGAATAATAGTAGAGAATTATTTATTTCAGCTTTTATTACTTTCATCAAATTCCCAGTGGGTAAGATGTTTACATACACTTTGTTAGTATTTGGTAACATTGCCTTTAAATTGTTTAACTTGGGTCAAATGTATTGGGTAGGCTTCCACAAGCATCTTACAATAATTTGCTATAATTTTGGCCCATTCCTCCAGACAGAACTGGTGTAACGGAGTCAGGTTTGTAGGCCTCCTTGCTTGCAAACACTTTAGATATGCCCAGAAATTTCTATCAGACTGAGGTCAGGGGTTTGTGATGGCCACTCCAATACCTTGACTTTGTTGTCCACAAGTAATTTTGCCACAAATTGGAGGTATGCTTGGGGTCATTGTCCATTGTGAGGAAAAAGGCTGGTAAAATCACTCTGGACCCCACTCACCCAGCCCACTACCTTTTTGAACTGTTGCCTTCTGGCCGACGCTTCAGAGCTCTGAACACCAGAACCGTCAGACACAGGAACAGATAGCCTGAGGGAAAAAACTATCTAATGAACAATTAAATTGCCCCATTGAGCAATAATTATGTGCAATACACAGTTTAATTCTATTTATATTATCCAACATATCCACTTCTGCCATTACTTACATTGCTCTGTACATAATATACTGTTTTTTGTTCTTTATATAACAGATTGTAATAGATTTGCACTACGTGTGTGTATGTATGAAGGTGAGTGTATGTACGTATATGTATTGGGAAGACCCATAGCTTTAACTTCATGTCTTGATGTTGCTTCAATATATCCACATAATTTTCCTTCCTTATGATGCAATCTATTTTGTGAAGTGCACCAGTTCCTCCTGCAGCAAATCACCCCCAAAACATGATGGTGCCAGCCCCATGCTTCATGGTTGGGATGGTGTTCTTCGGCTTGCAAACCTCACCCTTTTTCCACCAAACATAACAATGGTCATTATGGCAAAAAAGTTCAATTTTTGTCATCAGACCAGAGGACATTTCTCCAAAAAGTAAGACCTTTGTTCTAATGTGCACTTGCAAACTGTAGTCAGTTTTTTTTTTATGGCGGTTTTGGAGCATTGGCTTCTTCCTTGCTGACCAGCCTTTCAGGTTATGTCGATATAGGACTCGTTTTACTATGGATATAGATACTTGTCTACCTGTTTCCTCCAGTATCTTCACAAGGTCCTTTGCTGTTGTTCTGGTATTGATCTGCACTTCTCACACCAAACCATGTTCATCTCTAAGAGACAGAATGCATCTCCTTCCTGAGAGGTATGAAGGCGGTGTGGTCCCATGGTGTTTATACTTGCATCCTATTGTTTGTACAGATGAATGTGGTACCTTCAGGTGTTTCGAAATTGCTCCCAAGGATGAACTAGACTTGTGGAGGTCAACAATTTTTTTCTGAGGTCTTGACTGATTTCTTTTGATTTTCACATGATGGCAAGCAATGAGGCACTGAGTTTTAAGGTAAGCCTTAAAATGCATCCACAGGTAAACCTCCAATTTAGTACACCTCATATCAGAAGCTAATTGGCTAATTGTCTAAAGGCTTGACATAATTTTCAATAATTTTCCAAGCAGCTTAAACGGCACAGTAAACTTAGTTTATGTAAACTTCTGACCCACTGGAATTGTGATATAGTCGATAAAAAGTGAAATAATCTGTCTGTAAACAATTGTTGGAAAAATTACTTGTGTCATGCACAAAGTAGATGTCCTAAACGACTTGCCAAAACTGTAGTTTGCCAATATTAAATCTGTGGAGTGGTTAAAAAATTTGTTTTAATTACTTCAACCTAAGTGTATGTAAACTTCTGACTTCCACTGTATAATATGATTACATGCAGATATGCCGTATCTGTAAACATGCAAGACATAAAACTTTGTGATAGCAGTAACAGACTGTGTTGTAAAGGAGACATTCAGTACCTGGTACTGGGGCATAAGCGCCAGGTGGTTGGTCTGACTATTGTCAAATGTTAAGACATCAAACATTCCAACACAGTTGACTCGTAACCTATGAAAAAAACAACAGACATTTAGCAGTGTCTTTGTTTGCATGTGCAGTTTTTTGTCCAAATGCTGCTGAGAAGAGCAGATAAACAGGTAGTGTTTGTGTATTAAAGGAAGAGAAAAAAACTAACTAAAAACAAACTTCTCCATTCACCATTTCTGGCTAGCGAACATAATCACTGGCCTTGTTCTGAGGCTTCACAGAACCTGGTCCCATCTCTGTTTGACATGTTTGGTGAACTATGGCCATCAAGAAGATTCTAGTCTCTGCTTTAGTTTGTTGATTATTTATCAGATATTCCATCGTTTTCCATTCATGCAGTAACATAAACGCAGTTTTGTGTTAGATGTGTAGTGTACCGTGTTTTTCCAGTGATGAGGATCTTGCTGGTGTCCATGACTCTGCAGGCCAGGCCAGCTGTGTGAATGGTGCGCAGTGCTGAGCTCAGCTGGACGATGTAGGCCCAGATCAGAGACTCTGGTAACAGGCCTGCATGTTGACGTGGAGGAGGGAGCTCATGCTGCCCTAATGGAACAACACGGAAAATTAACACAATGTAAAAAAATGTCTACTGTCAATTACTTAAAATACATTTGGATTGTTAACAATTAACACAGACATTAACTTTCTTTAACAAAAAGATTTTACGCAAAAATTTAAAAGAATGTATATTATGGCTGGGCGATTGGACAATGTAATCGGATATCAACGATATCGGTCAAATATCCCAAAGCCGAGGCTGTAATCATTGCCAAAGGTGCTTCTACTAAATACTAAGAGTCTGAATACTTAAGTCAATGTGATATTTCTGTTTTTTATTTAAAAATAAATTTTCATAAGTTATCAAAAATCTGGTTTTTGCTTTGTCATTGTTGGGTATAGAGGGTAGATTGATGTGAAAATATAAAATAATTTAAAAGCATTTTAACATAAGTCTGCAAAAACAAAATGTGAAAAACGTTCTGAATGCACAGTCATTTATATTAATATAACGAGACTCTATAAATCAGAAAAATGCTCTCAAAATAGATTTTGATGGAGTATAGCATGTTAAATTGCTTATGTCACTGCCCTAAAACACTTTAAAGTGTTTTATTTTCAAATGTCCTGACAACAAACTCTTACTAAAGATAAATAATTTATGGTTTGGGTGTGCACTGTGGTTAATTCAGTTGTATGTGCTGCAGCTATTTATAGCTAAATGCCTCCCCTGGGTTTTGCTTCCTCTGTAAGTACTGAGCTTGCAGGCACTGAACCCACCTGAAGCAGGATCGGTTTAAACCACTCCTTCCGCTTTCCTCGCTTCACAGTCACCAAGATGCAATTGCAACCACACACTTAGCATACTAAAGCCTGTATCTTTACACACATGCACTCTCGCAAATGACTAGAGCCAAGAGAGAACAACTCACCCCACTTTCTTTTTGTGAAGTAAGAATCTGCTGCCGGATCGTTGAAGTGCCTACTGAACATTGTCTCAGCCCCCGCATGGAAGTCATAGGAGAATACCAATGCTGGAAAGGAAAGTCATGATCATCCTCAGGGTTCAAACACATTTTGACCATTAAGTTTACATTATTTTTTCCTGGACTTTCACTAGTCATTCATGATTATTGGAAAAGGATTTTTTTTAAATCATCTAACTGACGTTGCACTCACAAACAGCAATTTCTAACGCTGAAATATTTTAGTGAGAAGCACAACTTGAAAAACTAGAACAGTCACTATTAGAGACTTTTTTGGGATTTTGTTTATTCTGAATCCATTCCAGGCCTGGAATTTAAGATTTATGAAATTTTTCATGACACAGTAATGACAACCAAATGCATCATGGCAAAGTAGATCAAAATTATGCTGGATGAAAATGTGTGCATTTACACACAAAAATACACCAATCCTTACAGTGGTCTCCAAATGCTTTGGTGGTGAAAACCTCCCGAAGGGTCACAGTATTGGAATGCTGAATCTTCTTCCACATGTCTACCAGCATCATACACTTGGTGTTCACCAACCTGAAGCCTGCTCATGTAAACACACACACATTTTTCCACAGTTATAAATATGGTTAGTAAACTGAACTGGATTTCACAAGACACAAGGTGTCCCTTGTACTGCCAAGATAAAGATCTTAATTTGTATTTCAGCTCTTTTTTAAAACATTTTGTGATAAATATAAGAAAAAATAAATAAAATGCACAAAAACCCAATTTACCCCAATAAAGGGCAAAACCCAAAAACGTCTTGTCACCATTCATTTTTGCACTTGTCAATTTTTTATTTGGCATCTAAATTTATTATTCTACAAGGATTTTGTTCCCCTTAGAATAATGGTGCAAGCTTTTCTCATCTTAACTTAATGTCTATGGGGGGGGGGGGGGTGTCTATGGAATGTAAATAAAATGACATTTTGAAAAAAGTGCAAGCGTGCAAAATGTCTTAGCCCAAAGGAATTACAGCAGATGCAACTACTTCATGCCTCACCATTAGAGGTCGACCGATTAATCGGCCGGCCGATTTTTTGCATTTTTTAACATAATCGGCATCAGCCAATATCCAAGTATATCAAGCCGATTATTAGGCAGGCGCATCTGTGGGCAGCCTAGTGTTGTTGTGGAACACGTGTTCGACGCACGCTGCCCCTACAGTCATTTTCCAGCAGAGTGAGCAGACCTCATCCAGTGCCTAAGGAAGGAGCTAAGTTCCTTGGAGAAAACAGTAAGGATTAAATTTGTATAACTCCTTTATATTTAATTAAAAACTTTTGATATGTTACTGCCAACTTCAAGAAAAAACGTGACATGATGTTCGGCTACTTCGGATCGGATATTGGTTCGGTTCGGATATTGATAGCGTAGTTGAAGTTGCATTATCACAGCAGAAGGGTTGCTATCATGTCACAATAAGTAAGCAAGAATTTAGCAATTACAGACAGTGAATCTGAGACTTATTTGTTCTGTTTGTGTGTCTTATATTTGAGAGGGTTGTCACTCAATACAGAGAAATAAGTAGGCTAATAAAAAAAGATACCAGCGCACTATAGGCTAGTGAAGGACTGGCTTTGGTAAGCTCGGACGTTACCGGTTCTTCTGTCGGTACTGGAGAAATTAAGAAAATACATTTATTATTGCTATAAAGAGAAAGTTATTTTATCTCGCCAGCCATTTCTATGTATAATAATTCTATGAAACCATTTGTCTGTGATGCAATAGCTATTCGCAGTCAGAGAGAGATCTCGCGCACAGCGAGCACAAGAGCCCCGCTTAATGAGTGACAGAACTAAACATTCAAACGTAGCCTGGTTTAGATATGTGATTATTAGTCTGATTTTATTTTAGATTTCGCCTTCCAAAGATTATAAAAAGAATATTTATACATAAGCCGCATTCTGTCTAGCACAACTTCCTTCCCTTCACAGCGGTGCACTGACATTTCTCCCTAAAACTCAAACTTAACGTCAGAATCAGCACGATCGGTGATTGTTGTAAAATGCAGTCTAGCTACTGTTGCTAAATTGCGGGACACGTTTAATAATAAAAAGAGCGCAAGAGATACCGTTCCCAAGGCGGCGCGCACTCCGATACAGACCACAACGAGACAAGCAAACTATAGGCTACTTTGGATCCATGTGCACGTCTAAACGATCAACTATACACAAAAATATGTCAAAACGACCGGCTTGGAGATTCACTTAAACACAGTTTATGTCTTAAATGGACGTAATTATGGAAATAGTTGGGAGAAAATATGGCGCATCAGGAGTCTATTAGACTCGGTCTTAAAGGGGAAGCGGTCAAATAAACATGCTGACGATTAAGCCATTACTGCGAATCAAACAACAAAAGGCAAAGAGAAAATCACTTACAGCTCTTGAATGAATAACCTCTGCATTAATAAGCATTAATCGATCTATGATAAACTATGCAGTGTTATTTTACAATTGATTACTTTATTAGATTTTTTTTAGACCACACCTGAACAGTAATGTTAGTAGACCTTCCTGAAATTAAATCACTGTGCCTATATAACATTTATCTTTGTTTATATATACATATATATATATATATATATATATATTATATATGTATATATAAACAAAAAGAACCGTTAAGAATACCGTTAAAGTACCGGATCAATAAGCAGTATCGGTAAGATAGTAATACCATTAAATCCTTAACGATTCCCATCCCTAGTTATGCCTGTGCTTCTCTTGGATGCTCTGAATATTACATGTCTGGATTGCCCCTTAATTAAAGCTGCATTTGGATCTCTACCTTCGTGTCTCGGAGCAGTTCGTAACACCTGCTTTGTTTATTTAATATATTTGTTATACATTATTTATACAATATGTTTTTACATTATACATTTTTAATTTAAGTGTACAAGTGCAGATTGGTCAAGTGTTCAATAAATGTATATGTTGAGAGATTTTTTTCTATCTTAAGTAATTATTTGTGTTACATTTTATCTTTCAAATAAAAGGTTCAAATAAGAGGTTAAAAACAAGCACATATCGGCCAAAATAAATCGGCAGCATTAATCGGCCATCGGCCGACCCGGATTTCAAAAGATCGGCATCGGCCTGCAAAAACCAATATCGGTCGACCTCTACTCACCATGTATCCTCCTGAGGCAGTAAGGCAGGTCATCTTTGCTGTTGACTGCCTTGTAACAGGAAGTGATGTAACTGAAGTTGCTGGTTTTCTGAAGGTGGTTGGGTGGGGGAAGGGGTTCCAGAGGGAAGAGGCTGTGGTAACTATCTAACTCAGAGGGCACTCCTAGAGGAGATATAAAACACTTGACCTCAAGCATACAACATACCTTTTCTCACACACTTATGCCAAAAATAAACCACAAATAGTAATACATTCAAATATAAAAATATATAACAAAAAAAATGAATTACAAAAGAACACAAGGCAGACATTTCACAAAGAATATGAATTTTACAAAGAATGTGGATGCATTACATCCATGGATGTCAATGTATAAAATTATTTAGCCCATGCACACTTCAAAACTATTAAAAAAGACTGAGACAAAAAGGATGTGGTTTTCTTTTCAGACACCAGGTAAATCCAGATGCATTGACCACAAAAAAGACATTATAACAGTTAGAAGTCACATTGTCCAATAAAAACAACAAGAACAACGTTGACATACCACACCGACACAAGACAAACCACATCCTTACCAGGGTTCTCAGACTGATCTATCTGTGCCATTGTTATCAAATGCCTGTTAATCAGCTCCTACAAAAAGAGACATAAATGAGTGTCACACAAAAAAATAGTTTTGTTGTTAGAAAAATCAAAACATTGTGTCGCAATACAGACAAAAATGGACAGATGAGGGGGAGAAATGTTAGATCACCTGTCGGAGTTCATCAGCCATAAAGAAAGATGGCGCATTGGCTTTCGGCTGCATGTACGCCACATGAGGTGCTGTTTGGGGATACATGTGATACGTCGGGAACACCTGAAAATGTGATGATCGGTACATCGATCATTTTAATCAGGTAAAGGCAATAACAGCTCTCTGTAAATCCTGATTTATATGGAGCATACCATTCCGGTCAAGGGAGCAGGAGTGTTATCAGTATAGAAGTATGTGGTCCCGCCCACAGTCTCCTTCTGAATTATGTGGGCTCCACCCCCCTTGTCAGATACAGTGGTGGGCACCATGTAATTGGCTGGGTTAGGGTTGGGCGTGTGGCTGCGTCGTCGCAGGGCTGGGGAAGTGTGAGGCGTGATTTTGGGGGAATGGAGAGGAGATGACCCAGCTGAGAGGGACATACCTATCCCAAAAAAAGGCATATTATAGCCCAATCAAAAATCACATCCTTGAGCTTTACCAAGAAGGCTACAGAGTGAATGGAAGTGCCTTAAAAGGGACTTTAAGTGAGTGTTCAAGAAAAACTAAGAAAAAAATAAAATGGCAAAACCCATGGTGATATTTTTTACTTTTGCCGTGAATCACTGACCAGGTGCAAGAGCAGCCACAGAGTTGCCCAGACCAGGATGAGAGAAGATGGGGGAGGCGAAGGCTGGCACAGTTGTCTGAGACATGGAGGCCATTCGTGGGGCCCCTTTAGGGACAAATTCACTGGCTGTAGGGTTAGGAGCCTGCAAATGAACCACAAGACAGCCACAGTCATAAATGGACCCATAACGCTTTTACTCTTCACCTTCAAAAAGTCTAAGCAATTTAAGCAGCATGAAATTACGATTTGTTTTTCCTCAAGTCTTTTTGAAATCTGTCAGAAATATATGCAATCTTTCTCAGTCAACAAAAAACCCAGCCATTTTTTTTTTTTTATCCCCTTTTCTTCCCAATTTGGAATGCCCAATTCCCACTACTTAGTATGTCCTCGTGGTGGCACGGTTACTCACCTCAATCAGGGTTGTGGAGGACATGTCTCAGTTAGTCAATCCATACATCTTTTCACATGGCTCTTTGTGGATGACACCGTGGAGACTACCAGCATGTGGACTCTCCGCGATCCATGCACAACTTACGACATGCCCCATTGAGAGCAAGAACACTCATTTGTGACCATGAGGTGGTTACCACATGTGACTCTACCCTCCCTAACATCCGGCCAATTTTGGTTGCTTAGGAGAACAGGCTGGAGTAATTTAGCACACCCTGGATTCGAACTTGCGATTCCAGTTGTGGTAGTCAGCATCAATACTCGCTGAGCTACCCAGGTCCCCACAAACCCAGCAAATTTCTTAACACAGGGTGTGAGTGACCAAAAAAAAAATTTGTTTATGAGACACTCACTTTTCTCCTTTGTGACATGCTCAAAGCACCAAACTCACTTTTCTCCTTTGTGACATGCTCAAAGCACCAAAATCACTGAAGAGAGATGACGTTGGGGAATTGACTGGATCTAAACAGGAGGTCACAGAACAGAAGAGCTTTACATCCCATCAGTATGGCTTTATAGCTACTACAAAAACTTTCAAACAATTCTTAACTCACCATGAGTGCCGTGGCTATAGTTCTTGGCTCCATCGTTTAGCAGACTTGGAGAGCTGCTGCTGCTCGTCATCCTCTGAAAACATTATCATGGACAAATTAACGGTCACTGTCTGTGCTCATTTGGTCTGACCCAGTTGCTTCCATTCTTTTCTAATGTATCAGCATACACAGACACTTATGCTGTTAGTTACCTGCATCATTGAATACTTGGATTCTGCTGGGACTCCAAACCCATTTACCCCAATAAAGGTGCTGCTGAAGTACGAGTTGGTCAGACTGGCATCAGTCAGAGCACCTCCCTCCATTCCAGGGACTGTAATAAAGCAAGCAAACATGCGACTACTTTGTGTTTACAAAATATTAAATCCTATGCAAGTCCTTTTAGAACTAAACATATAAATAATTCAAATAATGCACTGCTGTGATAAAAGGCTGTTGTAGTATGTTTTTAGTGTTTTAAAAGATTAATATGCTCTGCTGAAAGCAACTGACGAGTTTTCCACAGAATTTCCCCTGAAAACTCCAGCAAGGTCTTGGGAGCTGCACGAAGCAGAGAGCCCTATTGATAACTCAACAGCCAATCAGAAAGCAGCGTGTGGAGGACGTCAACATTTTGTCAGTCGACGCGCTAAACGCACTTTTACGAATTAAATCCGACCATCTTTATTTGAAGCGATGCGCTGACATTGTGATTAAATGCATATTTTTAGCCTATATTTGTGGGCGTATTTTTATACGATTATGAGTAACAATGTAGCTACCTTGTAACATTGCTAGATGTATTGTTGCACACCGAGAAACACCTGATCCATTTTCGCAACCTATGTTCCAAAATCCAAATGCACTCAGACTCATCATGTTAAGCATAAAAAGCGTCATCAAAACACTGGCTAACGAGGTGTTTGCTATTATAGTAGTTTACAATGAGGTTTCCGTTTACACAGTGAACAATAACATATCCTATCTAGTGCTCAAACACTTAACGCGTTTAGTAAAAATAAGCATTAACTAGACGTTTTCCTTACATTGTTCTAGTATTTTCGTGCTTTGTTACTATGGGGTGACATGTTGCTTCCCGTGTTGTTTTGGTGGCGAGAGATAGGCCGCGCTAAATCCGCGGCCTCGGTTTACACATAAGCCGCCGCGCGACTCGACAACAACAGCAACCGGAGAGAGGATGCGTTAGGCCTCAGAGCAAACTCACTGGACAACAGTTGACCATCCAAAGCCGTTACTGTGGGACCGAGAGAATCACTCTTTTTGGGAACGTTCGCCGGAGAGCCGCTGGCCGCGCTGCCTCCGAGCGCGTAACCCGCCGCAGTCATCGCTCCTCCGGTCAGAGATAAAGAGACGGGGCTTCCTCCAGCACCAGCACAACCGCCGAGCAGCGAAAAGCTCGCCATAGACGGGTCCTCGTGCAGAAACTGGCATTCATCTCCGTAAAAACAAGTCTTGTCTTTCGCATAGTAGCGGCAGAATTTCACCTTCACACCAGGTATACCGACACCCCCGAGCGGAGCAGCTGAAGCGGGGAGTCCACTGTTCATGGCACCTCTGCTTCTGCTGCTCCCGCCGGAAGACGCTCGTACATAGAGAGACTCAAGTCGAGAACTCAGCAGCTGTGTGTTTTTCAAAGCACTTGAGAAACAATAAGCACCTTACTGTACGTTTAGCAATAAAATCGGTATCTTCAAGTCAGCAAGATCCACGCGTTTGTTGCTACGAATTGCTACATGTTATCGGGGTCCATAGCTGGCCTACTATCCCATCAGTATGGATCATGCTGTTGTTGTTGTCTTCTGTTCAGCTAAGCGCTAATAGCTCTACTGTGCATGCTGGGTACGACCCGAGCTCTGCTGCAGTTCACATGTGGAGTCATTAGGGAATTAATTTAAAGCGTAATCGCTATAATGATTGAAACTATAATTGAGAAATGTATGCACAAATAAAGCATGATATAGCCTACGCCATTGATCTGGGCACCGTGACTTCTCGTTTGCTTGGAAGTTATATTGGGTGCTTTTTTTTTTATCTTCAAGCACATAGGCCTATGTCCTAGGGTTTTATTATGATTATTATTGAGAGATTTCATCTTGTGTTTTTATAAAACAATGGTTGGGCCTACATTAACACTGACTTTAATAATACAAAATAAAAAATGCCATGCCTTCAAATGTCTTTTATGGGAAGATTTGAGTATTTTAACCTTTTCCCAGACCCAGAATTTAAATGTTAAACCTTAAAAAGGCATTAGCTATAGAAGTACAAAATATGTTTAAAACTAGCCTAAACAGACAGTGAAATTAACCCAACTCATTTCAGTATATAATGTGTTATATTCTCTCAAATGTTAGTGGACTTGTTAACCAACTTTCGTCGAGAAAGTGTCAGTGAAATACACCGATCAGCCACAACATTAAAACCACCTGCCTAATATTGTAGGTCCCCCTTGTGCCGCCAAAATAGCAACATCCTTCTTCATTCTCTATTCTTCGTTGACCTCTCTTATCAACAACGCATTTCCGTCCACAGAACTGCCGCTCACTGGATGTGTTTGACACCATTCAGAGTAAATTTTAGAGACTGTTGTGTGTGAAAATCTCAGGAGATCAGCAGTTACAGAAATACACAAACCTATCTGGCACCAACAATCATCCATGCCATTATATGATCAGCAATCATGTGGCATCAGTGCAGTGCATAAAATCATGCAGATTTTTCATGTCAGGTGCTTCAAGTAGGCCTAATGTTCACATCAGCCATCACAATGGGGAGTGATCTCATTTGGACTGTGGCATGTACCAGATGCAGGGCTGATTTGAGTATTTCTGTAGCTGCTGATCTCCTGGGATTTTCACACACAACAGACTCAGAATGGTGCCAAAAACATTCAGTGAGCGGCAGTTCTGTGGATGGAAATGCCTTGTTGATGTGAGAGATCAACAGGCTTGACTGGTTAGAACTGACAGAGTCTACAGTAACTCAGATAACTGAGCTGTACAATCAGTGGACAGAACACACGCTGGTCTAAACAAACCCAGCTTGATGGGTTGTTCATTGTAACCCAGCAAATGGTTATTTATTCAACCCAAATGCTGGTAAATAAATTTTTTACAGGAATGCTGGGATAATTTGATCTCATAAGTATATTGTCAGATTATTTTAGCCTTAAAATTGTGTAAAATAAACTACACAAACAAATGTGTAAGCATGGTAGCTACTTTATTATTGTATAAATCTATAAAATTAATTAAATTAAAACAAGAATTCAAAATGATCTATGTGCAGGCCCGTTTTGCTGAGTGTAGCCTATAGCAATATCCACCATATTTGTTCCAACCTACAAAAAGACAATGAGAAAGAAAAACTAAATGGTTAAAGAAACCCCTAATATTTGTAATCCAACAGTCATCAGAATACTGAAAGCACGGTTAATAAATGTAATACATGTTTCTGTGCAATAACTGGTCGAAATGCGCACCAGTTTATGATTTTTTTTAAGTGTTTGCCTCACTGGTGATGTTTTAAAGTAGGCTACAAAGAAAAACTCAGACTTTGATTTATTTATTAATTAATAGTTACCTTATATTTTTCCCCTGACTTTTTCTACTCTAATTTAAAATACATTTTCAGTGTTTACCGTGCACACCAACGCTTTTCAGACGTACGAGTACTTTCTTTATGCGGTGTTGTACACAGGGTGATGGCTAACCTCATGCATTTGAAGAAGTTGTTGAACGTCAGAAGCGATGCTTTTTGTCATGCGTTGCAGTGAAATTCGTTTGCACCTTATTAAGTGATGTGCCGCGTCATTCATTGTAGCTAGAAGTTTAAGAGCGCCTGTTTACTGTCCATCCTGTCCACAATGTTATGCATTAAAGCGATGCATTTAGGAAAAAGGCTTTTTGTGGGTAAGTCAGAAAAACTTTCGTTAATTTAATTATTCAATAATTAAGGATTAAGCTAATTTATTATAACGCATTATTGGTCGTTTTTGTTTGATTGGAATGTTATGCATTTATTCCATTATTTAAATTGTATCGGATTGCGTTCCGTTTTGTTGGCTTTTCACGCGCTTTTATTTTTGTTTTGAACTGAAGTGCTGCTCTTGCTGCAGTGGAGCGCTCGAAGCCTCAGCGCAATGAGAGATGGCTCTACAGACACACATGCCCACTGTGTCACCGATGGATCGGTAAAATACTCTTTTGACCAGTCCTTCAGTAGCTCACTGCAGCTTTTTGACAGTAGGCTAGTTCAGTGTTTCTTTTCAAGTTTATATTTTACCTCCACGCAAGGCTGAGGTTAGACATACTACAGTATATACAAATTAACCATTAAGACATGTCCATACATTTGTGTTCTACTTGATATTACAAAAACACATTTAACTACTTAACCAGCTGATCTTACATTCAGTTGAATGGAATATTTTGTTTGTGTATAAAATGTCAGTGCCAGCACATCTGCAACTTATTTGTAATTACTATTACTTGGCATAAAAAATGTCATCTATGAATAAAAAGCAGATCTAATGGCTTTACTGAAACAGAAGTAGAACTTTGAATTTACAGAACACAGTTATTCAGTTATCAGCATTAATGGTGATGCTGATGAAACTGTTGAATTTTATGACATGATAATTTGTTTGTAAGTACTAATCCTTAATTGACAAACTCTGCACAAATGTATTTCAGACCGTAAATTGCACCTTGCAAGAGACAGACCTGCTCAATTCTGACCCTATTAAACTGGGTGTCGTTGAGGGACAGACAGTGGACATTTACGCAGCATGTCGACAAAACAGCTCAGAGCGGTTTAGATGTCTCTGCTACCAAAGGTGTGTCTATGTGTTAGAGGAATTGATTGTTTAATGGTTAAATGGAAAAAATGCTCTAATACATATTCTTAGTTGAAATTCAGGATGTTATTGATGTGTTAATTGACCAGTTTAGACACTGATTATCTAAATTGACATCTCTGAATTGATAATTGATTACTATGGGAACTGATATTAACCTTTTAATTGCTTTATGTGCTGCCTACAGGGTAAATTCCACTATGCATCTGTTACAGCACTCTGAGAGAGTTGAAAATGGAACATACACTTTACTCTGTGGCAATCACAATCTTACAGTTGTGCAGTCACCAAAAAGTAAGCAAAACACCCCCTCTCATAAAAGGGAGGCAATACATCTCAACTGAGACTAGTAGCTAAAAATCACAGAAAATAACTGTGACATATGACCTAACCCTAATCATTTCACCCTCCAAATGTTATGTTGCATTACGTTTCTTTGTTATCTCTAGGGATGCCATCAGTCCCAGTGCTCAAAGCTATTGCAAGTGCAGGACAAAAAAATACAGCTGATATAGTTTGTATTTCCGAGGGAAATCCTAAACCTACCATCAAGTGGAATGGCAACAAGTAATATAAAGTTATAGTCTATTATATGTCTTTTAAAGTATGTTATTTCTTCAGATAGGATATGTTTATAACCATAGTTGTGGTGAATTATTTGCATAAATTGCAGTCATAACTGTCTGTGATCTGATTGCTTGTTTTCCATTTAGCAAAAATCCAAAGGAAGTCAGGGAAAATAGGTGGAACAGGACAGAGAGCAGTTTGATTAGTAGCCCTGATTGTCAAAAGTGCTGTGCCAGTAATTTGCTGGGGGAAGAATGTTCTGAGATCTATGATTATGGTATGTAATATTCTTTTTACAATAATAATATAATTAAGGATATTTTGACCCAGTGGCTTAACTACAGGGAGGGCCCGGGGGGAGAGGGGGACCACAACGGCAGGCCAAAAGGGTACGATAAAAATGACCGCAGGCCTAATGGGCAATGAAATACACCAAGTGGGACCCACATATGCCCATGTCTAACCCTAATTCTCAACCTGCTATAATGGTAGCAAAATTACTGTAGGATGTAGGTTATTGCAGTGGATTGATACTTTTTCTTTAGTATAAAAATCAATTGTCATTATGTCCGTTGCAGATCTGGAGACGAAGGAGGATGGGCAAAAGGTTCAAATTTTTCTAAAATCTGGTCAGTCTTTGCTACTCCGATGCATACTGAAAACAAGAAAAAGTCCTGAATTGAGATGGTACTTCAACAACTCTTTGGTAAAACATTTAATAGCAGTAAGTAATTATTTGAATTATTCATGACTTTTTTTATTAACACTAGTTTGCATTTATATTTTCTGCCCTTGATTCAGGTCAGTGGAGTCAATTCAGTCACTTCGCTAAATTATTATTATTGGATGGAGCTCCTCACTGTTGAATCAGTTAATGTGATGCATAGTGGAGAGTACATCTGCAAATCTAAATACAACCACACTGCGTCCACCTATGTCATGATCTTTGGTAAGAAAAGCCATTGCCTTTTCTGTTAAAAATATTTTTTTTGTATGCAAAGGTGTCTGTGCTAGACACCTTGAATACAGGTCCTTCTCAAAAAATTAGCATATTGTGATAAAGGTCATTATTTTCCATAATGTAATGATAAAAATTAAACTTTCATATATTTTAGATTCATTGCACACCAACTGAAATATTTCAGGTCTTTTATTGTTTTAATACTGATGATTTTGGCATACAGCTCATGAAAACCCAAAATTCCTATCTCAAAAATATAGCATATCATGAAAAGGGTCTCTAAACGAGCTATTAACCTAATCTTCTGAATCAACTAATTAACTCTAAACACCTGCAAAAGATTCCTGAGGCTTTTAAAAACTCCCAGCCTGTTTCATTACTCAAAACCGCAATCATGGGTAAGACTGCCGACCTGACTGCTGTCCAGAAGGCCATCATTGACACCCTCAAGCAAGAGGGTAAGACACAGAAAGACATTTCTGAACAAATAGGCTGTTCCCAGAGTGCTGTATCAAGGCACCTCAGTGGGAAGTCTGTGGGAAGGCAAAAGTGTGGCAAAAAACGCTGCACAACGAGAAGAGGTGACCGGACCCTGAGGAAGATTGTGGAGAAGGACCGATTCCAGACCTTGGGGGACCGGCGGAAGCAGTGGACTGAGTCTGGAGTAGAAACATCCCTGCATTCCCCAGGTCAAGCCACTTTTGAACCAGAAACAGCGGCAGAAGTGCCTGACCTGGGCTACAGAGAAGCAGCACTGGACTGTTGCTCAGTGGTCCTAAGTACTTTTTTCGGATGAAAGCAAATTTTGCATGTCATTCGGAAATCAAGGTGCCAGAGTCTGGAGGAAGACTGGGGAGAAGGAAATGCCAAAATGCCTGAAGTCCAGTGTCAAGTACCCACAGTCAGTGATGGTCTGGGGTGCCATGTCAGCTGCTGGTGTTGGTCCACTGTGTTTTATCAAGGGCAGGGTCAATGCAGCTAGCTATCAGGAGATTTTGGAGCACTTCATGCTTCCATCTGCTGAAAAGCTTTATGGAGATGAAGATTTCATTTTTCAGCACGACCTGGCACCTGCTCACAGTGCCAAAACCACTGGTAAATGGTTTACTGACCATGGTATTACTGTGCTCAATTGGCCTGCCAACTCTCCTGACCTGAACCCCATAGAGAATCTGTGGGATATTGTGAAGAGAAAGTTGAGACGCAAGACCCAACACTCTGGATGAGCTTAAGGCCGCTATCGAAGCATCCTGGGCTTCCATAACACCTCAGCAGTGCCACAGGCTGATTGCCTCCATGCCACGCCGCATTGAAGCAGTCATTTCTGCAAAAGGATTCCCGACCAAGTATTGAGTGCATAACTGAACATAATTATTTGAAGGTTGACTTTTTTTTTGGTATTAAAAACACTTCTTTTATTGGTCGGATGAAATATGCTAATTTTTTGAGATAGGAATTTTGGGTTTTCATGAGCTGTATGCCAAAATCATCAGTATTAAAACAATAAAAGACCTGAAATATATCAGTTGGTGTGCAATGAATCTAAAATATATGAAAGTTTAATTTTTATCATTACATTATGGAAAATAATGACCTTTATCACAATATGCTAATTTTTTGAGAAGGACCTGTATAACTACACAATGAGCAATTTAAAGCAATTGCATGGATGTCTCCAAAATTACCAATGTGTAATTGTGGTGGTGGGGGAGTGGTTGAGCGCTGGCTTGTGAATGGAGAGCAAGATCAGGAGATGAGAACAGTAAGGATCATCACCTGATTGTCTCTAATAGCTGTTTGTCGATGCAGTGAGAGTGGAGACTGCCATTTAGAGAGACTTACGATACACAAGCCATAGGGACTGTACTGAACCGTGTCTGCTTTTTTTTTTTTAAATAAACATATTGTTTGAGTTGTATTCGCCGTCTCCCGCTTCCTCCTTTTCCCCTAACTAAGAATCTTGTTACATGAATATTTGTTCATGTTCACAACATCAAAATAGAGAGAATGATTTCTTGTTGAAATAGTAATTAAAGTTATATTTTTCCCTCTGTTGATGGCGATCCTCCCTTGACAGAAAAAGACAAAATCGACATATTGCAGCTGAATGCGAACAACAGCATTCTAGCTCAAAATAAGGCAAGCTTCTGCTTCCAGGCTCTGGTATTCTCCTACCCAAAAGCCCAGTGCCACTGGATTATACCAAATCAAACCAAAATCAAGTGCAGAGAGACTCATTACCATCATTATAACAGGTATGTTCATCCTGCAATCCATTTTGACTGCAAACGATAGAGTGCTTTGTTATGTTCACTTACTTTATTCTTTGTCTTTATAGTACTTTTAAGCTGTGTTACCCCAAATCAGGACAATATCAAATTAAACTAGAGAATCAAGAACATAGTGTCATAAGGAATGTGTCTCTTTGCATATCTGGTGAGTGATAAAAATATTTTGATATTGGAGAGATGAATATGCCAGAGTACAATAAATAGAGATTAACAACGAGAAAAAATTATTCCAATGCAGACATTCCTAGAATAAAAATACTTAAAGATTTGAGCTTCACTACTTGCACAACTCAAAGCTCCACACCTGTGGCTCTATCTTGGAAAATCTGCCCATCACATACTAAGTAAGTGATTGACTTTAAGGTGAAAAGCTAGCCAAAGGCAAAGATATAATCTTGTTTATACAAGAAATGCATGACATCTTTGCATGCTTATGCAGTAGATAATGCCACAGTTACCAGATGATGCTGAGTTCTGTGTATATTTTCACAGATGTATTGATCCTGAAGATTGGAATGAGATGCCTGTTGCCCCCTCTGAATTCCCAGACTCTGATCAGTTCTGTCAAAAGAAGATTGTCTTTGCCAGATCACGCTCTTACAGAGAGGACCATCTTATTAAATGCTGCATAACTAACATAGAAGGGACTCACTGCAGTGACCAAATGCTACTGCAAACAAGTAAGTCTAAACCCCCTAAATTAACAATCCTGGAGTTGTTTCACCATTAATATTAGTTTTTATCTTTGGTTTCCTATTATATTAACATGACATCAATGAGCTGAAACAAAGAGTAGTGGAAACATATACTGTATATAAAAATACTTTTAAAAAGTAACATATTTTTGTGAATACTGGTTGCAGCACTAATAATGTGCATGTTGTAAACTGAGCAAGTCTTGCTTTGAAAAAAGATTGGTGAAAGAATCCATCCAGACCAGCGTTTGACACGTCTGACAAAGCCCAACATTTTCAATTATTAGCCAATTCAGGATTCAAGAGCATGTTTAAGCCTTTGCAATAAATACAGTTCACTGTGAATGTTAGCTCATTAAAGAAACCTGATTTTATGTCAAAAAATGGTTGCAACCGTTGAATCATTTTAACTCATTTTGTTCTCAAATGCAAGCTTAGAATATACTATATGCCATACAATTATCTAGTTAGACTGTTTAGCACACTAACCAGTACAGTTAATCATAAATTGCCTCTCTGTTTTCCTACAGACTCCTACGTTGATTATGTAATTTGCTTTGTGCTCATTGTTGTACTACTTGTGGTCATCTTTGCCTTAATGATCTTCATCAGAATAAAGGTAAACATGTGCCTGCCTGTCAGGTTGACTTCACATATACCTTACCTCCTGAAACTCACTTTCCCTTGTTTGTTTCACAGAAGCCTATGTACCAGAGCCAAATCCAGATGATTCAGATGGTCGGACCCAACAACAATGACTACATATACATAGACTTCAGGGACTTTAAGTATGACCCCAAATGGGAATTTCCACGAGAGAATCTGGAGCTTGGTAGAGACCACAAGAAACACTTTTTTTTCTTTTACTTTTTACGAACATGCTTAAATAGCTTATTCGGTGTCATGAATTATTTGTCTGTGTTCCCAAAGGAATAGAACTGGGGTCTGGTGCTTTTGGGATGGTTTTGCATGCGAAGGCGTATGGAATCAGCAAACAAGGAGTTTCTAGTCAGGTAGCAGTAAAAATGTTAAAGGGTAAGTAATTCAATACATACTATGAATAGCTCTCTAAAATAACTAAATCAATTGTGTTTGTCATTGGCATGTTGGAATATGATAGTAAACGGAAAGCTTTTATTATTAATTTACAAATCAATCAGAAAAGCACCAGGCAGTGGAGAAGGAGGCTCTGATGTCTGAACTGAAAATGTTGACGCATATCGGACAGCATGAAAACATTGTCAACTTGCTCGGAGCTTGCACAGGCTTAGGTAAGATTTAGAGAACTCATGGGCTTCTGAATCATTTTTGTCTGCCAAAGGCACTTTTTTTTTAAGTGATATTTTACACAGAAATGAAAATTCGGTCGTCATTTAGTCACCCTCATGTTATTCCAAATCTGCATGACTTACATGAAAATTACATAAAGCAGGATAATAATGATTTCAAAATGTATTCCATTGTTTTTTGACATTTCACAGGTCCCATATACCTGATCTTCCAATACTGCTGTAATGGAGATCTCCTGAACTACCTGAAAAGCAACAGAGAGCATTTTCACAACTATCTGACTGATGCTTTCAACAGGGACAGATTCAGAGGCCTCTACCGCAACTTTCAGCAGAAGAGAAACTTCAGGTTTGAATAAGTGTCCAGGAAGAAGTGAATTACATTTATTACTGGCCTTTTAGAGAAAAACCCATGTGAAACAGAGGGAAATTAATATATTGTACATAAAGGGAACTGTAACTCTGAAGGTGTACGCAAATGAATAACCTGTCATTCAGTTAATGTTAAAGACTGTTCCTCTCTCCTTCATGTACTTCCACAGTGAGTGTGTTGAGCCTAGTGATGACCCGTGTCTGCACAACACATCTCCTGTATTCAAAGGAAAGGAGAATGAGGCACTGCTCAGTCCTAGCATCAGCTCAGTGTCTACTATTGAGGGTAGGTGGAGAAAGCAGAATATATAGAGAATGCAACCAAAGACCGTTTAACGCAAGTCAGTTAACTCGCCGGCCATGCTGGTAGTGCCCCCTGACAGATATATTTTCTATGTAGGCAATAGACATAGCCTACTGAGCATTAATCATCACATTCTCCTAATTGAGAAGGAGGTGGAACCCTCTATGATTACATTTTTACCCCACTGATTTTAAGGTTTACGTTCAGGGTTTGGGTTAGGGCATAGTGTTAATAAAATATGCATTTTTGTTGGCTGTATACCAAATATCATTTACAGATTTTTTGGAAACATTGATCATTTTGACAGATAAAAAAGAAACCATTTTAACCAGCTATGTGTGTGCGCCCTGTTTAATGCCTGTATTAAAGATGTGTATCGGATGACCCAACTAGTGGACAGACACCACTGCCATCCCTGGAAATATAGAAAACGTGAAAACAGTGGTGCATCCAAATGCCAATTATACTTGTATTTACTCTAGGCTCAAACATGATCTTTCGAGCAGAATTCTATTATTTTAGTGGAGTAAATGTATTAACTAAGCTACAGATGTGTGTGTTTCTCATCTTTATGTTGATATCAGGCGCAATGAAAAAGTTCAGTGAACTTGCATATGTATGTGTGTGCTTTTTCCCATTTGTTTTAGCGCAGCAATTGATTGACAGGTAGAGCTTTCACCCTGAATGTAGCCCTAGTATTTGTGAACCCAAGTATGAAGGATAAAAATTGACCATGATGGAAATTTTACAACTCAGTCCATCAGAGTGACAGATAAAGATGTTTTTCTAGTGCAACCTCTGATTAGTTCACAGTTCAGTCTTCTGGAATGGCTTTTTACCCTACCGAAAATGGAGACTTTGGAAAACACTCTCTAGTCCCACATACTTTGAAAAACGATAATGTTAGGAAGCAGAAAATAATTTTTCAACCAAAAATGATTTGTTGCCATGGCCATAGAGATGATTCTGGGATTCTGGGACTTTTTGGTTCATTTTTGTTTCATAGATTAGACCATGAAACTATATATTTCATATATAAAATTATTTTTCATGTTTTTATTTGAAAATTTCATAAGGCAAATATCGTATGTGAAATAGCATTACAGTCCCTTTGTCCTTAGTAAGTGGACTGAATCTTTTTGTTTTTAGAACTTCAGAGTCTCGCCTATGATGACCTGCTGAGTTTCTCTTTTCAAGTCGCAAAAGGCATGGACTTTCTGTCTGCTAAAAATGTAAGCCTTTCTTTCTGATCATGAAAGAATTTCTACTTCTTGCCATTTCACAGAAATAAAAGCAGCAGCCTTATTCTTAAATGCTTCCTTTATATTTTATCTTGCTATCTAGCGCTTGTTAAAGTTAAATAGACACTGATTTTTTTATCATGCTTCATTTCTTTATGTGCATTCCCATTGTGTCACATATGGTCACTGTAAAAATGCTTTCAGTGAACAATTTTCTATCTACAGTGTATCCATAGAGACCTGGCAGCCAGAAATGTTTTGGTGACACATGGCAGACAGGTGAAGATTGGTGACTTTGGCCTCGCAAGAGACATTGAAAATGACTCCAACTATGTTGTAAAAGGAAATGTATGTATTTTTGTATGCATACAGTATGTGATAGAATTGTCTTGATATGACTAATAAGTATGGCCTTCATAAAGATGTTCGGTATTCATAATTGTTTACCTTTTGCAGGTGCGCTTGCCTGTGAAGTGGATGGCTCCTGAGAGTATTTTCAAAGGGGTGTACACAATGCAAAGTGATGTCTGGGCCTATGGCATTCTGCTGTGGGAAATCTTTTCTCTTGGTATCTTTCTCTCTGTCTTTCTCTCATCTGTCAATCTTTAAAGTTCATCATTATATTAAAGGGTCTAAAGACAGGTTAAAGTCTGTGGACAATTACAATTCCAGTAATGCACTTACAAAAGAAGTCTATGGGGTAAAGCATAAGGAGAAATGTTAAAATGCACACTGTTTCCAAAATATTGTCAAAAACCCTTAAACATTAGACATGCTAGTAAAAAACTATGTTTGATAAAATTGCTTAATAACCTTGTCTTTGCAAAGTTGTATCCAATATTTCAACTCCTGACATGAAAATGTAAAGCCAGTGAACCCTTTAACTTTTGCGTGATACACACAAGGAGACCAGAAATATACATACCTGAAATAACACATAGGTATATCTGCTTAGAACCATACCATACCAACTTTATTTGTTAAGCACTTTACAACAACCAAAGTTGACCAAAGTGCTGTACAGAAAAATATACATATGTACAATTAATAACCATACAATAAAAACATTCAAAGTAACAAATACAATCAAGTAAATAAAGTCGACATCTTACTAGGTGTCAAAAGCCATAGAGAAAAGATGGGTTTTAAGAAGGGTTTTAAAAACAGATAAAGAAGAGGCCTGCTTAACATGCAAAGGCAGATCATTCCATAGTCTAGGGGTAGACACAGCAAAGGCACAGTCCCCTCTGAGCTTACGCTTAGTTTTAGGCACAGTCAGGAGCAGCTGATCATCTGACCTGAGAGTGCAGACGGGTTTATAAGAGTGTAAAAGCTCAGAGAGGTATGGCGGGGCAAGACCATTTAATGATTTAAAAGCAAATAACAGAATTTTGAAATGGATCCTAAATTGAATAGGCAGCCAATGTAATGAAGCTAAAATAGGGGAAATGTGCTCATGTTTACATGTGCCTCTTAAAAGACGTGCTGCTACATTTTGTATTTTGTAGAACAGTAGTTACACTGTTAAAATTATGACATAAACAACAGCACAAATAAAAATAATTGTATGGAATAATAACTTTATGAAAGTGCTTTATGAAAAATATTACCCGCTAATTTCTGCTTTGAATCCCTCTGGAATTCCTTGACACAAGTGCAATACTGTAAGCATAATTTCACATTGTTTTCAAAAAAAGATGTTTCTAAATCTTATACAAGATGCTTTAGACAGAGCTTGACTTGTTTTGAACCTAGAAAATCCCTGATTCAACATATCAAAGCATATAAATACATTTTGTTTAATAGTTTGTGCTCAATTTGATATTAATCTCTTTCAGGAGTCACCCCATATCCTGGTAAAACTGTAAATAACACATTCTACACAATGATTGAAAGTGGGTATCACATGGAGCAGCCCTATTATGCATCAGAATCGGTGTGAGTGCCATTATTGTTGATGAAAAAGAAAATCACATTTTATTCAGATATACCCTTTTTATTCTGGCTATAATTGTGCAGATTTTGATCTTGCTCTACTCTTTATATAATACATTCACAACAACTTGACCTTTGTTTGTTTCACTGTTAGATACAATGTGATGTGTCACTGCTGGTCACTGGATCCAGCAGACCGACCCTGTTTCTCCAAGCTTGTGGCTTTCATGCAAAATGAGTTGGCTGCTTTTGAAGAGAGGGTGACTGATTATATTAAAAATATTACAAAAGTTTTAACATTGATGCATGATAGTATATAAACCCTACTATTGCACATTTACTGTGATATCTGTCTGCAGATCTATTACAATATTGGAGGATACTGCCACAGTGACTTAATATATCAGAATGCACCAGTAACTCCTGACCCTACATTGCTGGATGAAAGACAAGATGTCTGTCAGACATCACAGGTAAACTCATCCTCCAACACAGAGAATTCAGATGAAGGCAAAGCCATGGAGGATCTCGGATCAGTAATAACAGGAACCTCTCATTTGAAGATTAGGAGTTCAGGCCAGGAGTATGTAATTATGTCTGGCGCATGGAAAAAATGTCCTTAAATAACAACTTATTTCACATCTGAGATACTTATTGGAATTGCAATGAGTAATTGCAATTGCAAATGTTTTAGGACTAATAATGAATAAGTATTCTGAAGTTTTTCACTTATTAACTTGTATGTACAGTGAGCTCTTCAGAAGTGTATGAGTGTAAATGCTGTAATTAATCAGTAAAAATAATTATATGTAGTTTTGTGCAGCAAGCAGCTTTCCTGTAAGTGCTGAGATATTGATCCTTCTTCATGAATTTAAACCAATATTAAAAACAAAATATATATATATATTTTTAGATATGCATGCATTCTAAAAGTACAAGTTTGGACAATATGGATATGTTTCTAAAAGATGAATATTTGGCTGTGTCTTGCATTCTGAATTTGCTTGATGTTGCTATCTCAGTGTATTTTTCAGTATATTTACTCAATTGTCCTTTGACTTTTATTGATAAATCATTGCTGTTGATACATTATATATCAATGTATCAATTATCA
This sequence comes from Xyrauchen texanus, assembly GCF_025860055.1. NCBI lineage: Eukaryota > Metazoa > Chordata > Actinopteri > Cypriniformes > Catostomidae > Xyrauchen > Xyrauchen texanus. The sequence continues at coordinate 20,703,038 of NC_068317.1, read as the reverse complement.
ACAAGGATATTTTTATAGTATGCTTTGTTATGCCTACAGTTTGATTGTAGCAGAAATTTAATATTGCTCATTTGCACAGATGTTCTAGACACAACGATGAGGTCTATAATATCCAGTGCATTCTGTCTTTCTAACATTGTTACGACTCTGCAAAAATCAGCAAAGGAAAAATTTTCACACCCTCTTAGCCTGCTGTTAACATTAAACATTCTTTTTCCAGTTCACTTGCCTATGAAGTTATAATGGAATAAAATAGTGATGGCAAAGTAATAAATGGCTATTCTCCTTGATTTTTGAGCATTGGCTCACACAAATCATTCCAATCCTATCAATTATGATGGTAACTGCTGAAAAGCAAATAAAAATGAAAACAAATTCAATGTTATAATTCTTTGTCATTTCATAGTGTTATAGAGCAGGGGTTTTCAAACTGGGGTCCAGAGACCTCCAGGGGGCCTCAAGGGGGTGCTAGAGAGTCCATGAAAATTGCTAAATTAAATAGGGCAACAAAAATAAAAACATTTGACAAATGTGCTTTCTAAAGACTGGTAGAAAATCATAGGGTTCTGCATGATTACTTTATTCTTTTGACAGACATATATTTGAATAGTGATAAATAAAACAAATAGAATTTGTTTTAATAAATACAAAAATAAAATTAAATATTTCATGCTTTTGAGAATAAATTATACTTGTAGTAATTATACTATACCTTTAATCACCTTTAGCTTGCTGACTGGAGGTTGTAAAGCAATATTTTCTGTAAAGCTGATTTGGAACGATAGTATGAAATCTGCTATAAAATTGCATTTGATTTTAATTGAATATGTTTCTCTTCAGGTTTTTACATTTAACTTTACTCTAATATTGTGTAAAGTTACACTGTCAATAGATATTTTAATAAGATTACACTTTACTAATTTATGTTTGTCTTTGGTACAATAACAATATTAATAGCAAGTATTTAATTTTCAAAACAAGTGTTTATAATACCTGTTTACCATTTTCTCACACAGTAACAAATTGGGGAAATTTAAATGAATAGCTGGTTTACTATTTTAGAAAATGCATCCTTCGCAATGCAATCATCATATTTGAATAGAATAGAATCCTTTATTTTGGTCACACATTATACACACAGTTTTGCATATATACAGTTAGTTTTCACATATCTCAGCTAAACTGGGGTCAGAGTGCAGGGTCAACCATGATACAGCGCCCCTGGAGCAGATAGGGTTAAGGGACAGGCTCAAGGGCCCAACAGTGGCATCTTGGTGGTGCTGGGGCTTGAACTCCCAACCTTCTGGTCAGTAACCCAGAGCCTCGACTGCTGAGCCACCACTGCCCCATATTTGGTGGTCATTGATGCCAAAAACTTTGAAAACCCCAGTGAGTCTAGATTTTATAGTATTGGTCTTGAAGACACACCCACCTGCTGGCAATGCCAATCAGAAGATGGGGACACAATCCATGTTTTGGGGGGTGCTAATATTCAAAAATTTGGTTGAAAGTTCAGAGTTGTGAGTGACGTTTTGAGCACTCAAATTTTATTTTGTTGCAGACTTTGTATTTTGGGTGATTGGGCGGGCATACATTTGGGCATAATCACATTAAAAACTGGGTTCTGACCTGTCTCATGATCGGCAGGCAAATAATTTGGGGATGGAAGTCGGATGGAGCGCCCTCTTTTTCGGAGTGGTGTGTGGAAATGGGGAGGTTGCTGCTTTCAAGGAAGAGGTGAGTATAAGGCTGGGGTTTTGGGACTTATTTGTTAAAAAATTTGGAATTATGTATTTTTTGGGGGGGGTCTCGGGGAGGGGATGTGAAGAGTGTAGTTTAGTTTAATGATGTATGTTTATTATATTTTCATTTGTGTGTGTGTGTGTGTGTGTGTGTGTGTGTGTGTGTGTGTGTGTGTGTGTGTGTGTGTGTGTGTGTGTGACCACAGGGGTGTTCGTTGGGGGTCAGGGTGGGCTTGGTGAATGAGGAGGGATATTAGTGTGGTTTGAATCTTAGATGTTGATTCGTTTTATATGTGTTGGGTTTTTCTTTGTGGTGTATATATTAATTAATAAAAATGTTAATTACAGAAAACCCATGTGAGGACAGTGGCTCATTACATTTGATGAACGCAGGCCCACAGTAGGTGGCGCCACAGAGCCCCTGTGTCAGACTTCTGAACAGTGTGATAAAAAATCAGCCGGCATCATCAGCTTTGTGGTTTTATGTGATGAAGCAAATCTGCTTAGACTTTTATCATCACGTAAAATATCCTACAATAGTCTGTTGAAAAAAGGTTGTATTTGAGTTTATAATTACAGCAGAAAACGTGCATGACTGCTGCACTGTTGTTCTAACCGGGAAGAGTTTTTGGTGACTGGCTTGCCCCAAAGGACATTGACCTTGTCCAATATTGGCTTTTGCCGTTTCCACTACAGTTTGTAAAGGACACGCTCGAGCCATGGACATAAGCGTTGTAAATGCTCTCACATACGACGATTTCGTGAAAATATTCGGTAATGTGGTTGAGAAATGCCCGCTCATCTCGGCTGCAATATGGTCACATCGGCCATTCAAAGACCTTGCGGACATCGAGACTCACATAACGGAATTCATTGAGAGTCTATCCGACTCAGGTATGCTATTGTGCTTCAACCTGAAAACGCTCTTCAATGTAGGTCTATGGAATCTTAAATTATACATATGACAATAATCCCTAAATGTATATCATATTTGGCTGTTTTTTTTTAGACTAACATTTATCATGGACTTTTGACACTTTGACACATAGGAATGTTCTCCTGACGTTTTAACCTCACTAATTAAAAACAACAACAAACAAAAAAACAGCGCATAATTATTTTATCAAATGTGTGCAGGTAAAGAGGGCATCTTGCGGTGTCATCCTGATTTAGCGGGCATGGATCTCCAGAGCGGCACGTTAACACGCGAGTCGCAAGAAGAGCAGAGTCAGGCCGGATTGACCACACTGGATTCCGCGGAGATTCTGCGCATGTATCGTCTGAACTCGCAGTACAAGGAGCGCTTTGGATTCCCTTTTATCATCTGCGTCCGTATGAACAATAAAGCGGATATTCTGCGCCAGCTGTCTGACCGCATCCAGAATGAGCGCGCATTGGAGAGAGAACGAGCCATCGAAGAGGTTAAAAAAATCTGCAGTCTCAGGTTGCACAATGTTGTCCTTTCTGATATTCAAACAAAACTGTAACCCCAGCTGAGTTGTGCAAGTAACAAAGGTCCCCTGTTTTTGATTGCATATTGTTGTAATGTGTCAGTTTTAAAGTAAATAAACACAAATAAACAAGTGGCTAATTAAAATGCTTCATTATACCATGCAAGGCCTAAGCTTATAATTCAAAAATTTACAATGTGATAATAATCTCAATGTCCCTAAATATCATTAAAAGGCCAATAAAATACAGTGTGCTTTAAGGAGACGTTTTGTCGGGTCGGCTAATAAACTTTGGGTCATATGAGTGCAGTAAAATCATTAATTATTAATTGGCGGTCGCCTTTTTTGCTTGTTTTAAACAAACACACACACACACACACACACACACACACACACACACACTTATTAGTCATTTTCAGTTTTGGCAAAGGTGATTAACTCATACGTTTTTAATAACTGTCCATTAAGTGAAATTATGATTTTGGGGGTAGAACTAAAGAAGGAATAGATTTATTATGAAGAATGGTCAAAGTAGCATTGACTGATCCAATCACAATGTAGATTCATTTGTTTATAGAATATTTAAGATGTTATGAAATTCCAAATGTGATTAAAATGAACAGGTATATTGAATTAAAATTATCTTAATTTGTCAGCCCAAAAACCATGCTGCTACTATTGCCCCTATATGTATCATTATAAACCCCATGTATGGGGGCCTTTTACCCCAAGTGTGGGGTAAAATGCTCCCTGGCCATGCAACTTTTTTTTTATGAATTTGAATCAAAACAACATTCTGTTATTATTTCTTATAACACAAATGATGATTCTCCATTCTCCAATATTTAATTTAAAAAAATTCAATCTTGATACACTTTGTGGCCAGAAAAAAAGCATATTTCCTAAAACTGTACTTTTAGCCCCCATTGTATCATAAATATTCTGAATGTTTTTGGAAGCATGTGGAGATATACAGTATTTACCCATTTACAGATTTGTGAAAATACGTGACATTCTAAAATTAAGGAACAAGACTATCCATTGTTTATCTATAAATATGAATAAATTATTATTATTTGGCAATGTCCTCATAGAGCTGGTTGGTGTTTTCATATTTAGCTAAATGAAGAGCTGAGATTTGATTAGGCCTACACAATACGAAATTGACTCCACAGAAGCTTGCATCCAACCTCTCTTACATCCAAATAAAATGCATGTTAAACATTTAAACTGGGATTGCTCTTTACTGCCAGTCTAAAGTATACAAAGAAGATGTGACCAACTGTTTGGATGAGAATGGGACACTATCTTACTGATGTGCACACCTAGTTCCACTCATTTTGCAAGAGCCAATAGATTGTGTTGATGGCACAATCTCGGATGTGTCTTTTGGTCAGTGTGCGTTTTACGCAGACTCTCGTGGAGCTGGAGGTACATGAGAGTGTAGGGGTGACGTGGGTCCCGCTAGAGTTCCTGGGACGAGACACGACTCATCCTTCAGATCCCCAGACGTGATCGAGGAGTCTTGTTCGGGATCCACCCCTCTAGCTCTCCGCTTGTCCTCCTCCTTTTTCCACTTCATGCGTCTGTTTTGGAACCAGATTTTGATGTGTCTCTCGGTGAGGCTGAGGGTGAGCGCGAGCTCCACGCGGCGTGGGCGCGAGATGTACTTGTTGAAGAGGAACTCCTTCTCGAGCTCGAGCAGCTGCGCTCTGGTGTAAGCTGTCCGCGTGCGCTTGTTTTCCTCGGCCTCTACCATGTAAGAGCCTAAAACAAAATCATGCGGAAAACTTTTGTAAACTCATAATAAACTTACCCCACCCCCAAATGTATATTACACTCAAAAAAAAATATTAAGATTTACGCATTTCAATTTTATAGGCTAACAAAACACCATTAGGCCTATATTGAATTGAGCAACGTTTAACTAAATTATATTTGTATTAATTTAATTTTCTTAAAGATTACTCAATTTAATTTGATTAAATTTTGAGGGTACACTTGGGAGAGTGCTCAGAGAACTTGAATTCCAACAACAGAATACATGGGGGAAATTTTAATGAACATGTCTTCAACCCACTAATGGTCAATATAGCGAAGAGGTCCTTAAAGTTTTGGACACTTTCTGGTTTCCCCAACATGCCTGTGAAAAAGCGAAAAAGCTTCAAGATGATGATGGAATAGATGTGACGCGAATTATCTGAAATAAATGTGTTTTTTATTTTAAGTAAAATCATTAACTCGTTTCTAAAGAAATAAAAATAACAAAAGTATAGCCTATAACATCAGAACAATCATGGAAAGGTGATGTTATAAATAACGTGGAATAGCTTAATTATTCTCAGAGAGCAGTCTCATTTGATCATATAACATTTTATTGACAAATAAAAATTACTTGAATTGATAATCCATAACCTGTGGAAATCTCACGTGAACCCAATCCTAATAGTTTGTAGCCTATTATTATACACAGAACATGCTGTTTGTAACATCCGAGGATCTTTGTCTCATGATCTCCAGAAATATCTTATGCGCGCACGTTTATCTTTCGTTATAACAAATGCTCATTTTGAAATTAGTTTAATTTGGAATGAAACTGGACATTTATTGTAGCAAAATAAAACCAAGCTAAAATTCTAAATGAAAATATACAAAAATCTGAAAACCGTTTTTCTACACATTTGGTTCCGCGAGCCATCTGGTGTTTTATGAGAATAATTTTACATATAATTGGATGTAGATACTGAGTGGAAATAATTGTCAATGTTTTTAGTGTGTAAATGTCACTTAATTTATTAATTCTATTTAATTCAATTTTATAAAAAGTTACATGTTGTCCACAGTCTACACCGCTTATCTCCGTCTAATTGAACACTATCAAGAACAAAGAAATAGGCCTACAAAAAAATAATCAAATCAAATCAACTCGAAACCATCAACTTTAACCATATGCTACTGTGTAATGTAAAATAAACCATTTAAATTCAAAACATTATAGACTATAACATTATCTTGGTCTTTCCATTTTAGACAAACTGCTGGGCCAAAGAAAGAAAATAGTTTACCCAAAATAATTTTCTTATTTTTCGACCCTAAAATCGTTTTCAGTAGGCCTACAATAAAAATGTTCAGATTGTCAGAATTTTGGCCCTGAATTTACGTTTGACCAATTGGTGCTGTCGTTGTCCTCGTTTGGTATTAGCGAAAGTGTAAACCTTTTCAAAACATTTAGGGTTTTTATTTCCCCCTAAAACATAGCTTGCTTATTTAAAATATAGATTCGATCATCTCTGAATTAATAAATCCAAATGGAGATTTTGTCATATGAGGATTCTGAAAGCACTTTAGAATTTTGGGCCTGCTTTTATAAAAAGTTATTAGGTGAGCTATATTTATGGCCAAAGTACGAGAGTTACCTGCCCACTGTCCTTTCCATGAGTGCGTATGAGATTTAGTTGACTTCATCCATGGGAAAGGGAGGTGGTATCTGTTCCGATCCCCGCACGGGTCGACAGACTCTCCATAACCACCGACTGTCTGTAGAAGTGGCTGTGGAGTCTGGGGCAGGTGGAGATGAGGCACTGCCAGATCGTCCCGTGTCGACATGCTATAAGAAGTAACGTCGGTATGATTTGGTTGGTCCTCTGCGCCCAAAGAAGGTGACGCGTAGACAGACTGAATCTGTCTGCTCATATACAGACAAGGCGGAGGGTTTTGGTTGTAGTCTTCGTTCTGGTGTCTCTGGAAGACACAAGGCTCCTTGTACAGATGGTTAGGTGGGTAATAATGCTCTTCCCGATTCATGGTTACCACAGACCGGGGACACCGTGCAGTAAAAGAACACATGTGCCAGCGCCCTGCCTCTGATCAGGACCTCTGCTCTACCTGCAGTCTGACCGTCTGGCGCCGTTCTAGGGCCTCATAGGTGTGCCACCGTGACCATGTGACCCTGCTGCACCATTGGTTTCACTGTTTACACAAAGCTGACAACTGGCTGTAGATTATGTTGGTGTTTCCTTTCGACTGCTCCACGTTTTGACAATAATTGAACAGAACTGACAGCTCAAAATCAATGCCCTTGGTAAACATTTTCTGTTTGCCTGCGACTATGTGCTACACCTGCAGTTGTGATATAGCCTACAAAGACAGCTGAATCGCAGAATCTGCGGCCGTACCTTTTATCTTCGCACAGGAGGCAGAATTTGAGTGGCCAATTTTCAGTCAACACCAAACCGAGAAGAAAAATAGGTGCCGTGGGAAAGTTCCTGAAAATAAAAAGTTATCAACAGTTTTAATTTGTAAGGGTCCAAATTGTCTCATCAACATCCGATGGAGGAGAGACTGGATCGATTGTCACTTATCCTAGGCAACATAAACGTATCTGACTGCTTTATGGTTGTCTTGGAACCAGACTGGACGTCGCATATGAAAGGCTAAATTATCTTTAAATATTCCTTCTATACTCCTAACTCTTCGTTTGATTTTTACTGATATAATTGGACTTAGAGCTCTATATTTTATTTTTTACTATAAAAAAAAAATGCAATTGCAGAGCTCTGTAATTATATTTATTTCTAGTCGAAAATCATCTGTACATTTAATTGGAGTATTTACTTGTAAAAATGCAATTGCACTAAGTAATTAAATTGTAGAGCTTTGCAATTGCATTCTTACTCGTAAAAATAAAAATAAAGAGCCCTTTTATTGTAATTCTTACTAGTAGAAAATAAATTATAGAGCTTTCTAATTGAGATATTACTAGTAAATATAATTACAACGAGTAACGCTGCGGGTGCATTAAAAGATAAATCGGCTTGCCATAACTGCAAAACTAACAAGTGCGTGTTGGAGCCTCTAAAATGTACACATTAACAGGTCCATTTAACACATTTTACGTACAGTAGGATCTATGGACACTGCCAGTGACAGCAACGGACATTGGCACACACACACACACACACTCAAAACCCCAAGGTGTTGACAGTCTTTGGCTTTAACCAAGCTTACCTGCCATTAAGCACACCCTTTCTCGGATGATTAAACTAAAGCCCTCGTTCTTAAATAAAAACGAGATGTTCGGTGTAAACGAATTATCATGGAGGGTGAAACACGACTCAGTTTGTTTAAGATGTTTTTGCAACGTGTGCGCTATACCAAGCAGTAACTTGTTTGGAGATGTCAGTCAGATGATCTGACTCAGATCACGAGAAGAAAAAACAACAACAACAGACGATTTACATTTATAGTTACAATTATAAAGCTCGATACACAAAATGTATTATGAAAGGGATAGTTCGCCCAAAAAGAATATTTCAACTCTGTAGGCCCATACAACGCAAGTGAATGATGATCAGAACTTTAAATATCCAATAAGCACATAAATGCAGTATAAAAGTAAACAATTCGACTCCAGTGGTTAAATCCATGTCTTCAGAAGACATATGATAGGTGTGGGTGAGAAACAGAATATAACCTTTGCCCAGCCCTGACCAGGTGGCTATACGCACAAAGAATGCAAATCACCAATAAAAAAAGAAGAAAAATATGATTGAAAGGGGAGATTTGTAGTAAAAATCACTTAATCATTGATCTACTTTTCACCCACACCTATATCACTTTTGCAGATATGGATTTAACTGAAGTTGTAATTACTTTCATACTGCCTTTAGGTGCTTCAAAGTTCAAATTCACTTGCATTATGGACCAACAGACTTAAGATATTCTTCTAAAAAATCTTCGTTTGTTCAGCAGAAAGTAAGTCAGTCTGCGTAAAAAAATGAGACCATTTGTATTTTATTATATTTAAGAAAAATTCGAGGAATCGAGACTAAGAGTGTTTATATATATATATATATATATATATATATATATATATATATATATATATATATATATATATATATATATATACACCTCTTCAAATGACAATAATGGCACTTTCTCTCATATCTTAATGGGGCTCTCATGCGCCATCATAAAGTTCAGACAAATCCATTTCTCACAAATCAGGCTTCGTAACGACGCTTAATGGTGTTTATATATGACTTTAGTTTGAAAAGGAAAGGAAACTATCATACGCCACTTTTTCCCCAATGTTGAAAGTGTACTAAAGGTTTTATAAAGCGTGAGTGAGACGCCGCAATTTGGAAGTATATCCATGGAAGGTTATAAGTGGTATAATGGTGTTAAGTGATATATAATCTATCTGTGCAGAATCAGGGAGGAAATACACAACTTAAGGCACTGGTACATAAAATCGGCAAGCAATTAAAATGCGTTTTGAGACTTTAGATAAAATGCAATAAACCAGTTAGTGGACACGCAAAAGCGTTCTGAAGACTCTTGTATGTTTGAGTAGGAGAAATGTGTGGCCATAAACGTCCAAGTGCGGCTCGATAATGGGAGAGTTCCTCGAAGCCATACCATAATGTACAATTGCGTTATGTAAAACGATCAGTCTCTGTTTAATCGAGTGCATTGCCTACACCGTCAAGATGTCTCTTAAAACAGTTTAAATTGTTATTTGAACACTTGTGTCAATAAACAGTTAGATTAGACAAACTATTGAACGGATTTAGATGAAAATTAAATTCATTGTGAGGTGGAGGGTAAATTGATCACACAAAAAAGGAGCATTTTTGCTTTTTAGACAATAAGCTGTGCGATAAGGAGACGAACATAAATAAACTGGGAGGCCAAATGACGATAAAATATGCTTGTTCAGTGGAGACAGCAAAGCTTAGGCAAACATGTGAAACCGCGAGTAACGGCAAAGGAATGATAATTGCATTTGAACTGAAATCCAGGTGGAAAAACGCTGGGCGCTTTAAATCGTGCATTTTGACATGAAGTCACCACGAAATGAGAGGATACATGACAAAAACTTCGCCCAAAAACTTGTGTTTATTGGCCAAATGTTAAATTAAAACTGTTAATACAGGCTTTTAATGACAAACTATAGGCCTACATAAGAACATATGGCTTATATTACCAGAGTAAACACGTTTTTATTAAGAATATCATGTTTTGTGCTGGTCAAGTACGTGAAATAACATAATCACTTTCTAGATGTTTAAAAAACTATCATAAACAATGTGACATTGTCCACATTACATTAATTAATGTTCCGGGTTCAATCGATAACATTTGCTTTTCTTAAAAACAGGGCAAAAAGAAAAAACGCTACAGTAGGCCTAATGTAGCCTACTTATAATAGAAGCAAATGGGGGCAATTTTTTGGAGTGTTTAACCACAGAAATTAGAAACTTGTCACTTTATAAAAGCACTTAGGCCTACATTAATTATTCTGTTAAGACTTGTGTATTATTTGTGTTAAGTTGTTCAAATGATCGTAATTTTAGCGTTTACTGTGTTACGTTGTTGTCATGGGAACAAAATTGTAAAATTAGTTATAACTTTACACAGAAAAGGTTAGTGAGTGAATTTATCACACTAAAATCACGTTAACACACATATTGTTTATGTCTTGTGGTTAAACTTTAGAAATAGTGAATATTTTTATGTTTATTGATTGGCCCTAATCACTTCTATTGTAAGTGCCTCAAGATTTTTGCTTTTTTTTTTAAATAAAGAAGGACCAGTCATTATTTTTGTGGTAATCAACGTCACGCCACAAATGCTGTCGACTGAGCTTAACAATGAAGACATGGACACTTTGGACAGATGGTAATGATCTCATGTATGTTGTTGACAAATATTACACTCTCCATAGAATGCTACATCATTTTTTCCTTCTGTCATAGTGTTTTTGGACAGCTGCAGATCTCTCCCTGACAGGTGAACGAGATCGAGTCCTATTTGACTTCCTGGAGAGGTACTGCTGGTTTCTGGATGATGAATCCTTGCGTGAGGAGGAATCGTGTTTTGATGAATGACAATCAGAGTGACTGTCTTTTCTATGACTGCACTCTTCACAGTCTTTGATGCGATGTTTTTCACACTCTCTGTTGTACCTATGTCCATCTCTGCCTCTCTCGGAAGTGCCCTGGTTTTTAGGCTGACCCATCAGAACAGTGGAACGAAGTGTGTTCAGCAAGAAACGCTTGTTGGTACTTCCCAGTGGACACTTTATCCTACAATAAAGCAATTTAACAAGATATTAAAACAAATATACCAGCATAAAGGATGCATAACATATAAGAATGCCTTTTTTTCCCTTGTAAACTTGTGCATTGTCAGTAAAACATCTGCTTACTACTTACCACCCAGCAGGGCCCATTGTCTCTGCACGGACTTTTGCTCTATTAGCCTCTTTAAGGAGCTCCTCCACTGCCTTCCTAGGGTGGTGAGAATATTTACAGGATTCAGAGTGTGATAAACTGGAACAGAATATGAATTGGATAAAAACAGGTAAGTGTATCCAACTTGACCCGAGAGGCAGGGTTTTACTCTTTCACTGGCATCCGGACTGTTTAGCAGTGGCAAGATTGAGCATTTCTATAAAGCTTAAAGGGAAAGTTCACCCTAAAATAATAATAATAAAATGCTCTCATCAATTTACTCACTCTAATGCATCCCAGATTTGTATCATTTTCTTTCTTCTGCTGAACACAAACAAATATTTATAGAAGAATTTCTCAGCTCTGTATGTTCACACAATGCCAGTGAAAAGTGGCCAGAACTCTGAAGCTCCAAACATCACATAAAATGAGCATAAAAGTAATCCATAAGACTCAAGTGATTAAATCCATATCTTCAGAAGCGATATGATAGGTGAGCAACAGATCAACATTTAACAAATGTTTTTTTACTGCAAATATCCACTTTCACTCTAACTTCCACATTCTTATACTTTAGTTTTTTGGCAATTCATATTATTTCTGCATATCACCACCTACAGGCTGGGCTGGTCAAAGGTGGAAATTTATGGTAAAAAAAAAAAAAAAGAACTTAAATATTGATCTGTTTCTCACCCACACCTATCATATCACTTCTGAAGATATGGATTTAATCACTGGAATTTTATGGATAACTTTTATGCTTCCTTTTTGTGATTTTTGAAGATTCAAAGTTCTGGCCACCTTTCACTTACATTGTGTGGACCTACAGAGTTGAGAAATTCTTCTTAAAATGTTCATGTGTTCTGAAGGAGGGTGAAATATCCATTTAATTATTGCATTTACATGACTAATTACATTGTTTAGATCTTTATTGCAATTTATTAGAAAATCAGCGCCGAGACTGTAACACAGAACAGCCGATTTAACTATGTAGGCTACGTTGTGGATACTTGATTTTAAATGAAATAAATAAAAAAAAAATAATCAACTATTAAATGTCATTGTTGGCAATGATGACTGGTACATAGCCTATAGCAGAGATAACGGCCCACACAATATTACCTATAATCATCGTGACAAACTCTAATTTAGTCAAAGTAAGACAGTTGCACACAGACTACAGTCAAACGCAGCCGACAAGTATAGCATAGTAAAAACAGTATTCCGAAAATTAACTGCAAACAAATGCAATATGTTTCTGCAAGTCATACCTCTCTAGTTCACTATCATCCATGATTTACTCAACTATCAAATATATTGCATTACAGCTAAGCTTGCTAGTTGTTGTTGTTATGTTTTATTCTCGAACACCCTAAACAGAAGGACCCCGCAAGACTATCTAAAAACAACACAACGTCTATCCTGGTCATAAGTATGAGAGGAAAACGTAAGAAATATAAATATAGCAGCTTCTGTATTGTTGTACGAATTTAAGAATGTTTAAATTGTAATCTTAAGACGCTGGCGGTATGCACTACGATCTCTTTTTAACCAGGCATCTCAATGGTCACATCTGCAGGACAAGTGTACTTCATATTTATGAGGGAAGCGCTCTGATTGGTCAATGAAACGTTGAGGGCGGTATGTTGGGGGGTGATATATAGTTTTACTAACCAGTCAGATTGCGCTTTCCTGATTAATATTAATAACTCTTCCAATTAAATATCGTTTAAATTATGAATATCAATGACTCTTTCCCAGCAATCCTTGGTTACAGAAATTCGCCACCCGCCCCCGTGTGCCCGAGCGAACAGGGGCGGCCCTTCATCCATGACAGATACGGGGGATGTTTTGACGTTCGGATGCGGCTCGGGCAAGCTGCGGTGGATGCGATTGAGCTCCGTGATTCTCCCCTCTCGGGGCCAGAGTTCACACCTTACAAGGGGAGCACGTAAAGGTAATTTAATTAATATAGCCTACTCCTATTATCACTCACAGATCCTTTATTATCTCATGTGTAATATCTGATGTCATTGTCGTCCTTTTTCAGGCGATGGCATATTTTTGCAGTGGGGAGAGAGACGGTATAATTATTTTTGATCTTTTTTATTATTATTTTTTTTACAGCGAATCGCTCTATACCAGAAATAATGAGAAATCGATATTTGTGCGTGTCATAGATCGGGACAGGATGCGCCTTATTAATGAGACAATTCATGCAGGTGGCATCTCCAGACATATGAATGCAGTGCCGTTATTTCTCCTCCCACTCCCTCCAATAATTTATTTTGGTCTGTTTGTGGATAGACAACCTTTTGGACAATTAAGGTCATGATATTGATTTGGAAAGCGAATGCATGATGGGTGTCAAAATGAATGCAGATTGAAAACATGTCATTGCCAATTGAAAGCCGTTTGCGCAAAAATAAACTCTATAAATATGCGTGTGCCATTGTGCATAGAAAATATCATATATATATATATATATATATATATATATATATATATATATATATCTTGTTTTCAATGTAGATGATACAAATATAACTATGTTTTGTTATGTCAGTGAGGCCTGTTTAGTTGAACAAATATTTATCAGAAGAAAATTTTCATTCTTCATCGGCAAGCAGCCAGAATAACGCCATTTGCCATTTTGTAAGTGGGGACACTGTCTAGGATTTATACCCAAACAAGATGCTAAAGATACAAGGATACAACAAGCGAGTGGTCTAAGACTCCCTTGTGATTCAAAGTTACCAGAGAATCGACATGGAACAGTTCCCTAAAAGCCATTAAGCATTCTAGCCTTAGTCCCACATCATGCCACCAAGGGTTAAGTACAGGCTGCTTCATGTAGATTATAATAAAATAATATTCACATTGAGACATTTTCAGTGTACTGGCATTGCACACTGGGAGTGAGTGATGCGATGTTGACAGGGCTTTGTTATAGAACAGAGGAGCCTTGTGTCCTTGTGATTTATTCATGTCCAGCTGCAAGATAAAAACAGAGGTAGGTAGTGACGGAGACGCTGTTACAGACTCTCATTCTCCGGCTCAAGTGTGAGGTTGGCCATGGCTACATGTACAGCTGTTGGATATTATGTATGGGTAGGCGAAGGTTGAAATAGTTGTAGTTATCATTGGCTCAAGAGGTTGCCCCCTGCTGTTTGGTGGCTATAATGAAATCACAGTCTATGATAGCCAGTGTTGGGGAGTAATTAACTAAAAGTGGCAACGCTACTAACCATGGTTCGAATTACGTGGGAGCCAGTGGGAGCTGAGCTCCCATAGAGAGAGGATGAGCTCCCATGAAAGCAGTAAAATCATACACCTGTGAGGGTCTCTAAAAATCATCAGCACCATTATTTTAAATTACAAATAAAGCATTTTTTCCTTCAATATATTCCTTCAATGTTTATGTTAACCCTTTTGCACGTATGATCGATCAACACCGGTGTGATTAGAACGGTCAGTGCATCACGTGATCAACTGCTAAATTCAAACGTGCTTTCGGCTTTGGCTGGCGCTGAGCCAGAGACAGACGCGCTCAGTGCTGCTGTCATGTATCACAACCATAGACAGATCAACTGTTCTGTGTTTTCAACCACATAATGTTTATTTTAGGTTTCAGACATTTAAATACACATAAGTACTAGCAAAAAAATATTTTGAGTTTGTAAAATACACACTGATGTCTAGGGAAGCGGCAATTATAATCCTTTCCATTAACGTTACGTTACAATAAGACTAGGGTGACCAGACGTCCCGAAAAATTCGGGACAGTCCCGAAATCCAAGCAGTTGTCCCGAATCCCGAATCCTTCCCTAATTGTCCCGAAAATTAGAACAAAGTCTCAAGAGCAGACTCTCGAGTAGTTATAGTGTGATAGAATATTAAAAATTGCTCATTGCCGTCCTGAAGCCAGCTCCTGTCGGCTGCTCATTGCAACCACAGTAAAAGAACGTAGAGAGCTGCAGTGGGCTACGTAGACTACGTAGGCGGCAAGGCGAGAATGTCATTCATTCATTCATTCAATCTTGAAATGGAGCCTCAGGCTGGTGTCCCGGGACCCGATGAACACGTAGCTAAAAAGCAAAAACGTCTCTGCAGGTATCGGGAGGACTGTTTAGGGAAATAAGGGGTATTTATAATAAGGGATTACTGCAGTTTTACGTGATGCTAAGAAAGCGTTTTGTAATGTATGTAGGAAGGAGTTTGGTATTTCGCACGGGGGGGAGTGTGACGTCAGGCTGCATGCTAGCAGCAAACTACATATAACTAACAACACAACTGTACAGACCAACACTTTGGTCTCATCCTTCTTTAGACGGGAGGATGATTCTATGTATAATAAAATAGCTGCTGCTGAGCTGACCTCTGTGTTCCACTTTGTGACCCACCAACAGTCATACAGATCACTTGACTGTGCTATAAAATTAACGCCAAAACTGTACTCCGACTCGGCTATAGTTAAACACATCTGCTGCGGTCGCACAAAAGCAGAAGCACTTGTCACAAACATACTGGCACCGCTCGCGTCTGACTTCTCCCAGAGCCTTGAGTCAAAGGACATGTATTTTTCTATTGACATGGATGAGCTCTACAACGAGAATTGTGGTCTGCAGGATGTCTTGCCCCCGTTTTCGTCCGTCACGAATTTTACCAATTCACCCTAAATAAGACACGTTTTCATATCAGATAAACATTGTGTAAGTAGCTTTACATTTTACTCTATTCTTCTCCCAGTTCACCGGCCACTTACTTTCATGTATTTCGTGAGAAGTTGAGGAATTGACGTGTTGTAAAATAACATGGCGCCGCCCATCGCACATACAGCTCAACTAACTTAACGCGATCGTTATAAAGGCGTTTAAACAACAAAACACATCCACTTGCACATATTTGACAATCGGAATATCAGTGTTTCATGTTATAGCTAATACATTTGTGAATATTTTGTATAAAAAAGGAAAAATGACATAAAAGCAGATCATCATTCATTCAGCGCTGTGTTGTGGTTGCGCTGTGTAACGTGACAAGCAATGATGCGTCACCATGGAAACATTAAAGTGACAGGTTCTAAATAACGGTCACCTAGAATAACTCACGCTGGGGGATCAGTTAGAATATTTTAGAAATAGTGTAAAGTTCAGAACCAGCAACCATGCCACCAAAAATAAAAAGACTGCTACCAACATCAGGTACAACTTTGGCAAAATTCGGGTTTATTTCAAAAAAACAAAAAACATCATCAGAGGACAGTCTACTCGTTTCTCTACTCCTGTATTAATAAACATTGAAATCAAAAGAATCAAGTGCAGTGTTTAGCAATTATTTATCAAACAAATAATAATTTATCAGATGCTCAAACAAACTGAACAAGGTCTTGAGGTTGGGGAAAGCAAACTACAAATGGCTTTCTTATAGGTGCATTTGCAGAGGCGATATTATTCTAATAGGATAGGATAAATGACACATGAAAAACATGATTTCATTCTATTTATCTATTTGTCATCTTGCATATGACTTTTGTCTTCTCAACCTTGTCTGTCCTCTTCTCACTTTCACATGAAAACCTCTTGACTGCGCTCTCTGCCTCAATCCTAGATAATTCTCTCTCTGTGGGATTGAAAGATTGCTCTAGGCGAGAGAGCAAGAGATTACACTGTCAGATTAATGTGCAAGAGTAAACCCACACTGCTTTGCAACATAATCTCATCCTCACAACACACACACAAACACACTCTCATTCAGTATAGTAACTTCCCTTCTTCTCTGCAACCCATCAGAGGGATGTCACATCTTTTACCAGGGGGTGGCCATCCCCTGCTGGAGTCACACCGCCTCTGACGCCCATGGGGCGGACGCCCCCATTACCAAGCTATTGATTGTCAAGCTGAAGCTGTGTGCTGTGCGCAATGGGCAGTCTGGGAGAGGGAGTGGATCCGGGAATGGTGAGCGATGCTCTTCTGGAGGCCCTCTGCTCTGAATGTGGACAGATTCACCGCGCCTGGGAGAACCACCTTTATAACTATCGTTTGGAGGTGGATGATGATTTGGTGTGTCACATTTGCCTTCAGCCGTTAGTTCAGCCCCTGGATACACCATGTGGCCACACCTTCTGTGCCCGCTGCCTGTGCAGCTTTCTGCAAGAACGGGACTTTTGTCCGCTGGACCGTGCGTATCTTCAGCTGCAGGTCTGCCGGCGCTCGAGCATTCTGGTGCACAAGCTGCTGGATAAGTTATCAGTTATATGCCCACTCACACCCACTTGCTCTCTCAACATGCCTCGCTGTGACCTAGAGGCACATCTTAAACACAGGTAATATTCTCAACTGACTTGAAACACAAATATGCATGCTTGAACTCATATATACTGTATATCATTTCAAATGTAAAACATTGTTTTATGGTTTGTTCAGACATAGTCTTGCAGATCCAGACTTTTGACTGACTTTTGTATTAAGTCTGGCCCACTTTGAAGCCAATAGTACAACAGTGGCAGCCAACTTTTTCAGCCGCCATGATTCCGGAAGTATTTTTCCCATTTATTTTTTCCATAGGGATTTCATAATAAAGTGCTAAGCCATGAACCCAATCAACCAGCTCTAATGTGAACCACAAAATTGCAAATTCTGATTTGAAGCAAATCCAATCCAATTTGAAAATCCAATAAAAAGAGTAATGTACTTAAAGTCTTTCATGGGGGAATGAACAACAATTCCATTAAGCATTCCGAATAACAACTGAATTCAAAACAATGGAAAAATATATAAAACTATTGATTTAAAGTTGTTGATTACAAGTATAGAAACAATATGTTTATACGTTTATTGCAAAATATTCAGATATATAAGTAATTTGAGAGTGTAAGGAGAATGATTCAATTGTGTAATTTACAGTGTGTCATGGGAGTGAAGGTTCTTGAAGATATCTTTTGGCACACATGGTTTGCTGCGATACTCTGATTGGTGTATTTTTCTCTGCAGGATCATGGGTAGTGTAGTTCTTCACCACAAATTGCACTATTAAACGCAAATAAAAAAACTAAGTTCAAATAACATTGTTGATGGCTTGAGCAGAAGCATATACCATTCATTAACAACCTCTGAGCTAAAGGTTCATAAATTATTGATAAAAATCAATTAGTCTATGGAAAACTGTATCTGAGTTCTACTTCTGGAAGCAGACTGTTGCGCTCTATTCTGGCCTAGAACTGCACAAGTAGGCAGGATGGGGTGGTTTGATGGCTATGTAAAGTGACCATTACCACTATTTGCTTAGTTTAAGTGATGTTTATGGGTGGGAAATCTGAAATCAGATATAACAAGTCAGAATATTCAGATTTGTCAACTTAATCTTGTTTATTTTTCTCAAAAAATGACTGAATAACTTTCAAAGATTCAATGCCATGAACCTCACAGATTTTTAAATGCAACTTTGTTTCTAACTTTGTGTTTTGTTTTGTTTTTTACCTTAAAAAAACACCTATGCACCTTGACTCCCAGAAATTGTTTTAAAGACTGCTGATCAGATTGGAACTGGTCATTTCAAACAGCTCTTGCCATTGTTGTTTACTGTATGGAGGGTACTTTAAACAAAGATTACATCTTAAATATATGTTTTTAAAAAAGTCAGTGGTAGTATTCATATTTAGATATTACATGAAGTCTTACATTGTAGTTTTTTACAATGCATTTTAGGATGTAAATTCTAAGAATAGGGATGTAATCCTCAAACACGAATGATAAACATCCTTTATCTCAAGCCAATCTGATCAATTTACTGAATGCATTAAGAAGTATATTAAGAATTCAGGCTTGATTATGATTATAATCACATGCCTGCAGGGGCCTTCTGAGACAGAACATGCAGGAACAAATACTTCTCATAAAGTTGTGTATTTGTTTATTAGAGTTAGACTTAGTAGGTGACGCTTGGTAGAGAAGGCTCCAGTGAACCTTAGAGTCACTTCCTTGAGTGAAGGCTGCAGGGGTTGATCTGACATCCCATCTGTGGATTATTTGACCCTTCGTCATGTGATGGGGGATTAGTCAGTCCCGTGTCTTGTGCGGGCCAGCAGCAGTTTCATATTCTCTGTTATCATGCTTGGAAACTTCAACTCTAGAAACCTTTTCAACCATTTCTTCTGTGAGACTGCCAAGGGCAACCCAGAACTATGGTGAGTGTTGAAAATATAGCATGGAATTGGTACTAAGAGTTGGCAGGATGATTTTGACAGAATGATATAAGTTTTGAACTGAGTTCAAGTGCAAAGAATAGGCTTGATGATTGTGCCTTTGGATAAACTCAAGTTCTTGGCCTTCAAAGGGTTTGGTGTCAAGTCTGATGTCTGAAGCCAACTGTCAGTTGAGTAGTTAAGAGTAATGTTAGGTCACAAATTACAGGTCAAATCAGTGTAAACTCTTTGAAAGACTCCTGTTCTGTTCCAAGGAAGACTTGGTGTCAAAAGATGGAATTTCTCAAAGTTTTGTCAGATCATCAATTGTTTTTTTTTGTTTTTTTTATTTACTGTTGTTGCAAGGGAGATTTATTTATATCTCTATAGAAGGGCACTTAAGATCACTGGGAGATTAACCTTAACAAGGTTCTAACACCTTCCTAAGACTTTAGAAACATTGCCAGCATTATCTATGTTGACAGTGCTTTCCTGTTACACTATGAGACCTCAGCATTTAATACCATCCTTCATATCTGTCACAAATGAGGTGTAAAGTAATTAATTATTATCATTAATTGCATAACTGTGATCCAGTTAAATAGTGTCAAAGGCAAATTAAGATGTGTAAAGACATGTAATTTTATTGTCTGGACTGGGTTAGGGTAGTGGTTCTCAACTGGGTTTGATTCTGGATACAGATCAAGTGGTGGCCCAACACAAAATTGATTATTGTATAAAGTAAACAAAAATATACTTAAAATCAAACAATGGCATTTAATACCATTCATTACCATGAATTAAATAGGTAGCCAATACAAATTCACCATACAAAATACGTGTTTGGCTCAAACATGTTTATTCTCATGGCAAGTGAACCCATGCTAAATGCTGTCTGAGTCATATTTTTGACCTTAATAAAAGAAAATAAGGGGGGAACCATGTTGGAATCTATCTGATTTTGCTAGTTTCTACCAGTGATGGATACATTTATACCAAATTTCATAGAATTTGATTAGACACGCAGCCTTTGGCATGAGCAACAAAAGATATGGAACTGTTTCTCACCCCTTTTAAAAGTAAGTTGACAAGCCTATTTATTTTATTATCCTTAATTGTTAATGATTATATGGTTTCTTGCATTTTATTATTTGTGTTTAGCTCTGGTAATTCATTCATTCAAACCATATTTGGGTTGCGACCCACCAGTTGAAAATCACTGAGTTAAGGAATGCATGATCAGGGTCTTTACTTTAGGTTAATGGAATAGCCTCTGCCCTGATGATTTAGCTCAAGGTTGTTCTGGAGAGAATGGAACAAATTTGATATCTTTGTTATCTTTCTTTTTCTTGCTGTTGTCTATAATTTGTTAAGCAGATCTCCATGTGTATCTAGCCTTCCCAGCATTTTGTGATGATCAAGGTTACTTTATTAATTTACTTGTGGATGTGGGTGTAGGTGTCCTGGTACACAGAATCAGCGAGCAAAGCTGGAACGGACGGAGGGAGGGGAGGACAAGCTCATGGTGACCAACCCACCCAAATCCCCCCAGACTGAAATAAATGAGAGTTTGCCATCACCACCTGCTGGATCCAGCGCATGCAACAATGTTCCTACATGGACAGAAGATCCTGGTGTTGACAACCCTGCTTTTGAAGAGAGCACTGAAGAAGACAGTGAGTATCCTCAGTAATCTTGCGCTGTTTTTCAGAACCTTGTGATATTCCTAGCTGCCGACTGCCTACATATCCTGCTGTAGTATTGCTCAGGCTGGTCTGGTTTGCTGGTTATAGAGGGGTTTTGTGTGACCAGCTGACCGACCAGCTAAACCAGTAAAACACCAGTTTGAAAACAAGGTAGATCAGCTGAAGATCAGCTTGGCCAGGCTCTGGGACTAGCTAGACCAGCTTAAACCAGCTAAGACCAGCATACCATCTTAGGATGGTTTAAGCTGTTTTTTTTTCCAGCAGTGTAGCTTTCTTCTAAAGCAATATACTAATCATCATGTAAAATTGTAAGTGACTGATTTGAAACAGTCCACATAGGCAACGGTCACTTACACATACAAATATAGACTGACTACTTTAACAATAGATTTTAATAGAGTTTGGCATTAGCACATGCTGCTGAGCTAACGTGATATTCTAATAAGCACATAAATACAAAGCATAAACAAATATTATGTGAAAAAGTCAATTTTACTTTGAACAATTTGTTATCAATACTTTACATATTGAATTAAATATAATCAGCATTCATTTTTACTCTTTTGGTAATTGCTTCACTGAGCTTGTCACAGTGCATTTGGGATTGATTTGACTTTGATGATACATAGGATGCTGTCTTCGAATTTAGGTAAAACCAGGTGTCCAGACTTTTCAGTTTCCTTACGTCATAATTTCCCAAAGTATGTAGAGAGCATTTTTTTTGAAAGTCTCCATTTTCTGTGGAGGACAATGCCATTCCAGTGTGGATGAGAGGTGTAAATGCAGCAAAATCAATGCTTTTTTAAATGACGAGCACACCTTTATGCCTGAAAATGTTGTCTAGGGAGGCAGCTCACAGGTTTTGGAACAGAGCTTCTGTGATGACACACATTGTGTTTTTGGGAGTGAAATCTACAGCTTTCTCTGTTATTCTTTCTCTCAAAGGTCTCCCTGGTCTGGAGTGCGTTCCTCCACGTGTGAAGCGGCCTCTTAGTAACCCCTGCATCCATCTTCTCCGCACTGGTAGTTCCGCCTCTTCAGGATGGGACTTTGTTGAAACTCTACCGCTCTCTGCAGAGGAAGGTATGACGGTCTCATCCAATGCTAGACTAAAACATATCCCCCCTCGCTCAACCTCTATGAGACTAAATACCTTTTATATCTTTGCTTGGGTTTGATACCTTTTGTTCATCAGGTTGTGTGAAACTTCCGTCCCTACCTGAGGGAGAAATCACCACCATTGAGGTTCATCGTTCAAACCCTTATATGGAGCTGGGTATAAGTATTGTGGGTGGAAACGAGACCCCCCTGATAAATGTGGTAATACAGGAGGTGTACCGTGACGGTGTTATAGCCAGAGATGGAAGGCTGCTGGCCGGCGACCAAATACTTCAGGTATTGTCGCTACTTTTCAAAATAACTGCCTG